>NC_081405.1:465164078-465483721 GCF_030272615.1 Cryptomeria japonica | reverse complement strand
TTGATATGTTTAATGAATATGGAAAATGTGCAAAGTTTCTGAAATAAATAAAGAATATGCTTGAGTTGAGGGGACAAGTCAGCAATGAATTTGACAAGTTTGACTTTGCCAATAGCTAGATCTTTTTGTGCCTCTTCTATCATCTTTGCAGTAAGCTCTTTGTCTTTTTGCTTGCTCAAGTACTCATATGCATCAACTCCAGATGTTTCTATTTGATTAAGGAGTTCATCCAGTTGAATGTGGATGGCTGCATCGGTTGACACTGTAGCTATAGGTAGCATTTCTATTAGCAGTGTCTTCACCTTCTGAAGTACTTTATTCTTCTTTTGAATGGCCATTTGTTTTTCTTGTTCGGCCTCTGCTTTGCATAGTTCACCAAAATCAATAAGTGCTTGCCCCTTTAATTTTGAGATATCCACATTGGGCAACACTATCGGTTTAGATAAATCAACTTTAAAACTACGCTTTTTCACCTTCTTCTCTTTTCCTTTGGTTGGTTGGACCAAGACAATAGCTTGTGAGGCTTGCTAACCCTTGGTAGATTGCTTGGTAGATGCAACACTTTGGTCGGTACCTGTAGCCATTGTGTCTTTGGGTGTCTTAGCTGTAAATTTTTAGTGCTTGACGGTGCTCAATGTTATTGCTACCTCTTGAGCTTTTGATTCCTCTTCGGTAATGGCAAGAGTACCTTTGATAGGTGTGGAGGAAAATTCTTCTCTGAATTTCTTAGATAATGCCTTGATCATCTTTGTAGCCTTTCTTGTAGCTTTAGGTACTACAATGCTCATTTTTACCTTTTCCTTAACTTCTTCATAAGTTCCATATCTCAGTTCGGTAGCATGCCTTGGTAGTGTAAGAAATGCATCAATTTGCTGTTGTGTGATATCATAGTCAATCTCGTAACCCATTGGTGGCAAAGATTGAGTCCTAGGTTCCACAGCATTCACATAACAGTAATCGGTGTCTACCTCAAAGCATATATCATCTTTATATTTCTCTACCAGCTGGGGTGGGATCCGGTACCTGTTGTGCATCTTCTCTTGAAATTTGCTGAAGTAGTCATCCATGATATCATTGAAATTATCTCCCAAATTCTTGACAAAGTCATTAATTTGATGGGTGATTGGTCGGTGTATCTCCCAAACTACTTTACCGACTGATGGAAAGAATTTCTCAAAGTAGAAAAACATGCATACAAGAAGTGAACCAAACTTCAGTGTATTTGCCGAGTTGTTCTTCTTCGACTTCCTTATTGTGTTCAAGTTCTCAAACAAGTTTTCAATAACACTTCACATAAGTCAACTTTCATTCCCTTTTTCACTATTTTATAGGCTAAGTCAACTCCTACATAGGGTACACTGTTTTCCCTTGCTGATTGAAGAAACAATAACCAATTACTCTAATTGCAAACTTAAGTCTTGCATCAGTGACATTGTTCAGTTTCAGTCCTCGGTAATCAGATTCTACTCCAGTTAAATTGATTAACTCCTTTTGTGATATCATCTTTTGTGCTCGTGCATGATCATAGATAGGATAACCGGTGATCACATGAATGATTTCCTTAGTGATTTTGAATGGTTGCTCCTCTAGCCATATAAAATCATCATGAACTCTGCTCAAAACAAACTTAACCCACTGGGGTTTGAACACACGGGGATAGGCTAGGGATTTAGTTAATCCCTTGATTTTGATATGCTCATACTTGCTATCCATATTGCCATTGGTACATATCTCATCATATGTGTCCTTAATTTCAACATGACAAAGTTCTTCAACATGACATTTGGTGAAGAATCTAACATCTTTGACTAACAAGACTCGGTCCGGGATGAGTGAAAAGGTAGTTTTGTCATCCGGTTTAGGGGCAACTTTAGGAGTCAAAGTGTATTTCAGTGAGGGCTTCTCGACATTCTTGACAACTATGGGATCTTGGATCTTGGGTGCCATTTGTAAATTTTAGATAAAACTTAGCAAATTATCTTAGGGTTTGATGGTTTACAAATGGCAGACACTTCACAATCAATAGATAGTAGCAATTTGACAAGATCGGAAAACCAGCTTAACAGTATGATGAGATTTATGTAAATACCTTGGATTCGCTTTGAATGAGGTTTGATTGCTTTGATTCACTCTGCTTTGCTCTCTTGAAAACTTGGTGAATGTAAATGACCACGAAAATACCTTTAAGTACACAAAATACCTTATCGGGCTTCGTGCGGGTTAGGTCAAAACATTAAATGCACTCAGTTTACCTTTAACCAATTTACTCCCTTTTTTTTCGTTTTAATCGAGTAACCAAATTTCCTTCATTTACCGACTTGACAGGCTTCTTGTATTCACTGACTTGACAGGTTTCCTGTAAAGTACTTTTGATAGAATTTCAAACTTACTAATGCATCTTAACTATGCAGATTTTGGATTTAGTACATAATAGAATAGGAACTGTTATGATTTTAACCTTTAGAGAATGCAGTCCCTTCATGCCTTTGCCGATTAATTTGGAATAGGTGCACCTAACTCGGTAGGTAAGGCGCTTTCTTCATTTGACACAATTTCCTTCTTTTTCCAAATCATCTTTAATTTTTCTTTTATCTCTTCAGTGTCTCCTCTAGGTTGATCTCTGCAATCTCAAGCTAAATGTCCAACTTTGTGACAATGAAAACATGCCATACCAGGATTTCTCCATGATCTTCGGTTGTTCATTCCAAACCTTATAAAACAGTTGACACTTATATGTCTATATCTTCCACAACATTTGCACCATATCCTTGTATTGTAATCCCATGGTACTGCTGCATATTGTCAGTAAGGATCTGGGTGAGTTTGGTAACCTCTAGTGTTTGCTCGGTGTGCAGACCACCTGTAGTTCTTTTGCTTAAGCTAGCACTTCTCAGTACTATGTCCATATCTATTGCAGTTTTTACAAAACCCTTTGAATTTTGCCTTCTGATAGTTGTTAACAGACTTTGTCCTACATTGATTAGATGTGTGACCATATTTATTGCAATTGTAACAATAAATATTTGACTTAGTGATATTCGATTGCTTACCTTTTCTGATTTGGTATATGTTGGCAGTGTGACCTTGATTTCCATAGTAGTAGCAAATAGGCTTCTTTCTTTTAATGTTATTCCTATTTCCAGCTTGCTTTGATGATTCTCCTCTCTCGGTAGTATGAATTCCTTTCTCGGTAGATTCTTTTCCTTTGTAACTGAGTCCTGCATCTTTGTTGGGTCTTCTTGTATTCAGTTGCTCATCCAACATCTTTGATGCTTCATAACTTTTCTTCAATGTTTCTTTGGGTTTCTTCTTTGTTTCAAGTTCATTGGTCAACCTTGATACTTCAAGTCTCAATGCTTGATTTTCATCACTCTTCATAATTGCTTCATGATGTGCATAACCTAGTTGATCTAACATATTTTGTTGAATCCCAGTTAACCTTATGATTTTATCATTCTTATCAGATACTAATACTTCAAGTTGTTGTTTCTCTCTTTCTAGATCTCTTGCTTTATCATCAACTGTTCTTAATGCATCTAGATTTTCAGTCATCTATGTGCTGAAATGTTCATGTTCTCTTTTCATTGCTTTTAGTTGATCAGCCAATGCTTTGTTCTTTTCTTTCAATACTCCAATCATTTCTTCAGTTTCTTTAGATATACTATTCTCAGATGGTGTCTCAATTTGTTCCACTAACTCTTGAGAATCCTGCAAGTCATCAGATAATCTTCTTCTTACTTTCAGATATTTTTGCATTTGCCTTTGCATGTCTACAATCACTTGATTAGCATGATCCAGCTCTTCTTGTAGATACACAATCCTTTGAGATTGTTTATAGCCTTCCATTGATAAGATCTTTCTCTTTAGGTAGTTAAACCCTTTTACAAGATTCAAGCTCTGATACCAATTGCTAGGCCCAATATGGAAAGCTAATGTACTGAGAGGGGAGGGGTGACTTAGTACTCCAAAACTTTTCTTGAATAATAACTTTACTGTCATGTATAAATAGAATAGTGCAATAACATAAAATAAAGTTAAAACAAATAGATAACAATCATACACGATTCACTCCATAACACATATATTTTGGTTACCTGGAAACTCTTGGTTAGAGAGAAAAACTACGGTGGGGATGAGACCCACAACTTCACTACTGCAATAATAAAGAATGCTCGGTTAGAGCCACATTTAGCTATTTCTAATAGCTTACCCTGTTAGGAGTAACAAGATCTGTTAGATCTACCTTGCTAAAGGATTTACAACATTTATTCTGAATGTTGCACCTAGTTAGAGGCTTTACAATTTATAGACTTGATTAGAATCTTTTACCCTGTTAAAGGTTTCTCTTTCAACTTCACAATATTACAATAAAATCATTACAAATATCTACAACTTTACATCTAAAATGTTATAGCAGATTCTATGTGCTCAGAATAGATTGCCTTGCTTATAGCATACCTCAGTAACCCATATAGTAACTTGGTAAACCCTTCTGTTTACTCTGTTCTTTGACTGTTCTCTGAAAACCTTCTCGGTGACCTCTGTGTATCTGTAACAGTCTTCCTTCATGCATACATACACTTCACTAATGCTGTATAAATAGATCTCTTAAAATAGTAATTCAATTCATTGCTTCGATCTTACAAACAAAATTCCTCGAATGAATAACTAAACAAAATATTTCATTGGTTAGATTGTCCTTGTAATCATACACAATCTTCTGGTGCAATTTCCAATGTAATAACGGTTAGATGTGCCTCGATCTTGTAACATGTTTTCATATGCATGTCCAGGTTCAATGTATTTGGTAACATGTTTCACTCGGTGAATGTCAACTCGGTGTGTCATCTTTACTGCTCGATAGTCTCAAAAAGATACTCGGTAGACAGCTTGGTGTATACTGCATTCTATGACTGCTTTCTTCTGTAACCGACTAGACTGTGCATACCGACTTCTCTGTGTGTACCAACTGCATGATTCGGTAGTGCTAACCGACTATAATATATAGTATGACTTTGAATACAAAAACTAATGGCAATTTGATAAGTAGTAACATAAAGTGCTCTGGCAGTGTTCTTGTCCATTTTGTAAATGTGGGAGATAGATGCTAGGAGTCCCTGTCAAGACAATATTCAGCTTGTATTGTATATTCATTGTAAATTGACCTTATGGTCTCTTGTAACTAAAGTAATTTTCTTATGATTTTGCAAATCTCTTTGCTTATGAAATTTAAATTTGGTGTCGAAATGTTATTTATTGTATCTATTCAGTTTAAATAAACAAGTTGTTTTAATTAATGACTAATTATGTGTATTTTATTATTTTAAATTATATGGAGGTCTTTACATTTGGTATTAGAGCTCTAGGTTCCATACTAGGGCCTTGAGTTCACTATGTTAATTTGCAATGCTTGATCGCATGAATCTCTAATTAGGTAGATCTTAGGATATGTATGTGTAAATACTAGGTTGAGTCAATAGTTGAATTACTATGTATTAATTTGAGTAGTGAGGGAGATAGCCTCCTACATGTTGTTGTACCTGACAGGAAGGGAGGGTGTCCCTTGCTTGAAACCCCTTATAAGTTAAAATAACCACTTTCAAGGGAAAAACCCTTTTTGCATATAAGTTCTAGCTGAGACTTTATGCATATGTGTATAATGTGTGATAATTTGTTTTCCCTTGTTTGATTTTGAATTGAAAAGGCTAGATAGAACCTTGAAATTTTTGGTTATACATGTGCACTCTATTGATTTTTGTGATTGTGCAACGTTTTCTTAAATAGCACATCTATCAATGATGATTGAAAAATATGAATTGCATTGTGTGAAAGATGCATTTGTGGTAAAGATTAATGATCGTACTTTTGCACAATATGTGAATCAAGATGTTTGATTTATGTTAGTATTAATCTTGATATAGATTCATTTTGCATGTGTGATGCAAGAGGAAGTGTGATATTTTGTGATTGATCATTTAAGAAAAGGATTATGATTTCAAATCTACATTAGTTTCTCTAGAAAAGAACTTAGCATATCATATGCATGAATTGTAAACGTATTTTCATGATTCATTTTGCAAAAGTGCATGGAAATGTAGAAGTCAATAAATGGAAATTGATAGACATAACCAATAAAGGATCAAATGATGGTTGATTCTTGCATAGTGATATTATTATAATACATTAAAGTTATAAAAGTGTTTGTAATTAACTTTGATTTTTTTATTGGGAAGGATTAATAGATATATGCATAATAATGCAGTCTTATGATTTGATTGTTGTGTAAATGGTCATGTTCTCTAGTGCACCTTGGATGCAAGGTGTCGTGTAGCTTCCACTCCCTCAATGTGACTAGTGTTAGTCACACAGTTTATGTGAAACTATTTTTCATACTTGATACTCTTTTTCTATTATTGTTTAATATTTTTGAATTGTTATAAGTGCTAGCTATGAAATTTTGAACTTTCTTGTGAATACTAGTCACTAGAATTTTCTCATTCATCTATTCCATGATTTTCAAACGCACTTTATTTTCTATTGATTCTCACATTTTTATTTTGCAATTTCGAGTTGGAAACCAATTATTTTCCATTTGAGGTTTCTTTATGTTCTTGTGGTGACAAGGCTATTGTTATTTATGTTGCTAGTCCCATGAGGTGATTTTGGTGATCTATATCATGCTCATGGTGAACACTTATAGAATGTCCAAGGGAGTATATAGCGAAGAACATGACAAACTTGAATGTGTATTGATATCTTGATTAAACCAGAAATCTTTTGTTATGAAATTTTAAAAGATGTAATACAATGCATGAAGTGAATAATGTTGTATGAAATGCACGTTGACGTGAACTCCAAATGTTGATGTTGCAAGATTCATTGCATGGATAGTCATGATGATATAAATGCTCTGTGTTTGATATCAAATGAAGTGATTATATATAATAGGACTCCATTATATTCATGCTATGATTATATTTGAGTCTTCCTAAATAATATGTCAATATTAAATTTTTTGTGTTATAGTCATGATGTGATGAGATGGGCATGATGCTTATGTCACATGATTAGATAATGAGGAGATGGTCATGATGCCCAGGTCACATGATTAGATAGTGAGGAGATGGGCATGATGCCTATGTCAAGTGATTAGATAGTGGCAAGATGGGAATGATGCCTAGGTCACATAATTAGATAGTGGCGAGATGGGCATGATGCCTAGGTCACATGAGATAGCTACGAGGATACTAATATTTTAGATGATATGTGAGTATGCATGGAAGAGATAGGTACACACCTATACATATTGCATTCAAAATGGTATGTATAGATAATTGATTCATTATTCTTTATATATGATCAAGTTTTGATCTAACTTATTGAAGTTCTCATTTGAATTATTATAATCCTTATATGAACATTTCTACATTTAAGTATTGAAAATAAAAATGATTTTGTTAAAATGTAGCGATCCTTGTGAATGAGCTAAAGATTGTTCAAGTGTGCATAGATATAAGGACATTGCAGGAGTCATGTTAAAGAGCACCAAGCCACCTGGACAAATTATTGAATTGCAAGGGTAAGTGCAGGTACATGTGATTAAAGAATTTAAATGTTATTGGATAAGTGGAAACCTATTGAGAAATATTTTATTTGATTAATTTTTTTTTGGATACTAATGAGGACTAATGTGTGAATGCTATTTTCAAAAGTGTGACAATTATGTCAACACACCACAAAAACAAAGAAGGAGAACACTGTCAGAGAGAGGTGGTCTAGCCTCTTGAAATTGAATGGTTGTGATGGAATCCACACACTCACGTAGAATGTGTCTTCAATAATAATGGGTTTTATGAATGTATACATTTTCATTTTCATGATTGTTTGCAAAATTAGTAATTGATAAAAGTTAGATTGCACTATTTGCTAACCTTTTCTAGCATGAATTTATTTTGTTGAACTTGTTTGTGTAAGCAAGTAAGTCTTAATTTGATTGACACATCGCAAAGATCCATTGTCTAAGGGGGAAGGGATACCACGACCCTTAATATTTAGTATTTTATTTAACTCATTTTGTCATATTAAAAAAATTATAAATATAATATTTTAACTATATTTCTATAGATAATTAATACTAATATATTAATATTATTGTAAATAAAAATGAGATTTTTTCCTTGCATTTGAAATGTGGAAAAGAAGTGCCTTCCATTTAGTTATAACATGTTAGTGGGAAGCACATTTAAAAATAAATAAAAAAATGAAAACTTCTTGTCAATTTTGTACATCTAGAAACTCATCCCAAAAATACCTCCTTAACTAGTAGAAAATATGCATGAAATTTGATAGTTGTTGAAAATCAAGGAGTACCAACTCTAAATAAATTAAAAACTATTTGGCCATGAGATAGGAGTGGATCATACTTGTGTCATGTATTCTTCATGCAATACATCAGTACTTTTGCATGCATTGAAAGACCCCTAGTTGTTTTTCACCTTGTTTTGTCATGATATGTTCATAAAATAGTGGAAATTAAACAAAAACTAAGGCATAGTGGATACATCCTCTTTAGGAACATGTCAATGAATTTTGACTTAAAACAATATAGGAACCACAAATTGGGTCTCACGTGATGTTCATGAATTACCTATTGGGAGTGGCACTCGAATTCAATTGCTATAACCATTATATCAAAGTTAGTGCCACCTGTTTGATGGAAAACTTCATTTTCCCTAACATATAGTTCTTTCATTTCAAGTCGAATCTACTTGATTCATCAAAGGGGGGGGGGGGGGACAATTTGTTTTGGGGGTGTTCCCACATGTTGATGATTCATAGATTCATGAAATGGTGGGTAATATTAAAAAAAAAGACATTTGACCTTCCAATCCATTTTGTTATAGGATATTTAGCCTTCCAAATGCAACAAAAGAAAAATTAGCTTGAGTCGTAATATAGGAATTGGAGCGGATGGCTTAAACCACACACACTAAGCTTTGACTTACTTAAAAGTGTCAAACACTCAAAGTTGACTGACATTCTCTAGACTTAATATATTGTTTAGTGTGTGTGATTTAAGGTTGGCCCATGGAAAGTAGCTACTATAGCTCTTTCCTGTCACCTGTGTAAGGAGCTTTGGACCATTGTATAGATATCCATCAAAGAGAAAGGGAAGAGGTACGTATGCAAAATGTTGAAAAATAAACAAAGCACATGAACTGCTTGACAACAAATTCTCTAGGAAGCTAATGATTGTGGGATATACACAAAATGGATTTGTTATTTAGGTTGCAGAATCATTAGGCTGAAATTACACTATACCTTCACCCACATCCATCCTTCCTACAGTTAAAAATAATTTACCGTGTCTACAAAACTGTAAAGAAAGGGATTTCTCTCCCTAGATATCGCAGTTTGAAATGCTTTTCCCTCCAGTATGTATGCAAGATGTGGAAGAATAGATCAGACACGTGAACTGTGTTTGAAAAATTGCCTCAAAGAGATGCTTCAAAATATTATTGTAAAGAATGTATATTTACTTACAATAATATTATTGTAAAGAATTTATATTTACTTACAATAATAAAAAAATAATTATTTTAGAACTTCTTCAATAACATACATGTTGGTGTACATTTTGTACATTTGTTTAGTCTTATTTTATAAGATAAATGTTTATTGCTTGTTTGATTTGATGAGTATTCTCTATTTGGAGAGTTGGAAGGAATATTTTTGTTGTGCATTATTCTACTTATAGCCATAGGGGCGAGTGAGACAATTATTTAGAGTTGCACAAAGAAACTAGAGTAGAGTGACTTGGTGTAGTAGGAAATTAACTACAACAAGTATTGCTAATTATTTGAAAGGATACGTGCATTTATTAAAACATGACATCCCAAAAACTAATTAAGAGTTATTGTGTGGATTTTGAGTCCAAAATATAACATCATATGGTCATGTCACCGTCACTATGGCATTAGTCTAGGCTACAACTGTAGGAAAAGTTTATTGTAAGGTTTAAGGTAGGTTGTCTTCAAATGAATAACTGATTGTTATTGGCTATGTATCACCAACAATGAATAATTTTATATTTTAAAAAAGACTTGGAAATGTGAGGAGGAGAGAGATAAGGAAATAAGATGCCTCAAAGAGGAAGAGTACTAAAGATAATAGTAGTAGTAGAAGTTGTGGGTACAATTTATCAAATACTGGAATCCATAAAGGGGCAACAAGAATGGATGGATGTCCTAGAAGGTTATAGGAGAAGAGATTAAACACATGATATGATTTTATACTGAGGAAAAAGGAAAATATGAGGTAATAAGATAAGAAAATGAAGATACATAGGTGATGAAATGAATGTGGGTGAGAAAAGACTATTTGAGGTCATCGATAGGATAGGAACAATAATGAAAATTATAATTTCATGCTTATCAATAAGTTTATAATTGATTAAATTACAAAAAAGGATGAGTGTTTTGAGTATGGAAATATTAAGGATCTACAGAGAGTGAAGGTGGTGTAAATAAAGTTGAGAGGACACACTACAATTTGGTATAAATATGTGTAGGTTGAATGGAGAACAAATTTTAACTTGACTTGATGGAATAGGATGTGTGAATAATGAGGACCGATTTCTACAAGATCAAAATCATCTTGAGCTACTCAATAAGCTACAAATTTTAAAATAGTAGGAAATGAGTGGGAAGTGTTACACTAAGTATTTTATAGAATTTCCATTGGTATGGATCACCATGATATGAATAATGATATTGTGAAATGATATATTAATGGGTTAAGACTATGCATACAAGGCAAGTTGAGTATGATCAAGATATGAATTATTGAGGATTCTTACCAATATATGCTAAAATTTGAGGATAAATTGTCAAGAACACAATGATATTTAGATTATAGAAAGGTTAAAATTGTTGGTAAGAGAGAAAACATTAAGGATGATAAAGTCAAAATGCATGTGACCAAAAAGAGGTATATCTAGGATGGAGAGGATAACACTAATTATAATTATAAAATTGGTTATGAGGATCAATAAATTACCTACTCAAATAAAGGTTGAAGATCTAATCATGGGAGAGATAGAAGCTTTGATGGAGAATGTTATAGGTGTAGATATGTGGGCCATTAAATAGTTGAATGAAAAAAAGGCAATAATATAATGGTAGAAGGAGTGGAGCATGAAGTTGTGCTACTTGAGATGATATTAGCTTCATTTAACTTTTGGTTTAAGTAGGTTATGGGCCTTCTATCTTGTTATAACCCATCACTTCATTGTATCACTTGTATTGCAATCAAATTAGTACAGTTCATTAAAATTTGGCAATGATAATACATATGTTCAATCAATTTTTCCTTCAATAGTTGAAAACTTTTTTCTACTAGAGCTATCCACTTGAATTCTTTTCTACCACCCTTTATTGTTTGTATGATAGTGTCACAAATTATTTTCCTTCAAATACAAGTAATTGGCATTTGTTAGGTCGTGACCTTGATCCCCAATCTTTGGCAAGTCCCCAGTATGCATCAATCACAACCCTAATACCTAGCCTTCGATGGCTCCTTGAAATGTATTAGGTAGCAACTCGATCCTTGACCTTCAAGAGGTCTTTGGCATGGGTTGACTAGTATCTTCAAAAATGCTTGACAAATTTTCAACATAAGTTAAGTAGCATGTGCGATCCTTGATATCTGACAAATATCTAGCATGTGTCAAGCGAAAACTCCAATTTTTGAATTCTTAACATTTCTATCTAGGTGAGCAATCTTTTTTCTAGTTTTAAAAAAAGGGACATGACATAATCCTCATCATTCATTATCTAATACCTACACCTCCCATTCTCACACATATTCAAGATCTTGGGTAGTTCTCATGTCTCATAAACCTTGAGATTTCCACACATTTGGGAGATCTTCCACTTATCATCATCATATAAAACCTCATATGCTCACAGATATGTGAGATCATCCTTTTATCACTTCTACACACATTCTTATATTCTCTCACATGTTAGTCTTCCACTTGAAACCCTCATTGTTTTATCTTCTTCCACATGTACAAGTCCTCACCTTCCATTCTTATAGATGTGTAAGATACCTTTGTCACCCTCAACTTACCATCTCCTTCCACTTGTCACAATGAGAACTTGAACAATCAAAAATCTAATCTCAACCCTTGATCTCCTTACTCAATCCTAATCCGTCATCCCATAGTTAGAGGTCTATTTTACAAGTCTCCTCAAGAGGATAATCATAAGATAAGTCATTGTGCCTAACTACATGCTACCAATTTATGCAGCTTCAATGTAAGAGAAATATACATATTAATCAATAGTCAAATCTTGGAGAAAACTAACGAAATAATGGAGGTATAAGAATTATTTTTTATTTTGTATAATTTATTCTTGTTCTTTCATTTATTCTCAAGTTAGAGGGGATAGTGTCATTTGGATTATGTGACTTTTTTTTGTATGCATTCTCTCTTTTTGTATCCACATTTTATAATAATTTTAATGTTAATCTTTTATTACATATAATTGTATGGCCTTGGCACCTTGGAAAAAGTAATCAATAATAATGAAACCAATGCAATATTTCCATGCAATAAAATTAGTTATGTTGAGCTATGATTATAGATAGTTCTATGAAAAAGCATGAGTGAACTAATATTATTTATCTAAATATGTCATAGGCTAAAATTATTCTTTTAATGTT
This sequence comes from Cryptomeria japonica, assembly GCF_030272615.1. NCBI lineage: Eukaryota > Viridiplantae > Streptophyta > Pinopsida > Cupressales > Cupressaceae > Cryptomeria > Cryptomeria japonica. Next base: position 465,470,992 of record NC_081405.1, on the reverse strand, counting down.
ACATTGGATTGTGCTATGTGTGAAAGGAGAACATGATTATCTATTTGTAAATTTAGGCCTTACTTATAAGATTTCCAATTATCAAATGATGCCACTGGGACCATATTTGACTTATGCATGTAATAAGTAGCTACACTTCTTGAATTATTTTGGGTGTAATCTTAGAAAGGATAAAACACTCATTACTATGTGAAATATTTAAAATGTACATGGGTATACATAGTGGATGATATGTTCAAAGGGTAAAGAATTTCCTATACTATGTGATGCTAGTGAATATGATTGGTGGAAGTATTAGGTATACATGATGTAAATCTAATTTATATGTTTACATGCACTCTTTCCATCTTAAACACTACATGTGCCTATCATAGATTTGACCTTACATGTATCAATCTTGTATTGTATTTCGTGTGTTTCTAAAACTATGTGTATCTTATTTATACTAAATATTATGTTCAAAACTAAATACTTATTTTCATAATAATTCTACATGTTTCTTTTTTATGCCAACACTTCATGTAGAAATATATGGTACTTGTGGAGACATGTGGTTCATGAGTACCATTGAAATCTTTGAGAAAGGGTATTATTTATAACATGATGTCAATTGTGATATGTACATTAGATTGGTTGCATCAATTATACTCAATTCTCTTGTATGACTTATGCATGAAGGGTTGGGTCTAATTTAGTTGCAAAGACATGAAAGTTCTATAGTTGGTAGAAAAATACCCCTATGATAATGTTTTTTCTACTACCAATAGTATTCATGTGACATCAACGTTTGGTAAAAAAATTATATTTGGCATAGATGGGAGATTAATATGATTTTACTTCTTATAATGATAATACTTATATGCTAAATTTTCTATAACATGTACCTTCACTTGGATAAATGATATTATAAGTATACTCTCTTGATATGATTAAACTTTCTTGAGACATTGACATTGTTTACAGTTGTTGATTATCTTTTTATCATGGCCATCTTTCTTATCTAAAATGATATAGGAAAATCACTATGACATATTGTACCCCTAAGATTGTATTCTTCTTAATTACTATATTATAGGTTGATACAAGAATGGTTGTAAAGAAATTTTGTTAAAAAATGCATGTCTTATTAGAATCTATTATGCATATGTATTTGTTTCAAATGTAGAAATGTAATTTTCTTAAAATGCATAATATAAATTCAAGGAACCATGATAGGAAGTTGGCTTCATTTATGAAAATTGACATTGGTATAAAAATTTCACCAATATAATAATATAAATGAATAGTATTAGATTTTAATATGCTAAAATTTATGATGATGAACTATAAATAAATTTTCATTTCAAATTATCTAATTTATCATTTACAAAAAACATAAAAAAATTATTTTCTAATATTTAAAAATCAACATCATCTCAATATCAAAAATAAAAAATATAGTAATCATAAATACTCACAAAACATAAAAAATCAAACTATAATTATCATTTTTACATTCGCATTATATTAATTTAAAAAACTTAGTGTTACCATATGTAATCTCTTGATGAAAGAGATAAAATAACTATCACTCGTATGAGAAATCATAGAAAACAAGAGAAAAAGAACAATCCAATTAATAAGTTATGCACTGATGGGTGCAAAGATGGATAGCAGTAGGCTTCTAAAAAGTTCAACAATATCAACAGTTTCTTTGATGTTGTATTGCCTACACAAATAGACATTATATTTATCTATTTTTAAAACAAGTGTCATGTAGTGGCCAATACTTGTGATTTTAATAAAGTAATAAATGTAATAAGTATATAAGATTTTAATTTTATGTAACCATATTTGATTGTTTGAAAAAAATTATTTGATTTATATAATTTAAAAATAGAAATAATCAAATTTCATTTGAATTATAATTGAAACTTAGAAATATATGCGTTGTTGTTTAAAATAATGTGTATTGTAATTGTAATTTAATTTTAATTTTAGAAAATGAGATTGTATTACAAATAATAAAATTGTCAAATTTTATCACGCTTATAAGTAATATAATAATAAATTACATGAGAATAATTCTAATCTAACTTCAAAAATAATTTTAATATTATAATAAATAATATATTGTTATTTTAGCTATTATATTTTTTTATTATTTAAAAATAATCTTATTTTATTATGATTTTTTTTCTTTTATAGATAAATAGTAGGATATTTATATTATTGTATTTTAATTATTTTATTATATTAATATATGTTAATTATATACCAATAAATACATGATATATTGAATACAATTCAAAAAATTAGTTTGAATTATGGTTAAGTTAGGGTTATGTTTAAAGTTGGTGCTCGGTTAAGCTTAGATTAAATATATTAAAGTTCATACGATTATTATTAGGTTTAACATTAAGTTAGGGTTAGAGCCATATAGATAAACATTGGAATTCTTATAATATTGTATTTTAATTATTATTATATTATAATATTAATGTATAAATATTAATATATTTATTATTATTATGAAGTTATTAATTAATTAATTATTATAAATATTGGAGCTCTATTTTTTTTATTTTTTTTTTGATCGGTAAAAGGCCGAAGCCTAAATTTTTTTTATTAATTAAAGAAATAATTACAAGCTCCATTCAGTGTGGGCACCGGTAGGAAAGAATGGAGGAAGAAAACCTTCGGTCTCGCCTAGATCCCATAGGATTAGAATCTAATGACACCCAAAAAACATGAGAGAGAAACAAATAAAATGGCCCCTAGGAAATCCCATCTGCTTAGGGCTATATGACTAGGAGATATCAATCTAGAAATCTAGAGGTTCTGGAAGAGCTGCTTCAGCCTAAAAATGATAACTGCTTCGCCTATAATAGGCAGAGTCACCTCCTCAGAAGTAGGTTACAAATAATTTGCAAAAGATCTTTCGACCAAGATCAGTGTCAGAGAAAACACTACAGAGCTTGAATAAGAGAGCTATGACAAGAAACTCCCTGAATGAGGAATGAAGCACCAGAAACCTGAAACCTAAAGGAGGCGGGAGGCTTGAAACAAAGACGAGCCCCTCTAACCAGCTCGACCTTTCCCAACCTTCTCCTATGGGGCCTTTTCTCCATAGCAGGCTAGTAAATTGGCAGGGGGAAAGCAGAGGAAGGAGGAATTGCCACATCGTTTGAAATTGCTACTATATTCTCAACTTCCAGATAGTTAGCAAACCATATGTTGCACGTCAGCGTCTTAGCCTGCAGTAGCCACATAAGGAAGAAGAGATTCCTCCGCCTGATAGGGTTGTAGGCTTCATATGCTATTGGGTCCTCTATTGATAGAATTGGGTATCTCGGCACCAGATTATTCATCCTGATGAGAATATCATAGTCATGAGGCTTCTGAGTAGTGAGCTCTTCATCAATATTGACCACCACCCTCTCTAGTTCACCAAGCAGTTCCTTCTTAAAGACCCTTTTACAGAGTTTCATAACCACATTCTTGTTATTCTCAAAATGCATGGCCACTACCAAGAACATTGCATCAATGTCTGAATTGGGTCTAGTGTGGTCTTCATTCATAATATAGTCATTCCCAAGGGTTTTTAGAACCGCCCTGATGACCAAAGGGTTCGGATGGACCAGGATGCCTTTCAATCTCTCCTCCTTAACTTCTCCTATGAAAGCCATTTGTTGCTTGAGCCCTACTAGTCTTAGTGGCATATCCATCAGAGCTATTTGAAAAAACTTATAAGCCATAACCCAGGCAGAACAAACTTAAATAGAGCTAGAGTTAAATGTATCGAGAAATACAACTCATCTTACCATAGAGGGACAATAGATACTGATGGGTGGCAGAGATTGGAGGGTCAAGATATGATGAAAACAATCTCCACGATCACGGTAATTATTACCGCCACCTTAGCATGAATGAACTATTAAGCAATTGCTTGCAAAACGCAGAAAGGGAGTCACATCAACATCATAAGAATTCCATCTAGGAGCTACTAATCGAGGGAAGTTTCTGACAAGAAATATCTCGTAAAAGGAATCAACTACCTCTAAAAAATGTCTAAAAAGCCATAGGTAAATATGAGCTAAATTGATGCTAAAAATAGAATAATAATGTAAATAAAGCTAACTGTTTAAACACCATAATCTCTTATTCCTATTAATATGCACTATATCTATATGAATATTAATACACACACACACACACACACACACACACACACACACACACACACACACACACACACACACACACACACACATATAAATATATATAATTAATTGTATACATGCATGTCTATATATATGCATATCCATATATACATATGTATATTAATAGAAATAAAATCTTATAAGGCCCTTAAGAGATAATCTTTAGAAGAGGAATGAGATTAAGCTTTCCACTAAAAGACCCGAGAGCCAGAAAATAAAAATTGAGAGCTCAGAGACAGGCTTACTAAATTCTTTGATCCTGGGATAGCCCCTCATAACTAAAGAACTGCCCATCAACTCCAGCATTAGCTAATTCATCTGCTCTAGAGTTTATAGAAATAGAGATGACTCTTGAGGCTCCAAAATCTCTTATTCCTATTAGTATACACTATATCTATTTGAATATTAATACATATACATCCATATATATATATAATTAATTGTATACATGTATGTCTATATATATACGCATATCCATACTAATAGAAATAAAATCTTGAGAGGCTCTTAGAGATGAACTTAAGAAGAAATTAAGCTTTCTATCTAAAAAACCAGAGAGCCAAAAAATAAATGCTGAGAGCTCAAAGATAGGCTTAATAAATTCTTCGATCTAGGATTAGCCCCTCCTAACTAATGATCTGCCCATTAGCTCCAACATTAGCTAATTCATCCACTCTGGAGTTTCCTTCTCTATATATATGGTTGAAGGTCATTTTCTTGAAATATTTAAGGAGACCAAGAGCTCTAGATAAGAGCACATTCAGCTTCCAATCAGACAGAGAACCTTTCCTAAGGCCATTGATAATAATGGTTGAGTCTCCTTCAATGGCCAGTTTGCGAATACCTCTATTTTGACAAAGAAGGAGACCTTCAATAAGGGCTAAGATTTCGGCCTTGTTGTTGGATTCAAACCCTATGGGTTTTGCTACTCGGCCAATTCCCTCCCACCCTCATCATGCAGACAACATCCAATGCCTACAAGACCTGGATTCCCCCGGGAAGCACCATCAAAGTTTAATTTAAACCAACCCTTTTTAGGGGCTCGCCACTTGTAGGCCTTTCTCAACTCTTGATTGTTAGAGTTGCCAATTCCAATAAGGGAGGGATCCTCAAACCAAACCACCTCCCCCTCATCTTCTCATCCCATTAGGTCATCTCTAAGAGATTACTAGGAAATTTAGAGGTTCTACTATTTAAAGTCTCCACTATTGAGGCTTCTATTTTATTCACCAAAAGAGTCTAATCCTTGTTTGGCTCCTTAAAGAGACTCCTATTATGTTCCTTCCAGAGATCCCAAATAACCAAAGATGGGGCAAGGTGCCAAAGTCCCCCATAAAGGGAATTATTAAAAAGGATTGGCCATGCCTGAAACATCCCAAGGATGGTATTGGGAAAGGCAGAGGACCACCCTAATTTGTTGCACAACCACAACCAACACTTAGAGGCATAGTTGCAATTGAGAAGGATGTGGTCTTTGTCTTCTTCAACCTCTTCACACAAGGGACATCTGCTAGGGCCTGCATAGCCCATCTTTCTGAATCTATCTGCTGTTAAAATCTTATTCTGGAGGGCTAACCTTGAGAACAATCATGCCTTTGGTAGACACATCTTGTCCCAACACAAGGCTGTAGGGACAGAGGTGGAAGAGGATAGTTTTTGACTCAGAAGGAGATTGTAACCATCTTCTGAGGTATATCCTCCTAATTTCGACCCATCCCAGACAAGAGAATCTGACCCTAAGTAGAAGGTAACCATCATATTCTTAAGGATGTCTTGAAGCAACAATTTCTCCCTAGCAGGGATCACTAATACATCTGGACTATATTTCCGACTGAGGTTTCCGACGGAGATGGTATATTGTGGCCAAATTTGACTTTTTTTTTTGAAAAAATACCCGCATTTGTCGCAATTCTGATGGCAATTTGCCATTTGGTTTCGATGAAGAAGGCATTAGCAATGAGAATTTTCTTTTTTTTCAAAAAAGTGCTCGAGTTCGTCGTAATTCCAATGACAATGGCCATTACTTAAAAAAGAAGAAGAGGGGAATTAATTTGTGCATTACAATCCCACGTAGGCATCCATGGTGACTTCAACCCCCAAGAACATCAAACCCACGTCGAAGGCATTTGTGGTATTGCTTGCAATCCTGCGTAGGAGGTAGATTCAAATTGCCCTAGTTTTTAATTTCATGTTGAAAAAAATATAGATGTGGTGGTTCATTGCCCTAGTTTAATCTTGTAAAACCATAGAACTGTGATTGAGGAGTGAGCGTTCAATTTTGTAGCAGCAATCCCTTCCTCTCGTATACACGCGTGTTGATTGTTCACATGAGATCACATCTCTTTGTGGCATCATATCAAATAATTCACAAGCCTTGTCCATGTTTCCACATTTTGCATTCATGTCAAGCAGGGCATTTGCAAGTACAACACCTAACAAAATTCCTCTATCCATTATGCTTTGATGGATGTCCATACCCAGTTCCAAAGCTCCCATTTTTGCACAAGCAGGGAGGATGCTGGCAAAGGTTGTGGAATTTGGCTTTATGCCTTCCAATTTCATTTGCTTGAAAGTGTCTAAAGCCTTTTCAACAAATCCATTTTGTGCATATCCAACAATCATTGCAGTCCACAAGACAACATTTCTTTCAAGCATTCTATCAAATAGTTGACGTGCCTTCTCTATGCTTCCACATTTTGCATACATGTCTACCAAGGCAGTTGTAACTACAACATCTGACAAAATTCCTCTATCCTTTATGCTTCGATGAATGTCCATACCCTGTTCCAAATTTCCCATTTTGGCACAGGCAGGGAGGATAGTAGCAATGGTCATGGAATTTGGCTTTACACCTACTGATTGCATTTGCTTGAAAGTTTCTAAAGCCTTCTCAACAGATCCATTTTGTGCATATCCGATAATCATTGCAGTCCAGGAAACCACATTTCTTTGAGGCAATCCATCAAACAGTTCCCGTGCCTTGTCTATGCTTCCACATTTTGTATACATGCTAACAAAGCAGTTGCAACTACATCTGACAAAATTCCTCTATCTTTTATGCTTTGATGGATGTCCATACCCTGTTCCAAAGCTCCCATTTTGGCAAAGGCTGGGAGTACACTGGCAAACGTAACTAAAGAAATGCAATGATCAGCTCCAAAGACATCAAACCACTACTAACAAAACCGAGAGTCTAAAATATGATATGGAATAGTGTGAGTTGTCCTGAAATAAAATATTTTATTTTCAATTTCAACTAAAACATAATTACTCAGCCATTTAATGTTATTAATAAGTGTTTAATTTATGAAAGAGATAAATGGTTGGCCATAAGTACATGAGTTACTAAATGCACACAAATAAGTGAATTTTATATTCAACACTATCTACAATGAATTCAATTCTTGTCCATTAGTCATTTATGTTTGCAATAAGCATCTTTCTTTGTTTTTCTTAATCTTTATTCATAGTTATGTGCATATTTCACATTCTATAATTAGGATATCAATTGCTATGGCTGAACACTAGCATGATGTTTGTGTTGTGGTATAGATGCATGGAAACATAATTATGGGATTTTTATATTATAGAGATCATAAATCTAGATATCGCATATTAGTTCTAGCTCTTCTTGGATTGAGTCTAAAGTTGACATACAATCATAAATCCATTATTACCAGATCTATCCATTTCTAGTAAAGACAATTGAGAAAGTCATTTTGATATTGAGAGTTTCTTATCTATTTACCTATAGATCATTATTAAGCCATAATATTTAGGTCTATTTATCTCTCTTGCAAAACCTTTGTAAGTGTCCTAGATTGTCCCTACTACTCACTCTTCAATGAAATAGTGGAGTGCTAAAGATTTGTTAAACAAGATGGTGTTGAACGTATCAACAAGGCTAGCATGGAAGGCATGTTCAAGCTTCCAATTGTATAACTTACAACAAATGATTTGTTGATAGAAGAAATTCTTGAAATAGGGATACAATTGAAAGACAAGTAAGTACATACAAACCTCCTCAGTTGAAAGTAAAATCTATGTATAAAAAGAGTACATTGAATCCCAATCCATAAACACAATAGAGATACTGATGGAGACTTAATTGGATGTAGCATGTCGTACCGAAGTTGTTAGAGTATGCTAAGCTAGTACATAATGTTTCCTAAAGCCACATTAGTATTTTACCCAGATCATTATCTACCAAAACTAACTATAATAATCCTTTTGAGGATTCATTTCATAGTGCTAGATCTTCATTTAGTTCCACTTCTTGTTGGAGAAAAGAACAGTTATTTCTTGAGGTAGATGAATATCCCATCAACAAAGGACAAGACCCTTTCTAGAATATAACAAATTCTACTCCAACAAAAGATCATGGGGGTTTCACTAGAGATATTGAATAAGAGATAGACTTGTACTGCTACATTAAAAGCATTGGCATGTTCTTCATTTATTGATGTAAACTCTCTGTGACGCCACCACAACCAACAAAGGTGTAAAAAGTTGTTTGCAATGCATGGATTTTTAGGATTGTCCTTTGAGAAAACCGAATTAAAGTATGGAAGTAGGATCTGCCAGCTCCTGAGGGAATCTTGATGAAAAATAACTATAAAATATTTGGGCAAGCTTATATGCAAAAACTCATGCTTCCTGATGGGTTTATGTACAGAAATAAACATGAATTAAGTGGTAAAGGGGCTTCTAGAAACAAGAGGGACAAAGAGGCAGTGGAAGTGAAAAATTTTGGTGTTGTGTTTGCTCCATCTCAGAATGGGAATGGCAAAGGTGTTGTAAGAGGAGCTGAGAAGGGTGTTGGAAGAAGTGGAGGTGTTTACATTCCCCCATTTAAGTTGGCTCAAATGATGAAAGATGTGGAAGACAAGAGCAGTGTGGAATACCAGTGCATGACTTGGGATGCCCTTCGGAAGAGTATCAATGGGTTAGTAAACAAGGTAAATGCATCTAGCATCAAGAACATCATTCTAGAGTTATTTACAGAGAATCTCATCCATGGGAGGGGTCTATTTTGTAGGTCTTGTATGAAATCCCAAATGGCATCCCTTGGATTTATAGATGTTTTTGCTACGTTGGTTGTTGTGGTAAATACAAAATTTCCTGAAGTTGGTGATCTGCTTTTGCAAAGAATTATTTTGCAGCTTAAGAGGGCATACAAATGCAATGACAAGCACATGTTGATAGCAGCAGCCAAATTCATAGCTCATTTAGTGAATCAACAAGTTGGACATGAGATCATTGCCTTGGCACAGATGCTCTTCCATGGCATTGTCTTGCTTATATACGTCTGATAGAGGAAGATACTACTTCCTCTTCTCGTATTTTTATAAAGATTCTCTTGCAGGAGTTGGCAGAGTAGCTTGGTATATTGTTGCTTAATGAAAGGTTGAACGATCCAACAATGCAAGAGTCTTTTGATTCAATTTCTCCAAAGGACAATCCCAAAAATTCACGGTTTGCTATCAATTTCTTTACTTCTATTGGTCTTGGTGGTATCACTGAGAGTTTACGTGAGTATTTGAAGAATATGCCAAGGCTTGTAATGTAGCAACAAAAGTCTATTCTAGAGTCGGATGAATCTACCTCTAATGACAATTCTTCTAGTTCATCAGGTTCATCAGATTTTGATATATCAGACTCGGATTCTGAGAGTGAAACTGACAGTGAGAGTAGTAAGGAGTCACCAAGAAAGAAAAATAATTCAAAGCTTGATAATGAGTATGAAAAAATAAGAAGAAAGAAAAGGGCGAGGGCATCTGACTCGGAGGATGGAAGTGATAGTGGAAAAATCAGAAGGAAAAAGAAAAGGAATTAAAAATCTTTCTAGTCAGTTATTCAAGGCTCCAGTAGACATTGTTTTCCTGGACTGTGACAAACAAAAGAATCACTCCCAAGTGCTTTGGTTTTATAACAGATGATTATAAGATGCTACAATGTTGTCTTATGTATTTTAATAGCCATGGGTTTTAGAGTTCTGTACTTAACAGGTAATGGATAAACAGTGTTAGGAGGAGAAAATATTGAAGGCCAAGTGCAGATTGTGATAATACTAGATCAATGAATCATGTTATTTATTGAGTATTTCTTGTTTTCCATGTTGTGTGATGTACCATAAGCAAACTAGAAATCTAAATTCAATAAGATGCTTTGTTCAATGATAATTTCTATTTTCAAGTAATTTGATGATGATAATTTCTATTTTCAAGTAATTTGATTCGGTATATTATATTGAAACTTGATTTTATAACTAACATTTCAACTTCTATATAACTAGTTCTATAGCCCAATTTTCTTGCATGTGAAGAAAGACCATGCCAGACAATATCAATGAACAACAAAATAAGGAGACAATTTCTAGATTGTGGTCTAACTTGAAAAGAAAAGGTGATGGAAAATGTTATTGTCCATGCAAAATTTGTAAGGGGTTAAAGACTAGAAGACTTCTAATCAAAACAACGAAGAAACATTGTAGGCTGCATGGTCACATTGAAGGTGGATATGATTATCATCCATTGGTAAGTTTTTCATTATATCATTTTGACAATTTATATACATAATAAATCACGTGATGATGAGATCATGATCACGGTTTATTTATGTTTATCAATTTTATATAGGTCAAGCACCCCAGAGCACATGGTATGGATCAACACAACCCTGAGAATATGGTTTTCAAAGTGGACGAACATGGAGGTTTGAATATCAAAGCTAAAGATAATGATCCCATGGAAGATGATGATCATGAGCTAGAAAACACAATTGAAGATGATGGTACAAATACATTGATCCATGACTCATTTAGTACTCACGCAGCTGATCATGATGATGAAGATGACCTTGATGTTGTTCATGATGTCCCTCTACTTGAGAAGGCATCTGGGGCCCTTTACAAAGGCTCGCGGGAAACTCTTCTCTCCGCTGTATTGTTGTTGGTGAACTTGAAGGTTATGAATGGTTTATCCAACATAACAATGTCACGTATGTTAAGGTATGTCATATATGTCATAGTAAATTGTGAATAATGTTGTACCATTAATATTCTTTATTATAACAAATTATATTTTTTTGTTGTAGATTGATAGGTGAGTTTTTATTACCATCATCAAATATTCTACCTCGCTCATACCGAGAATTATCTGCCATTATGAAAGATATTGGAATGGAGTATCAAGCAATAGATGCTTGTCCCAATGATCATATTATATATCATCACAAACAACATGAATTTTGAACTGAATGCCTTGAATGTCATATCAGTAGATATCGAACAGATCAAATAACAAAAAGGGTTCCTCGCAAGGTTCTTCGCTATATTCCCATTATTCCACGTATGCAACGATTATTCAAGTGCACTAGCTTGGCACAATTTATGGATTACCATGCACGCAATAGAAGTCGAGATGACATTATTCAAATGCCTGCAAATGGTTCAACATTTATGGACATAGAGGAAAAGTGGCCACACTTTAAAGAAGAACCTCGTAATCTCAGGCTTTCATTGGCAGCTGACGGTGTCAATCCATTTGGAAAGATGAGATTTGTTTACTCAGTGTGACCTGTTTTTGTTATCAACAATAACATTCCTCCATGGATGTCAATAAAGAGGGAGCACATAATGTTGGCAATGATTGTTCCAAATATTTTATCATTTAAATATAGTTGTCTAAATTTAATTATAAATATTGCAGTAAAGTGGTCATAATAATTATGTAATGTTTTTGTTCATTCGATTAGGTATGTACCAAGTTAAAGATATGAATGTATATATCGAGCCTCTTATCGACTAGTTGCTGGAGTTATGGAATGGTGTCACTATGTATGACGTCTCTAGACCAATAGGACAAAGACAATTTCAATTCCATGCAATGCTTCTATGGACAATACACGATGCCCCGGGGCTAACACATTTTTGTGGTATGTTATAGTGTTTAAGTTGTGCATGAACATTATAATTCAAAAAATTGTCATATTTAATCCAATTATACATTATCTTGTAGGTCTTCAAACAAAGGGAAAATTTGCATGTCCTGTTTGTGGTCCAAAGATGAAATCTCGTCATTCAAAAAGTTTAGGAAAGGTGGTGTTTGATGAGTATAGGCACTTTCTCCACAAAAATCATAAGTATCAAAATACTGAAAAACATCTTTTCAATGGGAAAGAAGAGAATACATCAAAGCCATGAAGAATGACACCTCACCTGTGGAAGTTGGAATATAATAGAATTAATCGTCAAGGTAATGCCATTCCATCTATTGGTTTGTCATAAAACATATTTTCTATTTTGTTTTGTTTACTGATGATGTGATTGATGATCATGAAGGTCGTGAAGGCATAAATGACCACCTTCCTAAGGGACTAAAAAGTTATCCCCGACAATTTAGTAGGTTCACCTACTACGACCAGTTACAAATTGTTCATTTGTTTGATAGTATGCATATATTGGAAAGAATATAACAGAGACAGTATGGAAAATATTGGATAGAAGGCGTGACAAAGAAAAAATTGTCAAAATATGTAGTGACATTCAGGATTCCAATCATGCAATGATAAATGCCATTCAATCAAATAGCCATGGAGACTAGATTAATATAAGTGAGCTTCCTTGGTTATTAATGGACTAGCAAAGAAATGCTATAAAAGATGTCATACGAAAAATTTGATTTTCCACAGGATTTGCTGCGAACATAAACAATCTCATATCAAAGAAAAGTGATTTTAGGCCAGGGATGAAAACGCATGATTGGCATACCTTCATTAAGGTAATTCATGCTCTTGTGTTTTTAGTATGTATTTAAGTATTGCATGTATGTGTACTTTTCATTATGTTACAAAAAAATGAAAAGATAATTTTATAATTGTTACAGTACATTCTACCTTTATCTCTCCCAGATGACTTCGACAATAATGTCAAGAAAATCATATATGATCTTGGAAAATACATGAGGTAAGTAGTGATATTTGTTTAGTTCGTTGTATAGATATTATATTTGTGATTTGTTTTACTTTTTATGTAATATATTTTTTTGTGTCTTGAATACCTTGTAGGTGGTTGTCATGTAAAGAAATCCATGAAGATGATATAAAATATTGGAAGAGAAAAATTCTTCATTTAATGTATGAAATGTAAAAGTGTCTACCTCCATTTTTTTTCAATGCACAAGAACACTACCTCATACACCAAGTTGAGGAGATTGAATTGTATGGACCAATACACACTAGGTCAATGTGGATGGTTGAGAGGCACTTGAAATTTTTGAAGGCTTTGGTTCGACAAAGAGCACATCCTAAGGGTTCTATGGTGGAGGGATGTATGGTATACCAGACTATGGTGTACATTTTTGAATATCTTCCTAAGTTTGCAACAAAGATCCACGTGGATCGCATTTGGGATCCCAACACCATTAAAAAATTTGAAGGGGAGTACTTGACAGGGAAAGGTGGATTGAGGAAAGTGAGAGGTAATTATAAGATGTTATTATAGTTAATTAATTCTTAATCTTCAAAATAAATCGACTGTAAGACATCTATTTATTTTTTGTACAGTTGGTCGAGAGTGGGATGCACTACATTTGTATATTGTAAACAATCTTGATTGGATGACGGTATGGATTGAATGTTGTCAATATTCTGGATGCACGTTAACATGGGAAGGTGTGGCTTCATTGGTTAAAGAAGCACATCATAATGGAGATTCCAATGTTATGCAAAGGGAAATTGATTTAGCATATGTTTTAAGAGATAAACATGTATGTATAAATGTATTAATCACCCATATGTTTATCAACTCACAATGCAATAAATTTTACATGTTTGACATATCGCAAGTCAAACACCACAACGCTATGTGTTGCAATGGTCATAAATTTTGCATTAAAAAGTTGGATGACACGAAGAAAACTTGTGATTCTGGCATCGCTGCAGTCTTTGAGGTGACAAATATTTCATCGAGAAATGACATACATCCTCAATAGTCTCAAAATCAATACTATGGCATTTTGGATGATATACTTGAGTGTGACTTTAATTCCTTCAAATTAGTTTTGTTCATCATCAAATGGTATAGGCTATGATTGAATAAAAATGATCCTGATAGAACTGTTATTCAACATGATAATGGTTTTATAATGCTAAATACAAGGTCATTTGAACTAGTTGGGGATGAGCCCTATGTTCTTCCAAGCCAATGTGAGCAAGTATTTTACTCAGAGGTTCCACATAAACTGGGTTGGTCATTTGTTGTTATACATGATCCAAGAGGAAGGCCGATAAAGTATAATATGATGGAAGAAGAAGATACCGAAGAAGTAGAAGATGAAGTGGATGATGATCACGATCGACAATTTCTCAATGATGATGAAGAAGAACAAGAAGATGATGATGGTGATGGTGATGGTGATGGTGATGGTGATGGTGATGGTGATGGTGATGGTGATGATGATGATGATGATGATGATGATGATGATGGTGATGATGATGATTATGATGATGATGATGATGGCAATGATGACCTTGATGTTCATGATGATGAAGAATGAAATGTATGAGGTATGCAATTAGTATATTATCGATTTAATATTGACTTCTTGATAGAATTTTTTTTACATAATTAATTCATTATGTTTTGAATTCTAATGCCATTACATAATTAATTCATGATGCACCTTTTAATATGGAGATGGAGATAGGGAGAATGACTATTTATGTGACAATTATTAAACTGTGTTTATTTATGGAAATTGGATTGTTTATTAGCTATGTGATGGATGTTGATTTAAAATACATATGTGATGGATCACATGTTTATGATGATGCATGTGACATTTTTTGAACTTTATGTTTATTTATAGAACGTTGATTGTTTATTACCTATGTGATGGATGGTGATTTATGATACATATGTGATGGATTACATGTTTATGATGACACATGATATGTGATGCTAATTGTGATGCTCAATTACATATATGATGACACATCATGTGATGCTTTTGATGCTTATGATATGTATGTATTTATTGTTTATCAACTTACAAATGTAGTAATGCTTATGATGCTCAATTGATGGTGTTGATTTCAGGTATAGTCCCTGTGTGATGTTGTCACCCTTGGTGGGAACAGGTCATTGACTACAGACATCATCAACCATTTAGTTGAGGATCCTGCATAGTCTACATAAAGTAAAGGTAAGGAATTAAAAAATTTACAATGATTTTTATGACATCTTTTTATTATTTAATACTCTTTTTGTCTACAAAGTTCATATTGTTCATGTTGTGTAGTATGTAATTTTTAGCTAACATAAGATAATTGAATTACATTGTACATGACCCTGAACCCCTTTGACGAGGATCCTACATAGTCTCATGGATGGACAGGTATAACTAGTCAATACACCCTATAGAAACAATTTATTTTTTTAAAATTACTTAGAAAACAAACTTCCTCTATTTTTCAAACCTCGACATTAGCAGAAAATCTAATATAGTTATCAACACTTGAGGCCCCAGTTGGACTTATTCTCCCAAAATCAACTTTAGGGTTGACTTCTTCATCAACATTACCCTCATTTGCAAAACTTCTCTCTCATTTCATGGAGTGCAGGTACCCCCAAGTAGGTATTTGTCAAATCTGTCTTCGTCGAGTGAGGAAAATGCAGTAATAGAAAATTAAAGTGACACATGTAGTAGGTCTACAATAGGGAGATCAACAAGAGGTCAAAAGATTAGAAGAAAATTCAATAAACACATGAATTTTTTCCTTGCTCAAGGGGGGTCATGTTCTTATGATGATGAGACCAAAGGCAACATTGAGGTGTCACTGAGATACAAACATCTATAGAAACAATGTGTGCCCAAGGAACTTCCTCCAATAAAGACCAATTTTTGTGTTAACGATAGGATATATCGCATAGCACCTTCGTCATTACATGGTTTAGGCTTATTTTCCATGGACAACATAAAGGTCTATTACAATAGAGTTGTAGAATTGATGGAGTTTGTTGGACCTTGTTACAATTACAATCATTGGATGCAGATTGTTAAATATAAAAAAAGTATGTGTAGGTATGCACTGTCAGCAAATTATATACAACAGAAAGATAATGATCAAAGTAAACAAGTGGCTATATACATTGATGGTCGACCAAAAGCAATAGGGAATATTGCAGGTTTTATAAGTAGTATGCGACCTAGGTCAACTAATAAACAACCAAATTGCATATTTGAGGCGCGCGAGGGAAATCATGTATTTGTATGTGTGATAAAATCAATAAGTGCAGGCGAAGAGCTTCTAATCGAGTACAGTTTGAATTGTATAAATACAAACAAAGTTAATATCAAGGGGGTGGTATGTACTATATACCATTTAAATTAACCAACCTCCAATTAATGAATCCAATATACCATTTTATTATGAAGTGTTTTTGTTAAGTCTATTGGTTTAATTTCGCTAACATTTTTTATATTTTTTGTTTGTCATAGGCCAACATGGATCCATCACATATCACAGACATAGATGTAGCTTGCGACACTTCTACTGAGCAGGTAAACCTCATTGTAATTGTACAAATTAGATAGAAGAAAACTGTTACATTATTGTGTTCTTTTTTTTAGTGATTTATACTAATTTTGTAATTGTTAATGATATTCTTGACACAAATGGATGTTCAGGGAAAGGGAAAGGGAGTTGCAGTACCTGAGCACCTTTCTAGGGATGTGGAATCATTAGGGTTAAGCGATGATGACCCTGAAGATCCCACACACCTTATGAAATTCTTTAAAATACCTCTTATAAAAATTAGAAAAGAGATTGTTGCTTTGGCAGCCATGCATCCTATCACTGATGAGATATGAGAGAGGGTGGAATTATTGCTTTAGACAGCAAAAAACTTGCAAGTAAGCAATAATGAAAGCTTTAGTTATAACAAAAGTTCAATAATGGTTTATATTTTATTCTCTTTTATGTCATTAACTAAAATATGTACGTATTGTTTTTACAGAAATTTATCCGCCCTCATCAAAGTCATTCCCATGATCAAGGTGTTGCAGGATCTTCAGGTGATGATGATTTTCTTGTATTATCACTTGCTTGGCTTATCACTCTGAGTACCCAAAACACATCATACTTGATACTGTCAATTTTCAAAACAAAGGTTCATCCTTGTTTACAATTCTTGCACTTTTCATATATTTAATGTTTGATATATTTAATGTATTATTCTTTAGGTGTTGTCAATGTTACTGTGCAAATGTCATCGCCGCCTCATCAGAGGTTACCCTCACCTGTATTGCCGACTGCAATGTCGGCAACATGTAGCATGCAGACATCCTCTAGTGCACATCATATTGGCCCACCCACTGTTGGTAGATCCCTATTTTGCTCTATCTTTTGTCATGTGTTTATTTCCCTTCAAGCGTTCTTTCTTGAATTCTAATGCCATTTCATAGTGGATTCATTTTTTGTAGGAGGAGATGCACATGAGGATGTGCCAGAGGTGACTACTGTTGATAACATACCATCATTTCCTAGATCTTCTCGTATTGCTAGTACAGGAACGTTGTAGGCCACATTAGTGGTGAGCGATGAAGAAATGATTCCCTTAAAGATACAAAGGTTCCAGGTACTTTAAATTATTATTATTATATATACTCTAATTGTAATTTACTTTATGATCACTCATTTTGGACTAATGATCCCATGAATTTTTTGCCAACAATGATATTTTCTATAAACATCTTAGTGACATTGCATTGCAGATATTTGGGCCCACCATACGTAAAAGGTGGTACATCACATGTGAACTAACCCTAATCCACTTTTGATTTCATATCATTGCTAGAATAGTTTTCCTTTGATCCATTTCTTCAAGTGTAATAAATGTAGCTTCAGTTCATTTATGAATCTAACAGGTTTGTTTTTGCTTTAAAAGGTGGAATGACCAAGAAAAAAGGTTAAAAGATGAATTGACAAACCAAATGGTTGAGTGGTTTGGAAATGACACCTTTGACAAAACCAAGCTCCTTGAAAAAGTTGGCACATATCTAAAGTATGTGAGGGACCAATATAGGACCCATTTGGAGAGGAACCTAAAGTACGAGTGTCCCCCCATGATTCCAGAGAGGGAGTGGAAGGATCTGATTTTGGATGCCAAGGAGAGAATTGAAAGGAAAAAAGGAAATACACCACTAAACACCAGAAGAAAGTATGAGATACTATTAAGAATGTAATTATGTACTAATTAATTACTCTTTATATTTATATAATCTAACATATTTCAAACTTTTTATAGACTGAGTGACACGTCAAAGGCAACCAAGGCAAGGCAAGAAAAGCACGGGAAACACAAACTCGTCTCTGGTGGTTACATGAAACTTGCTACATAAATTGTAAGTATCTCATGTAAACGAAATATTGCATCAAAATATTAATAAATTGCAAACGTTTTTTTTATCAAACAATGCAAGCAAAATTCACGGTACCAAGCAAAAATGCAGGGCTCTGAATTCAATAGAGCGCCCATAGAAGATGAAAAGAGAATTGCCTACCAGCAAGGCTATTCAACCATGGCTGATCAGCTATGAGAATTGAGTGGGCATACACAACATTCGAGTGCATTTGTCACACAGGTAAATATGCTAAATGGAAGTTGTTTCAAATTGAATACTTTACCAATAATCTAATTGATGTTGAGTTCCAACATAAAGTGACTATATTTGTTTTAAATAAGCAAGCAATGATAACAATGTGCATGTCATTGGAATGCAGCCTGCTAATTGTGAAACACCACCTGCACATGAAGGTTCGGATGTGCATCCCAGTAGTGGAGGTATTCATTTTCTATTCAAATTTATTTATTTATCTATTAATACAATTAAACATCTTAATTTGTAATTAGAGTAGTAATTAATGTAACCTTTTTTGTTAATATTTTAGAGCATGTAGTCCGTGGTGAGTAAGTGGAGCATGATTTGGGTACACAACAACAAGAATGTGATGTTCCCCACTCAGGTAAAGAGGACCACTGTTATTGCTTTAAACAAATATAATTGCAATTGGTGTTCAACATTAATGTAACCTTTAGTATTTCAACTCCAGATGATCTAGAGGGTGTTCAACATGTTGAGGTTGAGGCTACACAAAATGATGTGGCCCCATTAGGTAAAGAGCACAACAATTATGTTCTCTAAATTAATGAAATACTTGTAACAATAATAAATTTTTTTTTTGAACTTAACCCATTTCTTTGTTATTGCAGAGGACCCCCCTTCGCTTCAGTGTCCTCATCCTTAGTATAGGACTAGGCATACATCGAGATCACGAGCAGTTGGTGAAACGTTTGCAGAGGGGGGAAATGATGAAGAAACCGATGTTCCACTTAGTCTTTTCATAGCTTCAAAGAAAAAACAAAGAAAGAAATGATTGTAATCTAACTTATTTGAAAATGACTGATTTTTATGTGTTAGTGAATGTAATTATGTGCTAATTAATTGTTATGGATGATATGTGTTAATTAATATTGACGAATGTTGTGTGTTAATTAATGTTAATCAATGTTATGTGTTAATGAACATTATATGATATTAATGAATGAATGCTATATTTTATTAATGGTATAAAGAAAGAATGAATGAATGTTATAAGATGTTAACAGGGAATTTAGAGTGATGTTAAGGGGGGGGGAGGGGCCAAATGAGCTTCCACCTTCATGTGGTTGGCCCTGTTAAGTAGAGAATATTAAACTATTCTCGAAACCAAGCGAAGCTCAACAAGATAACACACTTTTCAATCTTTCATTATGTTGCACGGTTAATCTTATTGAATAATGTATATTGAATCTTAATTGCAGGATCCAACAGAGCCAACACGAACAACAACACCACAAGTTGCTGGGTATAATGAACTCCCATATTGTCTTGTTTGTACACGAACAATATGAGTTGCTTCTAGTGTTGATATCCAAGGTGGGACTGCAAAAGTTATGAATATGCCTCATCCTTGTAAGTTTTTTTATTACTTGTAAGTAATGAATATGCCTTATCCTTGTAAGTTTTTTTATTACTTGTAAGTCATGAATATTGCTCTTTAGTTGATTAAAATTAAATGAAAATCTTTAATGAATACACAAAACTATATACATATGCAGGCGGACCATGGTTGAGATGGTCCAACTCCCTAGTCTCACTCTAGGACTAAGCTCATGCCATATCTAAATCAAAGACATCTCAAATACATCATCGGTGGAAAGCTGCAAAATGTCATTTTCATACATAAGCAAGACATACACAATTGGGCACAATCACCAAGAGAATGGAAAAAGTGTGTTTGAGATTGTATCATGGATGCTTTTAAGAATTGTATCATGGATGCAAAAAATCTCTTCATTAATCCTTGACTCATGATTGCTATAATACTTCTTTAGACTTCTCATGTCATTTGTTGCACTTCTTCACTATTTTGGACTGAGTTTCAACCATGTATTTGCCTTGACTTATGACTGTACCTAGCTTTGTCCTATTTTTGTAAGCTTCCTCTTTGAATTGTGGTTGTAGCTTTGATAATACCTTTTTAATGTTGCACTATTTGTAAGGAGTACAACTCCTAATGCATGTTGCAAATTGTGTTCTAGTGACTGAGACTAACCTTTTTGTACTTGATGTTTTTGACTAGTTGTCATAACCTCAGACTTTGATGCTTGTGCCTTAATAGAACTAGATGTTTCTTGTATGCATACTTGGTCAAGGACTCCATTATGATGCTATAGGGCTACAAACTAAGATTATTTATTGTATTGAGTTGCACATTTGACATGAGTTGCCCTATGACTGCTATGCCTCTTGAGGTTATAAGGTGTTGTTCTTGTCAAGTTTTGACAATGCTGCAACAATAACGTGTTATTTGTTGTTAAGGTTTGAAAAGACCTTTTAGAAACTTATACCCTACTTTTTTTCACTCAGTAGACTTGATTACTATCATTTTATTTGGTACTAGGTATGACTGCCTACTGGCTTTATTGTAGACTGCAATCTCTCTAGACTTTATTTGCTGAGTGTTGTTGTTCTATACTTGACCATCTATTAGGAAAACATAGCTTGAAATATCCAAAACAATTAATGAATGACTGCACTATCACCAATCTGTCTTGAAGATTTGACTACTCTTTAGATTATGATAATGACTGTCATGATATTTCATGAGACTTCTCTATCCCCATATGAAACCCTTTGTTCCCACAAATCAATGCTTTGAACTTGATTGCAACTTTATAGTGATCACTGTCTTTGTACAGTAAGCTTGCTACTTTCTCAACTTTTGATATATTGGAGGCTCCTAGGATGGTTTCTATCTTATAGTCACAATACCTTGCTATAATTTGCATTTTAGATCACTGCTCAATGATCATATGATGTATTTGTCTTTTGAATTTGACTCTCGATCTTGCTCTATTCTTGACCTTTTGAATAATTTTGGGCCACTATTCATTACTTTTATTACCCTATATGTAAAAGACCTTGCTCATTGCTTCTCGTACTTGATCTTTATCTGGTTTGTGTCAATCCTACTATTGCACCTTTTCTATTTATGATTGAAATTTGTTTTGGGATTAAAAACTCTTGATGATTTCACTAAATGACTTTTGCATGACTATACTTTCTAAGCTATCCTAGGGAACAAAAGAGACCTAAGGATTTGCTCACTTCAAGGAAAAATAAAATCTAGCAAGACAATCGACCCTTTTAAATAATATGTGGGACCCTTATGGTGAGCAAGAAAGCATTGACAAACTTATAGATGTTGTCATAACACAAAGCTGAAACTATTTTTTTTTTTATAGATAATCAAATTTCTCCTTTAACCCGACTTTTGCTTGAATTATTACTGTAGGCGTATCTAATGCATGATTTAAACAATAAGATACTAAAAATTCTAAAATAGGGTTCTAAAAACCCTACCTCCAAATGTGGATATCTACTATTATGACTATGACAATTTCTCTCCAGAAGCTTTGATGCTAACTTCTATCATGCCTAAACTCTGCATGTGGTTTGCATGGTGTTGGCATGAGGTGCTTTGTAAATGTCCTTATGGATTCTCTTCATATTTTTATGAAACTCCTTCATCGAAGAGGCAAATCTCTCATTCAAACTTTGAAGTAACCCTTTGACTGTTGCATGCAGTCCTTTTCTTATAAACCTTCCTCCTTGCAGTGACATGCTAGGACATAAACTGAAGGTGTAGCTTGTGGAACCCTAGCATAACTTCTAAAAACTGGCTATAAATGGTTCTTTTCATTTGAAACAAAATGCAAACCTTAAAAACACATGAAAGCTTATACTTTTAGCTTTCTATTTCCCTCCAAGCTATGCATGAAATTGATTTTCTTGATAATCACATGGAAGGAGGCCTTTAGAAAACTTTTGTAAATAAATAAAGAATTTTATCTGTCTTTACATCTTTTGAATTAAAATGCTTTTTCAAGTGAATTATTTTCCCTCCAAACCTTGCATTGTGAAATCTCATCCTTTTAAATAAGCTCAACATTATAGACACCTTCAAGGTATTTAATAAATCCTTTCTCTAAACTTTCCTAAATTCATGATAAGACATGAGGTATATAATAATTCTATTTTTTATCTCTTGAAGTCAAAAAATTGGTAACAAAGTCACGCCTTCAAACCTTACTTTTTAGATAGTTAAATGACCATTTTACATTTCTAAAAAAATTGGAGGTCTTATGATATTCCATGTGATGGCTACATATTGACAAAGTTACCCCTCACAACTACTGGTCCCTCTCCCTAATAGGGTATTTGCACGAAAACCCAAGTCCAGCTATGTCAAACCCGAGTTTGACTCCTTCAGAATCAAGTTAATTGTTGGTCACATGTAGAACATGCATTTGAAGACTTGACTGACCTTCCCTCCAAAGTATTTTCTTTTGCAAAAAACTTTTGCTTTCATGAAGTCACATGAATGTGCTTCTTTTCTAAAGTTTTTACAATATAATCATAAGAATATAGCCCTTCTTTTCATTTATAAGGTACATTTGAAACCTTTTGGAGCCTTTTAATGAGATTTCAAAAACAACAAGGACCTAGGACCTTAGAAAAGATTGGAATAAGCTTCAAGATATTAAAATTTAGACTCAAAGCATGAAGATCCTAACAACAAAAAAACCCCTATTAAATGTAATTGACATATAAATGAAAATTGGATAACAAAAATAAATAGGGATATAACATTAGGTATTATAATAATATCATATGTGAAAACAACCAATAATAAAATCAAACCAAATGATATATAGGATTTGGTCATATATGTATATGTAGATATATAGATATATACATAATATGTATATGTATATGATGCTCTGCAAAAAGAAGGATAGTTAGAAAAACCTGTTTGATTGCTACACACACAGAGAAGCACAAGAAACAAATGTTAGTCATTAGGGTTAGCAAATCAAAGATTAAACACTATCCTAATCAAACATATCAAGAAAGATACTACACAACAAATAAAAAGCTTAATGAATCTAAGAAAAGATGAACTTTGTGGTCTAACTACCAGAGATAGCAAGAAACTCTCCAACCAAAGCACGGGAGACAAAACAAACAATCTCTACTTAGGGAGGAGCTCTAGATCCCAAATCTAAAGAAAGAAACAGATCTAAAGTAAGTGAATTGGATAACAACAAGAATGTAAAGTCCACCCCTAATTCACTAACCAAAATAATCAAAATTAAATGAAAATCTTTAATGAATACACAAAACTATATACATATGCAGACGCACCATGGTTGAGATGGTCCAACTCCCTAGTCTCACTCTATGACTAAGCTCATGCCATATCTAAATCAAAGACATCTCAAATACATCATCGGTGGAAAGCTGCAAAATGCCATTTTCATACATAAGCAAGACATACACAATTGGGCACAATCACCAAGAGAACAAAGTGTGTTTGAGATCATTGTCCTAATTGTGGTGTGGTCACGAAGAGGTTGACAAATTTATAGTGATCTCTTCGTGACCACACCACAATTAGGACAATGATCTCAAACACACTTTTTACCATTCTCTTGGTGATTGTGCCCCATTATGTATGTCTTGCTTATGTATGAAAATGGCATTTTGCAGCTTTCCACCGACGATGTATTTGAGATGTCTTTGATTTAGATATGGCATGAGCTTAGTCATAGAGTGAGACTAGGGAGTTGGACCATCTCAACCATGGTGCGCCTGATCATATTAGCTTGAAACCATGCACCTCATATTAGCCTCAAACCTATGCCTCTACTAGTAGGTGGTGGGGATAGAATATCATTCGCTGTACATATCAATGACTGGACAATAATACTTTTTTTTTGATAAAAATTATCATTGTCGGAATTACGATGAATATCAAGCTTTCGACCAATGATGTAATCGACGGACATACAACATTCTCGTCGGTGAAATGTTCTGGAGTCGTCGCACTTTTGACTCAAACCACACAAACATCCGACGAGGATGCTGTACATGCAACGACACTTCGTAGTCAGACGGTCATCGATGTCTCCAAATGGACCAATACACAAGCGTCGGACAAACAACATCACTGTCGGTGCGAAGTTTTAAATCGTCATCGACTTTGCGACAAAATCTACCGATTCTGATGACTTCTTTGACCATCGGCAATGTCCATTGGATTGTCGTATTTCCGATAGGCATGGCATCATCGACCAATCTGATGCTGAGTTTTCAACGGCTGATTTTGTCGGCACTCCGATGAAAATTAGTCACAAATCCGACAAACGGCCGTCAGAAATCAGCTCAGAATGTACTAGTGGATGTTTACCTGATCAAGGGATCTCCACAACCAACCCTTAGCTAAGTCCCCCTCAGAAGGCATGATGTAGTCCTTGACATTCCTACCCCCACACAGATTCAAGAACTTCTCTAGACGATTTCAGGTTAACTTTTTGCCGAAGGACTGGAAAACCTCCCCAAGAGTCTGACTAGAAGAGGGCTTTATCCCCCTTTCCCAGATTCCATGATAATTTATCTAAGATGATTTTCCTATAGTCTAGCATAAAGTTCCATATACACGAGCCTCTCGAGGGGAGGAGTCTCTGAAGAGGCTCATTTGATCCCTACCATAGAGATATTTATGGTAGAGGATTTGGGCCCACTTAAGATGAGGAGATTTGAACATTCTCCATACTAATTTGGCCCCTAAAGCCCTGCTCTGGACATTAATGTCCTTAATCCCAATACCCCCCTGCCAACTTAGGCCTACAAATCTTGTCCCAAGCCATTAGGGAGATACGTTTTTTCTCTTTCGCCCCTTGCCAAAAGAAAGATCTTAGATGTCTGTTTAGTATTTCCCTTTTGGATTGGGGAAGGTTGAAACATGAAAGCTGGTAGATAGGCATAGCAACCAGAACCAATTTGACCAGAGTAGCTCTTCCTGCAGAGGATAGCCACTTACCCTTCCAGGTTGCTACCCTACTTTTAATCTTTTCTACTACTCCATCCCATAGATTAGATGACCCAAAACTCTTATCCAAAGGCAAGCCTAGATACTTATAGGGAAGGCTTCCTAGATTCAAAATTCAGAATACCACCAATGTCTTTTTGTATACTTAACTTAGTGTTAAAAAAGAAGACTTCCGATTTAGTCGGATTGATTTCCTGACTTGAAGACATTGAGTAAGAGTCCAAGATTTGCTTAAAATCCTGAGCCTCACCTGGATTTCTAATCCCATATAGCATAGTGTCATCCACAAATTGCTGATGCATTATAGGGTCAAGGTTTCTAGTGATTCTAATACCCGACACCTGACTATTCTCCCTGGCCCTAGAAATCAATCTCCCCAAGACTTCAGCCATAATAATGAAGAGAAAAGGGGATAGAGGATCTCCCTACCTCAAACCCCTAGAGGAACTAAAAACTCCTCTAGGAGTGCCATTAACCAGTACTGAGAATTTAGGTGTAGAGATACATTCAAAAATCAAATTAATCCAGACAGGGGGGAATCCAAAACCTTCTAAGCATCTGCATAGAAATATCCAATTCACCTTATCATATGATTTCCTAATGTCAAGCTTTAAGAGCATACTGGGATTGACATTCTTCTAGACAGAGTGGATAGCCTCCTGAGCTATAATAACCCCATCATAAATAGATCTTCCAGGAACAAAACCCATATGTTCCTCACTAATCAACAAGGGAAGGAGTTTCTGAAGCCTATTAGCTAGAGTTTTAGAAAAAAATTTATAGATAGTATTGCACAAGGCAATGGGTCAAAATTCCTAAAAGCGCCCAGGTTTGTCCTTTTTAGGGATAAGGGCCAAAAAAGTATTGTTAATTTCTTTGAGGATATTACTTGAGTTCCTCATTCCTTCCAGAGCTTTCATTACTTCCTCACCTAAGAAGGGCCAACATTTATGAAAGAAATTAGTCAGAAAGCCATCCGACCCAGGGGATTTATCTGGGCTCATCTGCATAAGAGTTGCTTCTACTTCTGCTAAAGAAAATTTAGCAGTAAGAGAATTGGTTTGGTCCTTACTTAGAAGCTTTGGGATACACTTGATAAACTTGTCCTGGATAGAGTCATGAGGGCTCCAGTCAGAATTGAGGATAAGAGAAAATAAGTCTACAACCTCTGTCGCAATGGATTTACGATTAGCCATCTCAGAGCCATCACTTAACTTAATCTTAGAGATATGATTTATAACTCTTCTCATCCTCACACTATTGTGGAAGAATTTGGTGTTCTTATCACCCTCTTCCAGCCACGTCTCTCTAGATCTTTATTTCCAGAAGACTTCTTCTTTGGCAAGAATTGATTCATGATCAACAAGGAGTTTCTTTTCTCTGAGAAACAGGGCCTCATCCACCCCATGTCTCAACACTTTCTCATTAACTTCTACCAACTCAGATTCCACTTGGGCTTTATTGTCAAAAATATTGCCAAAGTGATCTTTATTCCAATGAATGAGCTTTTGCTTAATAATCTTAAGTTTGTTAACAATCTTAAAGATCCCAGACCTGGAGACATTGGTCACATTTCACCACTCCTTTAGAAGCTCGAGGATTTTATCATCTTTCCACCACATATTCTCAAATTTAAAAGGGCATCCTTTTGGGCCAACCTTGTCCTGAATGCCAAGTTGAATAGGGAAGTGATCCGATCCTGAGAAAGGTAGAATAGTGGCATCTAAGGTATAGGGAAATTTGATGAGACTTCCCAAAACAAAGAATCTATTGAGTTTCTCTGCAATGTTACTAAACCCTAACCTATGATTTTTCCAAGTAAAGGCTTCCTTAACCATAATAATCTCACTCATGCCACTACGATGGATCCAATCTACAAAGTCAAGAGAAGCACGAGCATTTATACCTAGGCCTCCTCGCTTCTCATGCTGATGCAAAATTGCATTGAAGTCCCCGCCTAAGAAACATATCTGATTAATGGCATTTGTGAAATTCTCAATCTCCTCTCATACTCTTTTTTTATCCTCATTAAGGATAGGCCCATACATGTTAATAATGACAAAATATAGATTATTTTTTAGGCTAGTTACCCTTCCGCTCATCCAATTATTGTGAGATTCTATAAATGAAAAGAGGATACTGCATGGATCCCAGATTATAGCAAGTCCTCCAAAGGCCCCATTGGCTAGGGCCCCTGTAATCTGTCTAAAGCCTAATCGCTTGCTGAAAGAGACTAAATCTTCATTCCCTAATTTAGTCTCCTGTAACAGAGCTAATTCTAGACTGAAAGAGGATAGACATCACTTAACTAACCTATGTTTGTTAGGGGCATTTAAACCCCTAACATTCCATGGCACAACTTTCATGGTGCCTTGGGAAGGACCTTCCCCTTCCCTACATGAAAAATGTCTGTGAGTTTAACCTGACCTTTCGTTGAACCATCATTGGCTCTTAGCTCCGATAAGGATTTCCTACCTCTCTTTTTGCAGGACTTGGCACAATCCGGAGTAGATTTATCACCTACCCAGAGTTCGATGCCTAAGGATTCATTTTCTTTGTTATCTAAATCTAAAAGAAGTTCCTCCATGTCAAAGACCATAGGGGGGAGGAAAGGGCCAAAATTACCTTACTAAGCAATTTTTTCTGAAGATTAAGTTCATCCTTATCTATTATTTCATCCAATAATTTATCCATGATTTCCTCAGTAACTGAGTCACATAGATAGTTAATAATGTTGTTAACCTCTTCCTCTTTGCGGGCTAGATCCTCCTCTTGATCAACCCTTTCCTCAATATTCTCCCCTTCCTTCAAATGGGGAGAACCATTAAAGATGCTTTGATCATCCAATCTTGTAGCCTGATTTGAGGAAAGAGGCAGAGCTTCCATCTCCCTACCCATCCCATCTTTAAAAGCCAGAGAAGGATCGCCCTTCTTGACACAGGGTGTCACTGGATTAGCAGGCATGGCTGGCTTTTCCAACGGAGATTCCTCAAGGGGGCAAGGAGAGGAGGGGATCAGCCAATCATCCCTACTCTGGTATGCTATAAATTCCCCCTCTTCTATCTCCTCAGGTTGCCTAGGCGGCAGAGAAACTTCCCTAATCACAAACCCTCCTAGCTCCAAATTGAAACTAATGTCTACCCTAGGAATCTTGCTAGATCTAGATTGAGAAGAGGGGAATTCTGGGGTCAATGCGGGAGCAGGGTCTAAGTCCAGAACTCCTTGTAAAATTCAGGATAGATAAGGAAAGATGACATCCCTGATATAATTTCAATAGGTTTTAAAGTTTTAACACTAATATCCATGTTAATTATCATTACACAGTTCGAGTATTTCCTATGCTTATCACTAAGCTCTACAAATTTACCCAAGTGATTACCTATTTTCCTAATAATTTTGATATCCATTAATTCTACTAGTAAGTTAGGGATTAAAACTGGTCTATCTATTTTAAAATATTTCAAATTGTTAGGGTTAAAATCTGAATGCCAGTCTTAAAAATTAAAATCAAAACCTTTGAAAGTTGGAGATTTACCTATTAAGAATTCTTCCTTATGTCTTGAATTTCCACAATCAATATACAGAAAGCCTCCAGTCAAGATAGCTATACTTACTATCCATGAGAAGGAAGACATAAACCAGTCTGCAATAACCTCTGGCGGAATTCCGAGTCCCTATCATCTAGCGAAAACCCCAAAAGCTTTACAGGACTGTTGAATCCTCTTAACCAAGTTATCATTAATCTCTAAAATATTTGACACATCTGAATTAGGGTTCCTATTTATAACCGGCTTGGCCCCTGAGGGTTTAGGAGGCGTTGCAACTATCTTGCCCTTGCCCCCAAAAGCCCTAGGATGGATATTCGTCGATCTTATGTGATTAATATTACTTCTTCTTCTAACATTATTGGAGTGAGAGCAAACCTGTGGGAGTTGGTTTTATGAAACCTTCCTCAAGATTCTGCAACTGATAAAACCTATTGGAGATGGCTGACTTAGCGTTTACATGGCATTGGTCATTGCCATTCACAACCCTCAGAGAGTTTTTCATAGCTTCCCTACGTGACCTCCTAGGTTTCACCACTTGCCAATCCGCTTGTTCCTGAGGCAGGGGAGCCCTAATCCTCGGATTGCAATCCCTGATCGCATATTTGGTTCACTCAAAAAACCAATTCTGTTGGGCCAAGTTTGGCACTTTCCGCAACGAAAATTGTGATGGATTCGCTCAGTTTTTTCATTGCATTTTCGCAGAGCTTATTGATACTTGGGCCACCAAGAATTTTGTATCTAAATATTAGAGCTCTATTATTTAGTTATGTTTTTTTTTATATTATATATATGTTTGTTTATTTATATAAAGTTTTAAAAATTTAGAATTTGTTAAATGTTTGGTGGATGTGTAAAATAAATTTGATAAAAAATTAAATATGCTAAATCTTATTTTAACTTACCTAAAAATTTGCCTAAAAAAGTTCTTTCAGATAGTGGATCCCGAAAATCCACTAACAAGATGTAAATTTTCCAAGCCAATTAGATTGGAGAAAAATAATTTTTATAATTTAGAAACTTAAAAATCATGCATCTTTACTTTATAAAAAGTGAAAAACATATATCAAAACAAAAAATTCATAGTTCTAGTTGGTGGAGAAATAATTGAATAATACTAAGTTAACAAAAAACAATGGCAATCGATTGCAATAGTACTAGCCTAACGACAAGTACTAATAGCGATTTTGTCAAACAGATCACGTGCCCTACCTGTGTGTCTACATTTTTCATTCAAAATTACTTATCTGATATTTATAGTCTTTGGGGACAATTTTCATTTAGTTAAACAATCCTCACACTCTCCCTTCACTATTCTCCAAAATGGATATACTCAAGATTCTTTTAATACACAGTTGCAATCCTGGGTGTAAACATTCTTTTAATAGTTTTTAGCAAAACTTGGCTTATAAGTTGAAGAGAAATTACAGTTTGGTCGCTCCTCCATATAGTTTAGATTGGAGTAGATCAAATCTATTTGTAATAATCAATATCTATATGCATGATTATGGTGCATTCATACAACTGTTGTGGTTTTAAAATCGGTGCTAATTTATGCTAAGATTTTGACTTAAACTTTGATTTTTATTCACACACACACACATATATATATACTAGCAATCACATCTTAGTGTGCAATGGGTACGCCGAGGAGATCTTTGATTAGTGATAAGACAATTGATAAAATGTAAAGACTTGTTTATATATATTTTTAACATATATGTGAGTATGGTATTGCATTTGAGTTATTTTGTTGAAGTATGAAAGTAGATTATAGATGTTGTAGGCATATTAATTTGCTTCAACATGTTGCAGCCATCACATAATAATCCTAAAATGGTCAATCTAAATGACATTATAATTTTTTCAAACAATCTTATTTTATAGAACAATTCTAAACTTTGTATAGCATTCATTCAATAAACATTAAGCATAAATATCATTAAAACTAAACACAAACATAAATAGATTTGATGGTTATGTGATAGTTAACCATATTTTTAAACCTTATAAATAAACAAGTAAGCTACAAACATTATTATTTATGAAAGCCCAATAAATATACATCTAATTCTGATTTTGAATATACCATTGTGGAGAACCAATATTTTTGGATCCTTATTTCTCATTGTAAAGTCAAACATGTGGAAGTGGGAAAATCAGGAGTGATGCCTAGCAACAAATCATAGAAGTGGATTTGATGGTTCTGAAACCATGCTTTTAAACTGAACACGTAAGTGTTATAAGTATGAATATTATTAGAATTAAACACAAAAGTATTATAAATAAGAATATCACTAAATTTAAACACATAAATTTGTCAATCTATGTAAAAATATATATTTGGGCAATCATTTTTTTTTGGAAAACTTCTCATTATAAAGACAAACATGTGGTTGCAAGAAAATTGAGAATGACACCATTTGGCAAATCATTAGAACTAATAGTTTTGGTTTAGTTAACTATACTTTTAAACCTTACAAACAAGTAAGCAATTGTGTCTCTGAATATTTAAAAGTCTTGCAATAGCTCTAAGAATATTTTCCAAAACAAATATACATCCAATTGTGATTAAGAAATAAAATGAGTAAGAAAGATATTACAACAGTGCCCACAAATGATTTTGTATATAGGAGATTTGGGGGGAAGAGGTAAGATTGCTAATAATAAACCTATTTGGAACCTTTGTCCTCATGCTTTCTTGGTAATTCACTTAAGCATTTGTAATACAAAATGCAAATATATAAATTAAATAAAGTATTATTATTTTAAAAATAAATTTGTGTATATATTCAATAATTTATATTATAGAATATGATGTATAATTATTATTATTATTATTATATTTTAATTTTTGTAATAATATATTCTATATAAAAATAATCATAATATAATATTTTTAAATATAATGATTTACACTATAAAATATAATAATTATATAATTTATATTATATCAAATATTCTACACAATAATATAATTCTATTATAAAATTGAATTTGTACTATATAAAAAATATTATACTAATTGTATATATTTATATTTAATAATTTTTGTTTAAATATAATATATAATATTATTTCAATATTTTTCTTCTTTTGGATTGGATTGGATCATGTAGATTTTTTGTTGTCACAAGGCAGATATCAAGAGAAGATAACAATGAATCATAAACTTTGATTGTAAACATAGGCAACCAAAAAAATATACATGATCTAATCAACAAGAAAAATACTAAAATCATTATGAACTATGAAAACTTCATGAATTTGATATAATATTATTTTTTAAAATAAATTAAATTTTATAAAATATAATATATAATAAGATTTTTTATACTACTATATATATATAATATGAGATCTTAATATTAAGATGTAATTAGTTAAAATATAATTAATTATTGTAATTATTAATCAATATTTTAAATTTTATTTAAATTATTTAAACTAATATTATAATTCAATATATATTAGATTAAATTAAACAATATATTATATAATATAGAATAATAGATATAATTATAGAAATAAATATATATTAATATAGTTATAATTATTATAATTAATAAAAAATATAAAATATTAAATAAATTAAAAACATTAAAAAAAATGAAACCTACAATATATTCAATTTTTAAAATTAAAAAACCCCACCCGGCAAGGACAAAAAAGCATTTTATATGTATTAGCTGGTAAAATAATATCGTACGAATTTGTTAAATGAACGGATAGCAAATCATTAAAATTATCTGAAAAGTAAGAAAGATAATCTTAATAATTAAGCGAAATTTTAGATATTAGTATGGTATTATGAAAGACTTAGAAAAGTCCACGTAAGTCTTAGTTTATTAAGGACATTAAAAAAGAAAGAGTTTTATTTAATTAAGTATAATAAGAAAAAGCTTATTAATACCTTTTTATATAAAATTATATCCTAAGAAAAGTCTATTCATATGTTAAAAAAATAATTAGTTTGGAAATATTCTTTAAATAATAAAAGTTTAGATTATAAAATTAGTGATTTGTAAATTAGATTTAGATTTTTAATTATTATTTTTAATTTAAAGTTAATTAATTTATTAATGAGAAGTAATTGTAGTATGGTTATATTTTGACATTAGTATATTTGTTCTTTTTATTTACTTGTCTTAAAAGAAATTAGAAGGATAAAAAATGAAGAAAAAGAAAATAATGTTCATACTAATCATAGAAGTTTTGTAGAATAATCCGAGGAATTGGTAAAGGTTGTGGCACCCATAGTTCCTTCGATAATTAGTTTATGTTTGGTAGTTTTCTAAACCTTATGATTCCTAGGACTTGAAGCTTATAAGTCTAATAAACAACTCTTGCTATTAGAATATAGCACATGATTCAATCACAAGGGGGCAAAATCTAGCATGATGAAATGCTAAACAAGGTCATGTTTCCTTTCTATAACTTAAGATTGTTATTACTTGATAAATTATCACATATGATTTTATATAACAAGTGTGGATCATCTTCTTTAACCGATCTTCCCATTGTAGACATGTAGACATTAATTTAATCATAGCTTTTGATGACCTTTAATCACTAAGGTTTTGAATATATTTATTATGAGGAGGTTACCATATATGTCCTTTATTGAATTCTTGATTGGTTACGTGTATTTTAGCACAACACTAATTGAATTTTTATTAAAATCTTGTTGAGTAGATGAGAGGATATGCATATTATGCATTACTATGCACTATTAGGTTTTTTTCAAAATGCTCATGAACGCACTTGATTACTCTTGCATACTCATGTATCTTTATGTATGTTCATGCAAAGCTTGTGTAAGCTCTTGTATTATCTATATGATCTTGTATGTATTTATGATCTCTTGTATGCTTTAGTGTGCACATAAGCATTCTTGTAGCTTTTCTACACTTATATATGATTGTTTGAGCCTTAAATGCATGGTTGTGTGTTCATTGTATATCATGTGTGTATTGGACGAGTGCTAAATATGGAACAATAGGGGAGGGTAAATCTTGACACCTTATTTACCTGTTGGTAGTTAGTGTCGTGCTCTGTGAAGTGTACATGTACCTACAAACACAATGCACTCAATAAATCATTACAAGCATGATTAGAAGATTTAAATCAAAGAAAGACAAAACCATAGCTAATCAGCTTATTGCCTCCTAATAAATGCGCGTATGAAAAATGCTCTCAGATCTTAGTATGCAAATTCCAGTGACTTGACTACACTTAGATGGAGGATTTGAATGCTGAAAATGCATGATCTAGCAAGAATAGCATGATTAAGCTACATGATAAGCAAATTAAGCTAAGATTTAAGCTAAAATGAGCATGATAACATTGCTAAGATGATAAACTATAAGCTAGATGCCTATAGTAACATTGCATAAGATGAGAATGAGATGGGATGCAAAAATGATATGAAATTGGGACCCTTTGAGATCCAAAATGAGGTCTATTTATAGGATTTTCCAAGGCTAGGGGTGATGTGACAGGAATCAATGGTCAAGATTGATTTGAAGATATCAATGGTTAAATTGGAGGAGGATGGCAAAAGGGGTTGGATTAAAGGGAACATCTGTCATCTCTATGGTGACAAGTGTCAAAAGGCTTCTAGAAGAAGTAGGATGAAAGGGAACACTTAGTGACAAGTGTCACAAAGGTTCTAGAAGATGCTAGATGAAAGGGGAATGGTGGTAGGTAGAATGGGTTAGGTTTAGGAATGGTTAGGTTTAGGAGAATTTGAATTTAAAAATTCAAATAATATGAAAAGGCTAATTAATCTCAACAACTCATGAATTTGATTTGTTTTAATTAATCAAGGATTTAGAAGAAATGAATTTGGATGGAGGGAATTAATTAATTTGAATTAATTAATTAAAGGGGTGAAATGAACCTATTTAATAAATCCTTAGATTTATTAATAAGTAGATGAAAAGGGAAATTTAATCAAATTGCTCAGTGAATTCAATTAAATTGGGAAGGAGGATTAATTAAATAATTGTTTATTTAATTAATTATCTTCAGACCATTTTTAGGTGTATACATTTTGCCCCTCTTTGAAGCAAGGTGTGATGATGCATTGATTCAAAGAATAATCTCATTTTGATGCTGATATTGATTTGATAGGATGCCCCAGCTCTTGATTGCTAAATTCCAGTACGATGATGCCCCCTCGAGAGATCAATTGAGATAATTGATCTTTGGAGTTTTTGCGAGATTGATATCCCGATAGATTTGATTTGATTTCTGCAATGGTGTGTGATGAAAATGCGAGTTCTTGTATTAGCTTGATTGCTTAGATTGGTAAGATTGAAAAATCTTGATTGATTAGATTCAGTTTAGTTTTAGGAAGGATTCATCCTGTATAAGACAATGATGATCAAAGCGTCTAGTTTCAGGAAGGATTCATCATGTATAAGACATGATCAGAACGTCTAGTTTCAAGAAGGATACATCTTGTATAAGACATGAATCAGAATCAGATTGTCTGGTTTCAGGAAGGATTCATCCTGTATAAGACATGATTCAAATCGATTAGGTTTGATTGATTGATTTGATTTGATAAGGTTGATAGATAAAGAACTGACATTTTGTTGATATGAAGTTGCTGAAATATTTGGATATGTTGATTGTAGATTCTGTTGAGAGAGATGGCATAAGATTTGGTGGGTTGATAATATCATGAGAGAGATGTGAGTCATCATTCTGATTGCGTATACACTTGTGATGATACTTTGATGATTCCTGAGATAGAGTTAACCTTGGATAATATAAGCCTTTAGGATCCCATGCAAGAATGAAATGCAAGCTAAAATGCAAAGGAATGGCCAGACTAGTCACTGGATTAGTTTGCATTTTGTCATCATTGAGCTTTTGAAATGTGAGAAGTGAGTGAAAACATCGATGCTATAATTAAACCATGATGACTTGAGCACTTCTTTCCTGGATTTTGATATAGCAAGTTAACACAAGCATCGAGGTATAATTGAACCGAGATGACCTGAGTGTTGTTTGCGTAAAACAGGCAGTATTAATCATTTCAATATGCAAATCAGAAATGTCTTCAATGATATTCTAATGATCATGTCCTAAGACAAATTTGCACATATTAATGATTAATTTTTAGACAGTAGACAAGAAAAATATCATGTTCCTTCCTTGTTCCTCTAGTCAATGACATCCTGGAGGCACTCAGAAATCATGATAGTGAAAATCAATATAGAAAAGTTGAACAATCATGTTAAAATCATTATCCAAAAGATATTATCCATTATAAAGTGTGTGATGTGCGTTGATTGATTTTGTGATAGCTTGATAGTTAATAGTTTGATCTCATGTTCAACGTTGGATGTGTCTCAGTTTTCGCTTGATAAGAGTTGTCTAACTGTTGTTCTACCTGTTTGATTAAGCTCAAAATGATCAAGAGTTTTGTCCCCAGCTAGGTGTAGGATTTTGCCCCAAGCCTAGAAACAAAGTCGTTATGATATATCCAATGATCCAAACCATGGCAAGAAGCCACCTGGGATGTCTGCGTATGTCCAAATGCTTATGATGGTCATGTATAGCACTGATGGAAGAATGAATGCATGCAAGTGAAACGAATGCGTGAACTAATAGATGGAAGAGCTAGCAGACAGATAGCACCTGTTTGCTAGTTTTTCACCATCTGTTTTTATTGCACTTTTTCTGATATTTGATTTTTTTTCTTTTTCTGCTTTTTCACTTTTTTTTCATTTTTTCTGATTTTTCCCTTTTTTTTTTT
Source organism: Cryptomeria japonica (assembly GCF_030272615.1). Taxonomy (NCBI): domain Eukaryota; kingdom Viridiplantae; phylum Streptophyta; class Pinopsida; order Cupressales; family Cupressaceae; genus Cryptomeria; species Cryptomeria japonica. The sequence continues at coordinate 465,433,973 of NC_081405.1, read as the reverse complement.
ACTGTTTTTTTTTTTTTTTTTTTTTTTTTTTCTGATTTTTCACTGTTTTTTATTTTTTCTACTTTTTCACTGTTTTTTATTTTTTCTGATTTTTCAGACATAAAATTTCTTCAGGTGCATGCTATTGATAGGTTCCTTGAGCTGATCTCCATTGTGTGTTGATAACCGATATGCTTCTGATCCAAATACTGTTGTGACCACAAACGGACCTAACCAGTTTGGTTCAAATTTTCCTTTCTTTTTTCGATCTGCCTGGTTGCATGGATTTTCCTTTAGCACTAGTTCTTCCACTTGAAAGATTCGTGGTTTGACCTTATGATTATAGCTCCGACACACTCTTTGCTGATATACCTTTAGATGATCAAAGGCATTTTGTCTGCATTCATGGATCAATTCTAACTCTTGTAGTCTAGATACTCTTAGTTCTTCATCTAGGATGAGACCTTTTAGTGATACACGTAGAGAGGGTATCTCTACTTCGATTGGCAATATGGCTTCTGATCCATATACAAGAGAGAAAGGTGTGGCAACTGTCGGTGTGCAGATACTAGTGTGGTAGGCCCATAGAGAAAGGTTTAGTTGGATATGCCAATCTTTCCCAGCATCGTTCACTATCTTTTTGAGGATTTTCAGAATAGCTTTGTTAGATGCTTCTGCCTGCCCATTTCCCTATGGATAATATGGTGTGGAGAATCTGTGCTAGATTTTGAACTTCTCACATAGCTCTTGTACATCCTAATTCTTGAATGGTCACCCATTATCAGTGATAATGGTCATTGGTATTCCATAGCGACATATGATATAGTTCAAGATAAATGCAGCAATTTGTTTTCCTATGATATTTATGAGAGGTACCGCTTCAATCCATTTTGTAAAATATTTTGTAGCTACTAAGATGAATTTGTGTCCATTAGATGAGGAAGGATTTATCTTTCCTACTAGATCAAGTCCCCATTGACAAAAATGCCAAGATGTTGCTAAAGCATGTAGTTCTTGTGTTGGTGCATGGATCAAATTCCCATGGATTTGACATTGTTTGCATGTTCTTGCTATTTTAAAAGAATCTTGTTCCATAGTCGGCCAATAGTAGCCCAAGCGTATGAGTTTTTTTGAAAGGGTAAGACCACTTGAATGAGTGCCATAAATGTTGTTATGGATTTCATGTAAGGCTTTCTCAAATTCTTCTTGTTTGAGACATCTTAAGAGAGTACCATCTAGACCTCGTTTAAACAGGGTATCTGTGACGAGAGTAAAATGTGAGGATTGGCAAATAAAGTTTCTCTTTTGGTTCTCTGATAAACCAGGAGGTAGGATATTATCTTTTAGGTATGTGTAAGTTTGACCATAGTGGGAGGAATCGTGTCCAATAAGTTGACAGAGGGTTTGGGAATCAAGACAATTATAGGCGGGATGAAACAACTCTTCAACTAGGAATTCATAATGTTGTTGATTTTCCTGTGTCTGCAATAGAGAAGCAAGTGTAGCCATGGCATCTGCTGCTTTATTATCATTTCTTGGAATCTGTTCAAAAGTTATTTCTACAAAGTACTTCTTGAAATCATCAACTATCTTTTTGTAAGGCATGAGTTTGTCATCTTTTGTTTGATAGTCATCATTGATTTGATTAATGACAAGCTGAGAGTCTCCAAAGACCTGAAGTTGTTTAATGTTCCATTCTATAGCCATTTTGATACCTGTTACCAATGCTTCATATTCTGCTCCTGATCCATGATGTGTTTCATTATTGATGTCTGCTCCTGGACTGATATTTGGGTGATGTATTGTAAGATATGGATCGAACCCTGAAATGTCTGTATATGACCAGGTAAAATTCACTTACCATCTTTTGAATGGTTTCAAGTATTTTTGTCTTGCTAGTTATGATAGAGAGATTGTTGGATGTAGACCAGTTGTGCCAATGATAGTTGCCTTTGTTGGTGCTATTATGATAGATAACTTCTCTTAATAACATTCAGGTAAGGTGTCAAATCTCCCATCTTTTGGCACCTCGAGGAGGTTTTCACCGTTATATACATCCTTTATTTTTACTTTTTCTTGGTCCAATGTTGCCAATAAATGGTTTTCAGCATTAGACTTGATATTGTTTTCTTTATTTTCATTTTTGTGACTAGGAGATTTGGCACCCATTTGACTCAAAGATACGTTAGCGGAATCCCTGGTGAAAGTTGTTGCAGGTTTGATTTCATCAAGATATAAGGATATGACATGGTCATTAGGTAAGGTATCAATGTCAGTATGTCCTTCATTTTCCTAGTCCATAGGTTCATGATAGCTTAAGGATAAAGAATCTTTAGGTTGATATGTTTCAAAGATATTGGGGATCATGATAGAGATGTCAAGGCTTTCAGTATTTATGTCGATGTCTAGAACGATACTCTCATCAGAATGACCTCATATAAGAAAATCTTGATCATCCTCGATTAAGTCCATGTCAGTCGGATGTGATTCTGATTCAAGTGGGCTAGTTCCTAACGTTTGTTCTGCATATGTGTGAACTACATCTACTACTATATCTGCTTCTTCATCCCTCTCAATTTGCTCTTGTTTGTTTTTCCATGATAGCAAATATTCTCTGTTCCCTTGATCTTTCAGCTGCTTTTGTTCTTCCATGTTTGACAAAATTGATGCAAATGATTGTTCCTTAGATTGTGTTCTTTAAGCTAATGTCTCTCTATTATGTGAAGCAATGACCTCTTGAGCTGATTTCATATTATTACAACACTGCAATGGATTTGACTCTGCTGATATAGTGGTTTCCTGTCCATTGTAGGGAAATTTTAAGCATTGATGGCATGTTGATGTAGTAGCTTGTATGTCCTAAATCCAGGGTTTCCCCAAGAGTATGTTGTATGGTAGGTCCAATTCTAAAACTTGTCATGATGTATCTTTTTGCAAGGGTCCCACCCTGATAGGTAACATCACCATTCCTTTAGATGAATGCTCTTCTTCATTATATGTTTTAATTTTGATCTTTTCGAGGGCATCAATTGCATCTTATGAATATCCTAGAGCACGGACAAGATTCATAGAGAAAATGTTCAAGCCAACTCCCCCATCTATTAGGACACGTTTAACAAGCGTTCTATGAATTCGGACTTTAATTTGCAAGGAAGAGCTATGGGGACTTTGCAATGAATCAATGCTTGGATATGAAGGAGATGAGCTTTGAATATGATCCTTTGAAATAGGTTTGATGGCAATATTGTTTGGTGAGGATGCTATGGAAGGTTCTTGCAAGGTTTCAAGAGGTGTAGGAATAGATGCCTTTCGAGAGTCAATTTTCTCATTGATGGATGGATCATTGTTAGACATGGGTGCACGATTTTGATCTTCTTTAGCCAAATCCTTTAGGGATCTTTTTAAGAGGTGTATAAAAGAGCCACTTTTCTTTAGAGATGTATTTAAATCCTTGTGAGGTTTTAACATAGTTGGATTTTGATTTTGAGCTTGTTTGATTTCTCTGATATGTTGGTTTGTCATGTTTTCTTCTTGTGTTTTGCTTTGATATGTCATGTTGATATGATTTTCAGCTATTGCAAATGTTCCTGTTTCCATTTCAGGGGTTCGATTGTCCAAAAGGTTGTTTTGGGTAAGTGATCAATAGTAAATTTCAAGGCAGTAGAGTGATATGACACTAAAAGAGGATTCAAGTGTTTAAAAATTTGCAAGTTTTTCGATCTTCGGTTTAGGAGCGCAATGATGGTGATTTGATAAGAATTAGGTCCAGTAGGAACGATATATCCTACGATGTGGGACAAGGTTATCCTAACCAAACATTTCAGTTTCGTGATAAAGGATGATTGATCCTGATGAGAAACTATGTTTGAGTGACCAGTTTATCAAAGAGGGTGATAATGCACTTTGAGATGTTTAGATCTTGAACTTGTTGGGGGTGAGCACTTTGAAAATCTTAGGGTGTTTATCTTCTAGAATTTGATTTTGAAGGATGATAAGTTGACCAAGCAAACCAAGCAGACAATCTAAGAATGAATTGATAGATAACAGGTGTTTATGATTACTGCAAATTGATCAAGCAGAAATGATAAATCTGAAACAGGCATGTAAGACACAGTTCTGGACTGACAAATGTAGAGTTTTGTACGACAAAAAATGCAACATAGAATGACAAGAGATACAAGACAGAACAACAGACTAGTGACTTCATGTGAAAATCAGTGTTTCGTACGACAGAGAACCTTGACTCGTACGAAAAAAGATCAAGTAGTACGACAAAATATCTTGACTCGTATGATAGGTATTTTAACAGGTGTAAAAAGTATTTTTTTGTTTGAGTTTTGATCACTGAATTTTGATGTTTTCCTTTGGTTTTCCAGTTGTAAGTGATTTTTCAATTTAGTGATGAATACATAGCAAACACATGATGTGATAAATGAATCCAATCAAGCTAAACCCTAAGGAAGTTGTCTGGGAATGAAAACCTTTGCTTGCTGACTTAGGTACACACCCAATATCTAATCAGAATACAGTCGTTGAGTCTCACGCAATGGATTCTCAACACCGTATTATCTGACTCCAAACACTAATGGGGGCACGATATGGCAAGTGTCTTGGGAGAGTTACTATCTCTCTTGCACAAAAATTATCACCTTTTCAGAGGTGAATCAGGGAGCTTCTATTTTAACCGGTACTAGTAAGGGATCCATTCAGTGTGTTGGGGTATAAATTCAATTAAGAGGTCTCCCAGCCTTGAAAACCAAGGTTTGATATACCCGAAGGTACGGAGGAGAGCTATTCCCAAGCATTGTCGTTGCTTTGATTTTCATCAAAAACACATTTATTTTATAGTGGGTTGGATTATTTGGCGTTAGCCATTCCCACTTAGGTCGTTACCCTCTCACCGACCTTAAGGGCTAAGAGTTAATAACTCCTCGGGAGGGCAGGCCTGCTAAAGAGATGCACTAATGAAAGTAAAAGGATGAGTCTAGCTTTCTGATCACCTAAGAAAGGTGAGAGCATACTCGCCTATCATCACAAGCACATAAGACATTATAGTTCATTTTTTTAAGCCGCAAATTGAAGTGTGCCTAAAAATATTAAAGAATACACAAACTTTTTGTTGAATCCTTAGGCAACCTACAAAATAGATCCATTAGTAGTCATGATTGTGTTTTGAATTTGTCTTTGACAAGCGTCCTGCAGAAAAGAGTTAGGCTGCAAACATCTCATAGACATAAAAAGATTAGCATTAGTGATCCGACCTACAAAATTCTCAAAAAAAACTATATGAAATTTTATCCTAACTTCAAATAGGCATAACTTTCGGCTCGGGACTCAAAATTACGAATCATTTAACTCGTTGGAAAGGTCTCCAAGAGTTGTAGATGAGATTTTGAGAGGGAATGCCTAGCTAGGCTCTTTCAGCACTTTCAAGGGCTAAAAATGACCAGAAGGCCTTCAAAAATGCAAATTACCAATGTATAGACAAACTTGAAAATTCTAACTTTGTAGTTTATCAAAAATCAGAGATGCAGAAACTCATACAACTTGATTTACCAATTAGTACGACACAAATTTAGATTTCGCATAGGATTAAAAGAAGACTCGTACGACATAAGATTTTGAAGCCTAAAATTCATACAAAACAGAATTAGCTCTAGTACGACTGTGAAAATCAACTCGTACGACACAGGATTTATTAGGAAATTAACTCATACGACATGAATTTATAATTGATACAAAAAGGAAAATAGACTTGTATGAGTCAGGATGAAGTGTCGTCCTGGGCTAAAAGGGAGTTCGTATGAGCTGAAAAGGCAACTCGTACGAATATCTAAACCAGAGCCGGACAGAGATGAAGTTTGCTGAAGATTAAGAGGCTGAAAATGATGATTTATGCGCCATGGTGGGTGCCAAAATGTCATGCTCTGTGAAGTGTACCTGTACCTGCAAACACAATGCACTCAATAAATCATTACAAGCATGGTTAGAAGATTTAAATCAAAGAAAGACAAAACCATAGCTAGTCGACTTATTGCCTCCTAGTAAATGCAAGTATGAAAAATGCTCTTAGATCTTAGTATGCAAATTCTAGTGACTTGACTACAGTTAGATGGAGGATTTGAATGTTGAAAATGCTTGATCTAGCAAGAATAGCATGATTAAGCTACATGATAAGCAAATTAAGCTAAGATTTAAGCTAAAATGAGCATGATAACATTGCTAAGATGATAAACTATAAGCTAGATGCCTATAGTAACAATGCATAAGATGAGAATGAGATGGGATGCAAAAATGATATGAAATTGGGACCCTTTGAGATCCAAAATGAGGTCTATTTATAGGATTTTCCAAGGCTAGGGGTGATGTGCAGGAATCAATGGTCAAGATTGATCTGAAGATATCAATGGTTAAATTGGAGGAGGATGGCAAAGGGGGTTGGATTAAAGGGAACATCAGTCATCTCTATGGTGACAAGTGTCAAGAGGCTTCTAGAAGAAGTAGGATGAAAGGGAACACTTAGTGACAAGTGTCACAAAGGTTCTAGAAGATGTTGGATGAAAGGGGACATGGTGGTAGGTAGAATGGGTTAGGTTTAGGAGAATTTGAATTTAAAAATTTAAATAATATGAAAAGGCTAATTAATCTCAACAACTCATGAATTTGAATTGTTTTAATTAATTAAGGATTTAGAAGAAATGAATTTGGATGGAGGGAATTAATTAATTAAAGGGGTGAAATGAACCTATTTAATAAATCCTTAGATTTATTAATAAGTAGATGAAAAGGGAAATTTAATCAAATTGCTCAGTGAATTCAATTAAATTGGGAAGGAGGATTAATTAAGTAATTGCTTATTTAATCAATTATCTTCAGACCATTTTTAGGTGTATACAGTTAGCATAAATCTTTGGCTAAATTGTTTGTTCAATATGATGTATGTTGACTTATTTTCTTACTTCCTGCCATATCATAGAAATAGGATTGCATAGTCATAGGTGATATGCTTGTCAGATGTTTTCATGTTGCAACAGATTCCATCCCTTGCCAGTTTCGAGTCGCTAGACTTCTTCGTGCAAGGTTGGTAGCTCTTCATGTTAGGAAGAACTCTGGTGAAGTGTAAATGTTTTGCGGTTGGGTGGTAAAGCACTTTGATATTGTTCTTGCTCGTGTTGTAAACGTGGGAGATAGATGCTTGGAGTCCCTATCATGACGATATTTATCTTGTATTATATATTCATTATAGATATTTATCTTGTATTATATATTCATTATAAATCAATCTTATGGGTCTCTTGTAACTAAAGTAATTTTCTTATGATTTGTAAATCTCTTGGCTTATGAAATTTAAATTTTGTGTCAAATTGTTAGTTATTGTATCTATTCGGTGTAATTAAACAAGTTTTAATTAACGACTAATTATGTATAATTTATTATTTTAAATTATATGGAGGTCTTTACACATTCAAATTCAAGTGAGCAAGCAATCAGTCTCCTTTCAAGCATTGGAGTTGGCATTCATGTTCTATGTTTATGAAGACTTAATGAAACCCTTTAGAATTCCTTGTGGAAACAAACAAAACTCCATTAAAAGGTATGTGTGTGTGTGTGTGTGTGTGTATTGATGGTATGATGAAAGAATAAGTATCAGGTAGAATACTGAGGGGGGGGGGGGGGGGGGGGCTGAATCAGTATATTGAAAAACTAATACAAAGTTCCCAAACTCAAACTCAGCCAAACAAAGTAAACATATCTCAGTTAAGATCAATATTCATAAGAATACTTGACATCAACCAGTTTAACTGTTATGACAACTTTAACAATAAAAAACTTCAATCTTGTAAACACCAACAATGCTTAATCATAACATGCCTTATCAGAAGTTAACCAAATCAACAAATAAGATCATAACCACAAAAGAATTCAACACTTGACACAAATGTTTATACGTGGAAAACCCAAATAGGTAAAAACCACTGTGAGATGAGACTTGCAAGGATAGCTAACTAAAATCTTTTGAAGTTCGCTCTGTTAGGAGCCAAGCCTATTTAAGCTTTACAATAAGTCTTGTTAAGAACTAATTCCGGTTATGAATCACCCGGTTAAGGGATTTACAAATATGCCTTGATGAAAAGTACAATACCCTGTTAAGAGTAACCTCGCTGGAGGATTTAAGAATCCAAGCTAATGGACCACCTTTTTAGAGGATTTAATGAATAACCAAGCTTGTTAGAGCTTACCCAGTTAAGGGATTTCACTTCTTTTGTAATTGTTAGAAAACAATAGGTTTTCTTGATCTGTCTAAGTAGCACTACATTTGCTTGATCAGATCCTTCTAAGCTTCAATTTGCCTTCACTCAAAGTGTAGATCCATTCATGGGTTAGGCAACTACACACTCAACTGGTTTCAATCAATCTTGCCAACAAACTTTACAAACAACTTCATCAACATTAAATATAAATCAATTAGGTCGGTAACACAACAAAAACCTAATTCTCATCATTGAGATTACAAACAAGTCGGTACAATCTTGACCGTTAGAAATCATGACAATCTCTTTACAGTCTTCAAGAAATTTCCAACTGCTCCATGATCACCACTTCATAAAACTTTGTAACTCATCACGCATTGTGCATTAGATGCAATCCACTTTTCTCCTTCCTTAGACAAAAAATGAACGTGCCAAAACAATTTGAACATATCCTCATATAATGATCACACGTGTCTCCATCATTACCACTTATCAGATAATAAACCAATAAACTTGATCAGTTAGGGTTTAACAGCTAATAGGGTTTATCAGTTACATTACATAGAAAGGTTTAACCCTTTACACCGGTTCACCAAATCAACTCACAAACTTTACATACCATTTTACAACATCTTCAACAAAGCTCTTTTTATTGGTTACTAGCTAATATCAAAAACAACAATATCAGCAATAACATGAATACCATTACCAGTTCAATTGACATCAATGACAACATATCATGATGCAATCTCTATTCAAAATGCCAACAAACTCAAAATGCCAACAATCTCCCCCTTTGGCATTGATGGCAATACAAATATCAACGCCTTTGATTGCTACTGAGATTGGTGAATAGGAATCCCGATTTAAATTACCAAGTATTCACCTTGCTTTGTCTGTCTTCAGCTTGCCGTTGGTTCACCTAATCAGACACATAATTCTTTTCCTCAATCACATAATTCTTCTCCCCCTTTGACAGCAATGCCAAAGTGAAAGTAAAATGAAAATGTAATTTTGCTCTCATTGTGCATCAACATCATTCTGCAACTTGATGCTCCCCTTGTGGAATACATCCACTTCTTCATCAATCCATGTAAAATTTTGCAAGTGGTTCAGGGACTGATGCAATCAACATCATGCTCAACTAACTTCATGAAGAGGGACAACCCCCAATTGAATTCTAAGATACTCGAAAGTGGTCTTAGGCAGAGGTTTGGTAAAGATATTTGCAAGTTGTTCCTTGGTAGAAACATGCTCCAATATAACATCTTTACTTTGAACCTTTTCCCTCAAAAAGTGATATTTTAATTCAATCTGCTTAGTCCTTGCGTGCAAAACAAGATTTTTAGAAATGTTTATTGCACTTGTATTATCACATAAAATCTTTATTGGTTCTGAGATTTCCATCTTCAAACCTTCCAATATGTGCCTCATCCACATAGCTTGTGTGCAATTCATATAAGCTGCTACATACTCAGCTTCAACAGTAGATTGTGAAGTACAACTCTGTTTTTTACTACTCCATGAAACTAGCCTTCCTCCTAGAAAGAATGCTCCACCGACAGTACTCTTTTGGTCATCAACATTTCCTACCCAATTAGCATCTGTGTATGCTTTCAAATCAAAATTTCCACCATATGGATTCCATAACCCATAGTCAACAATACCTTTCAGATATCTAAAAATTCTCTTGGTTGCCATCATATGTACCTCCTTTGGATTCTTTTGAAATCTAGCAACAATACCAACTGCATGGGCAATATCCGGTCAACTGTGAACAACATAGTGTAATTTGCCAATCATTGACCTATATTCCTTTTCATCTATAGACTTAGATGCATCTTCCTTGGACAATTTACAACCTGTAACCATTGGGGTTCCAACTAGTTTACAGACACTCATACTGAAAGTCTTCAAAACCTCTTTCACATACTTGGATTGAGTAATGAAAATACCATTCTTCATCTGCTGTATCTATAAGCCTATGAATTTTTTTATTTCCCCTACTAATGACATCTCAAATTCATTCTTCATTTCATCTGTAAAACAATAACTCATGTCATCATTACCTCCAAATATAATGTCATCTACAAATACTTCACTGACCAATATTTCATCTCCTTCAATGAGATAAATGTTGTTGTCATCATTGGCTCTAGCAAAGCCTATCTTAATCAAATGAGTTGAAGTTGTTCATACCATGCTCTAGGTGTCTTCTTTAATCCATACAAAGCTTTATGCAATTTGCATACCATGTCTTCCTTATTTGTCAATGCATAACCATCAGGCTGCTCTATATAAACCTCATCTTCCAGTATCCCATTCAAGAATGCAGACTTAACATCCATCTAGTATACCTTGAACTTCTTATGAGCTGCAAATGCAAGAAATGTTCTGACACCTTCCAGTCTTGCTACTGGTGCAAACGTTTCTCCATAATATTCTCCTTCTTCTTGTGCATAACCTTTGCATACTAATCTTGCCTTATTGCGAACTACAACACTATCTTCATTTAATTTGTTTTTGAACACCCATTTAGTACCTATAACATTCTTGTTTATCGGTCGAGGTACCAGGGTCCAAGTGTTGTTCTTCTCAATTTGATCCAACTCCTCCTCCATAGCTTTCACCCAATGATCATCACCAAATGCCTCCTTAGCACTTCTAGGTTCAAAGGTGGAGAACATGCAAGAGTCATCTCTTATTCTCCTTCTAGTTAGTACATCAACATCCTTATCCCCAATTATCTATTTAGGACTGTGACTCAGTCTCCCATACCTAGCAATAACATGATCATTCTCTTCAGGTTCAGCTTCTTCATTATCATCTTCCTCTGAATTTATTTGTTCTGGTTGAACAAGTACATCAAGATTTGCTTTATCGGTTTTTGATTTAAAAATTTCAGGTTCCAAAAGAAAAATGCAAGGATCTTCATCCTTCTTCTTAGAACTGGTTCCTTCTGAAATTTTAGGACATTCATCTACATGAACATCAGCACTTCAACAATTCTCTATGTCCAGTTGTTGAAGCATTTATAGGCCTTACTCTTGGTGGAATAGCCAAGAAATATGCCTTCATCACTCTTAGCTTCAAACTTTCTTATGTAATCACCTCTTTTAATAAAACATTTGCTTCCAAATATCTTAAAATAGCTAACATCAGGTGATCTCCCATACCAATATTCATATGGGGTCTTGTCCTTACCTCTTTTCACCAGAACTCGGTTCATTGTGTAAACAACTGTACTTATAGCTTCTTTCCAAAATGTTTTTGCTACACCTTCTTGTATCAACATAGTCCTAGCAACTTCAACCACTAACTGATTGTTTCTCTCTGTTATACCATTCTATTGTGGTGTCCTTGGTGTAGAAAGTTACCACTTGATATCATTATCATCACAATACTTAGTGAACTCCATAGAAGTGAATTCGTTGTCTTGATCTATTCTTAGACATTTTATCCTTTTGCCACTCTCTTTCTTAGCTAAGGCTCTGAATGCCTTGAATTTACTAAAAGATTCATTCTTATCCTTCAAGAATGTGACCCACATCATCCTTGAACAATCATCAGTGAAGATCATGAAGTATCTGTCACCTTGAATGCTTCTTGTTCTTATTGGTCCACATAGATCTCTATGAACCAAATCTAACAAGTGCTCTGCTGAGAAGGACTTGCTCTTGAAATTTGAGAAGTCATCTTTCCTAGTTGACATTCTTTACAAAGAGCATTAACCTGTTTGTCTAGCTGAGGCAGACCTCTTACTCCCTTAGACTTGCTTACTTTAACAATATTGTCAAAATTTATATGACAAAATCTCCTATGCCAAAGCCAGCTATCATCTATTTTTGCAATCAAATAGTTGCTAACTTTAGGATTGAGATGAAATAGATTACCTCTGGTATGTTTCCCGGTTGCAATCAATTCACCTTTGTTGTCAAAGATTTTGTACATCCCATTTCTAAACTCCAATGGGTATCCTCTGTCATTAAGTTGTGCCACACTTAAAAGATTGTGCTTTAGACCTTCAAACCCAATAGACATTGTCAGCACTGCTCTTCCCATTAAGAGAAATAAATCCCTTACCTTTAACCATACAGGGTGAGTCATTGCCAAATCTGACAACACCGCCATCAAATTCCTTCAGGGAAAGAAATTTGCTCCGATCACCAGTCATGTGATGTGAACAACCACTATCAATGATCCAATCATCAGAGTTATCCATTCTGGATACTAGTGCCTTCTGATCTAATATTTCTTCCTTAATAGCTACAAACACAATATCTTCACTAGCATCATCATTGGATTCTTCATCAGTAATACCATTGTCAATAGCTACAAGACAATCTATCTTGCTTTTACCCTTGTACTTCTTAAATTTGTCTCTCTTGTATTCATTTTCACTATTAGGGCAATTTGCTGCTATATGACCAATCTTGTTGCATGCAAAACATTTTAAAGGTAGCTTACCTCTATATTTACCAGTGCCTCTAGGCAGTCATTTTGCCAATAATGCTTCAAGTTCCACTAAGTTATCTTCATCTTCAGCATCTCTATTGGATCTAGATTCATTGCTATGGCCGGTATCTCTACTTCTTCTCATAGATGGGTTAGAGACAAAAGCTCTGAATGCAGATTTTGATTTTTGTACACTACCATCATAGCCATTTAGTTAAAAAGCAGTAAGTTTGCCAATAATAGAGTCAAGAGTTACCTTTGTCTTGTCAATGGATTTCAACTCCTGAATAGCTGAAACTCGGATAGAATAGACCGGTAGCAGGGTTCTTAGTACCTTACTAATTACTGTGGCATCTTCCACTTTCCCTCCTGCACTCTTTATCTCACCAACTATCTCTTTAATCCTTTGACCGTACTACTGGATATTCTCACCTTCAGACATTCTCAGGTCATCAAATTTTCCTCTTAAACTCTTTTCTTTGGCAATCTTGACATGTTCATCGCCGCTATAAATCTCTTCTAATTTCTTCCATACTTCATATGCAGTTTCAAGACCATGAACATCTACATATTCAACATCAGACAGGGAACTGATAATAGCCTCTAATGCTTGGTGATTTTCTTCTTGTTCTTTCTTCTAATCATTAGTCAGGGGTCCAGTAGGTGTAATATACTTATTTTCTATATGATCCCAATACTGACTACCAAGACTCTTAATGTAAATCTTAATTCTGTCACTCCATATTCTATAGTTATCTTTGTTGAACTTCGGACCTTCTTTCTTCATCATGATCTACAAGATCTTTTCCTCAAGCTATTAGGCTTTTAGATTAAGAGGACTTGACATGCTTTGATACCAATTGATAATATGTTGAAAGAATAAGTATCTGATAGAATACTGAGAGGGGAGTGAATCAGTATATTGAAAAACTAATACAAAGTTCCCAAACTCAAACTCAGTCAAACAAAGTAAACATATCTTAGTCAAGATCAATATTCATAAGAATACTTGACATCAACCAATTTAACTGTTATGACAACTTTAACAGTAAACAACTTCAATCTTGTAAACATCAACAATGCTTAATCATAACATGCCTTATCAGAAGCTAATCAAATCAACAAATAAGATCATAACCACAAAAGAATTCACCACTTGACATAAATGTTTATACGTGGAAAACCCAAATAGGTAAAAACCATGGTGAGATGAGACTCACAAGGATAGCTATCTAAACTCTTCTGAAGTTTGCCCTATTAGGAGCCAAGCCTATTAAAGCTTTACAATAAGTCCCGTTAAGAACTAATTCCGGTTAGGAATCACCCGGTTAAGGGATTTACAAATATGCCTTGATGAAAAGCACAATACCCTGTTAGGAGTAACCTCGCTAGAGGATTTAAGAATCCAAGCTAATGGACCACCGTGTTAGAGGATTTAATGAGTAACCAAGCTTGTTAGAGCTTACTCGATTAAGGGATTTCACTTCTGCTGTAATTGTTAGAAAACAACAGGTTTTCTTGATATGTCTAAGTAGCACTACATTTTCTTGATCAGATCCTTCTAAGATTCAATTTGCCTTCACTCAGAGTGCAGATCCATTCACTGGTTAGGCAACTACACACTCAACTGGTTTCAATCAATATTGCCAACAAACTTTACAAACAACTTCATCGACCTTAAAAACAAATGAATTAGGTCAGTAGCACAACAAAAACCTAATTCTCATCATCGAGATCACAAACAAGTTGGTACAATCTTGACCATTAGAAATCATGACAATCTCTTCACATTCTTCAAGAAAATTCCAACCGCTCCATGATCACCACTTCATTGGACTTTGTAACTCATCACGCATTGTGCATTAGATGCAATCCACTTTGCTCCTTCCCTAGACAAAAAACAAACACGCCAAAACAATTTGAACATATCCTCATACAATGATCACACGTGTCTCCATCATTACCACTTATCAAATAATAAACCAACAAACTTGATTGGTTAGGGTTTAACAACCGATAGGGTTTACCGGTTACATTACATAGAAAGGTTTAACCCTTTACACCAGTTCACTGGTTCAACTCACAAACTTTAAATACCGGTTTACAACATCTTCCATAAAGCTCTTCTTTCCGGTTACTAGCCAATATAAAAAACGACAATATCAGCAATAACATGAATACCATTACTAGTTCGATTGACATCAATGACAACCTATCATTAATGCAATCTCTATGCAAAATGCCTATATATATATATATATATTGGCATATATATATATCTATGTGTATATGTATATATGTATGTATATATGTATGTATATATGTATGTATATATGTATATATGTATGTATATATATGTATATATGTATCTATATGTATCTATATATGTATCTATATATATGTATATATATGCATATGTATGTATATATATGTATATATAAATACATACATGTAAATATATATGTATATATGTGTATATGTAGAGTGTTTCATTCATTATTCAGCATCTCCCTCAAAAGGAAAATATTTTCATTACTGTTGTAGACACCCAAATCTGTCCATTTAATTAAGTGAATACTTAGCATTTATTTGATTAATTAACCATCAAACAATAATTAATTAATTAATTCACCCTAACCCTCTTCTCCTAATAATTAAATAAATTATATTTATTTAATTAAATCCCTCTTTGACATTTAAATAAATTAATATTTATATAAATCTATCCAATGCAAGTTGCAACCAATAAATGGAAATAAATTAATTTTATTCCAATTAAAAATCCTAAAATCCCTTCCACTTGCATTTTCCTGCAAAATCCACTTGCTCACTAACCCAACTTCTAGATTCTTCTAATCCCTTCTAATTAGCCTAATCCCCTCCTAAAAATTTGCACATTCCTTAAGAAGGGATCACTTCTCAAAAACATACAAAGTCTTCATAAACCATTAAAGGCTAAAATCTAACTAACCCACCTTTGACCCTTGGTTAGAGACTTTCTCTCTAACTCAAACATCCATTTAACCCACAAGTTTCTTCAAGCATTCAATGCTTTGACATGCTTTGACCATCGTTATCCATTGTTGCTTAGAATTTGAATGTTTTGTAGGAAGCTATTATATTAGGTTCTAGCTCTTCTACTTGTCTTAATTTCTATTTAACCTCTAATACTTCATTGTATCCCCATTCCACTCTCCACAATCATCAACCACTTCAAACCTCATCTTGGTGTGAGTGCTTAAGCTGAAGACATACTTCATGTAGCCACAAGATCTTGAAGAGGAGAAGGACAAGGAAGAGCCAACATCATCAAGCATAGGGAGAACTATTAGAGTTATCTAGTTCTTTAGCTTCCCATTTGCTTTGTTACTAATCTTTCTTGATATGCTTTGAATGGATTTATCTTCATGTTATGCTTGTGGTTGAAAGTTTACTAACATGATTTCATTGTGATTGCCACTGATCCCTTTTTCATTGCATCAACTGCAATTTAATTATATTTCATTTTTATTTCATGGTTAACTCCAAAACCAGGGTTTGACCTAAGGAAAACCCTTATTCCCAACCTATTTCCCTTCTCTAGTGTGCGTAGGAATAGGTACAAAGTTGCAATCTTTAGAATTGGCTTTATTTATAGAGACAAATGGATTCCCCTTTGGATAGAGAAAAGTGTGGAGGACCACTGTGATGGACATACCGATCTCAACATTTTAGGAGCCCCTTCTGGGAATAGATAAGAATACACTTACATTCCTCAGATCCAAGTTTGTGGATTGATTTGATGACTGTAGCTCACTGTTCATGTGTTTTTACTTCAATTATAGCACATTTACCCCTAATTTCAACATTTTTATAATACAACTTAAAAAGGGGAAATCAAATCAAATCTAGTAAACCTAATAAGGATTCTCAACCCTATCCTTTCTAATTATGGGTAGATCTATTGGGTTTACCCATGTTTTAATGTAATGGTCCTTAAGTAAAAATTAGTGGTTTTCATATATCTAATTGTAGAAACCCTAATATTTTCACCATTATATTTTGGTGAACCTGACTCCTTACACCTTTATTTTTTATTTATGTTCTCATATCTAAGTCTTTATGCATTTCAAATTAAAATTTACTATTACAAGTATATTTTTTATTGAATTTAAAACAATTAGAGGTTAATTTCATAAAAAAAACCCTAATTTTTAATTCTAAAATTGAGCTTGTGAGTTGTCTAATTTGGATTTATTATTTCGGATCTGGTTATTCATTTAATTTAAAATTCAAAATTTCCCTCCTAGATCTCATTTTCAAATTGAATTAAATAAATTTAGTGGTTGAATTTATTAAAAACCCTAATTTATAAATCTAAAATTTACTTATGGGTTGCATAATTTTTCAGATCTAATCTTTATGAATGCTATGCTATTTTCACAAATCAAATTGCTTAATTAATTGGTTAATCAATCACTTCTTACAAAAATGTGTATTGCTCAATCACAATTTCAATTTTCAAATTCAAAATTCCCTCCTTCGTGCATGAGTATTACTACCATTAGTCCTACCTATAATATTCTCGTGAGAAGAAGTTGTAGAATTAAGGCTTCCCAACGTTTAACTACTAAGGATATGGAGCCTAATTTAGATAACTTCTTTCATGAGAATGTTGGTGGATATTTTATTCTAACAATTGATATCATTTATCCTCATTCTTTACATAATTCTCATGATGAGGGTGAATCACTAACTAGGGTTTTTATTGACCAGTTGGAGAAAATTGACAATGAATTTGAATATCTTCAATAATGGATGAGTCAACAATACTTAAAAAGTGAGGCTATCCCATTGATTGAAGGATTAAAAATAATGGTTCAAAGTGATAAAATTGGTGTTGATTTGTTGTGTGGTCTTGCTCATATTATTGACACTAATATCATGCCTATGAAAAGTTGTGTTGAAGCTCTTGGTTACATTCAATTGCCTAGTCAAGTTAATCATTCTATTCCTATGGCTACATATATGCCTAGTGTGTCTACTTTTACATCTAACATCATGGCTACTTCTACACAAAATGTTAATCCTACACATTTTAGTCAAAGGGGCAACATTGCTAATAAAAACTCTTTCATACCTACTTCCATGAGTCTTCCATTTGTGACCAAATCATCTCCCATACCTACCTATCAGAGTGTTCCACCTCCTTATTCTCAACCTCCTCCTTCATAAAATAATATTACTCCTCCATCCCAATCCAACATGTCTAATTTCAATCCATCCACCAAAGTAACCATTAACAACCTAGCTCAAATCGTGTCATCCTTACAACAACAAATAGCTTTCACGAACCAATCAAAGTTTAATGTGCCCACATTTGATGCAGCGAGCCCATTATCTAATGACATTGTTCGTATTTTTTCCCATAAACATGTGTAAGTCCCTCAATTGGAATTTTTAATGGAAAAGGTGATCCCTTGACTCATGTGAAAACAATTCCAACTTTGTGTTGTGATTTTGCTCATGATCAAAGACTTTTGGCTAAATTGTTTACTAGAACATTTAGGGATAAAGCTCTACAATGGTATTGTTCTTTGCCTCTATATTCTATTACATCATTTCAACAATTGGCTAATGCTTTCATTCAACAATTTCACAATAATATTGGTCCTAAGATTACTTTGACTGATTTGATTCATTGTAAGCAAGGTGTTAAAGAAAAAGCGATTGATTTTATTGGTAGATATAAACATTTGTATTCTCAAATTGCTTATCCTATGCCTAATCAATATGTTCAAATAATTTTTATTTCTAATTTGCAAAAATACATTAGGGATAAGCTTCTCTTTTCTGAGTTTACTTCCTTTACATAGTTGTGCAGAGTGCTTCATAACTATCAGCTTCAAGTGAGTTAATTTGAACAATCTCCTTCAATGGATCTAGTTGATAGGAATGAAGGTGCTCAACAACTTTTAGTGAAGTTTAAACGGAATAAATGTTTCATCAAGTTCAATGTCAACATTGATACCCAAGTAGTAGTTGCAACAATAGTTGTGCCTCCTTTATCCAAGTATTTTAGGAAAGAATTTATTGGACTTTTTTTGAATCTTTTCATAGCATTATGACACAATTGGTGAACAATAATTTATTGAAAATTCCTCCCATAAAACCAATTGACACATCCAAACCTTTTCCACCTTATCATGATTCCAAAGCTTTTTGCTGATTTATCATCATCAACCCAATCATGACATTGAAAATTGTTATTCCTTGAGTAGAATTCAAGACCTTATTGATAACAATACCATATCTATAGCTAGTTTGAATGACAAGGGAAATAAATTTGTGGCTACTCCAAATCAAAACCTCCAAATCTTTAATAATCATTTACCTTCCCATTCTACTAATGTGGTTGACTGTGAGCATCTTGTATTTTCTCCCAATAACCTTGGCCTTGATTCTAATAATGTGGTGAATCTTATTGATAAACCTGCACCTCTTAAGGATCTACACATTACCTTTGATCCTAGTGAGACTATTGAAGTGCCTGATGGCCTACTATATATCACTAAAAATTTCAAAGACATACTCTCGCAAGGGATTCTCATTGATCCAACATGTATGGTAAATGCCATAATCGAAGAATATATTTATTCTTTACAATTGCATCAAGTAACATATGATAAATCTGATCTAGTGATTAAGATCTTTGATGGTTTATCTTGTCCTGCTATTGGTTCTATTACTCTTCCAATTGAGGTTGGTACTAAGTGCTTAGATGTCATTTTTGTTATCATTCCTACATCAAATCAATTTCGTGTGAAGTTGGGACATCCTTGGCTCTCTTCCATGGAGGAATTCCTTCTATAGTTCAAAAGTGTTTAAAATTCCCTCATAATTGTTATCCTTGTTTTCTTTTCAAGAGAAAACAAGATAACCCCCTATAGATTTTTCCTAAATTCGACTTCATTTCTCTAAGTTGTGGTTTTTGAAGCATTTTTTGTCACCTCACTCATCCTTTAATACTTAGTGTTCAATCTTGAAAATCTCATCTTTTTAGTTCAAATTCAAATTTTAACTTAAAAGTGATCTTTCCCTATTTTGGTGCAATTTCGGGTTTAAAATCTTACTTCACACCATTGAGTCCTTAGGTGCAAAATCGAGTTCTAAACCTGAAATTGCACTTGATAGTTCTTCTTAGGTGTGAATCAAACTTGTATGTCCAATTTACACCTTTTAGGCGATGATGGTACAAATTGGACTTACAAGTTTGATTCACACAGTTATGAATCAAGCATTTGCAATTAATGATTTTTAGTCAGGTTTCTTCTTCCCCTTATTATCGTTATTGATCTTTCTTTATTCATTATTGTGTGGTAATTCACAAGGCATTGAGGCTCTTCCTACTTGAGATCAAGTCCATCTTTCTCATGGTATGTATTTTTATCTTCCCTTGTAGTTTTTTGTTCAATAATCTTTGCTTCGTTGTTGTCGAGTTTTGAACACAAACAACATATAGTGAAGTTCTTACTTCAATGTATATTGTTAATGTTCAAACCCACATTTTCATTTTATTTCATTTGTTTTTTCTGTAGCCCTATCCTTGGGTGTGAGTTGGGTTTTGAACTTGGCACACACTGAAGCCCTAGCTCTGATGTGTGTCAAGTTTAAACCCGACCCATATCGGTTTTGTTTTCTTTGTCCGTGCCTTTCCATGGTGGATGGCGAGGTCATGACCCTGCCATATATTAGAGCTTTGCTCCATGGTGTGTGATGGGGCCATGGTCCCAACACCCACTATTACCTTCACTCTACCCATTGTGGTGTTGGTTAGGTTATTTTTCTCGACTCCCACCATAGTCCCTTTCTTAGGTGAGATTTGGAGTTATAAACCCGACCAACACCACCTAACAAATGACTGCATTTTATAAGTGTTGCCTCATAGTATTAGTCTGAGTTGTATCTCCAACTCGCACCAAGTAATATTTTAAAGTGCAAGTTGAGGATACAATATCGACTAGTACTTTGTGTTTTTTGTTCTCATTTCATAAGTGCATATTGGGGATAGAAGTCTGATATGCATCATTTTATTTTAGACCTTTTATTTTATATGAAGTGCATATCGTGTTTATAACCCTGATATACACCTTCATGTTACGATCTTCCCAAGTGCATATCGAGGTTGTAATTCCAGTATGAACCTCCTCTATTTATGTCTTTCGTCAAAGTGCAAATTGGACTTACAAATCTAATATGCACTTCTTGTTGTTTTTTTCTTTTTGTAAGTGTTAATCAAACTTATAAGTCCAATTTGCACTTGAATCACACACACACAAATTGGTTATTTTTAACCAATTTGTGATCAATCGGAGATTTTTGTTCTATTAAATGGGATTGTTGTATCCATGAATGGAGGCTAATCAACTCAAATATGGTGATGATATTTTCAATGTTGCAGTGCAATTGTTTTCAAATGATACAGCCATCACCGAGCAAAAGAACAATGATGTTCAAAAAGCAAGAGCTTCATCCAGTTTTTCCTCCTTCTATATCATCAAACATTGACAATATCAGAGATGTGAAAAATTGGGCATTTAGATCTTGAATAATTCATGAAAAGAGTCAAAGAGCCACCAGTGTCCTATAAGATGGAACCCACCGTTAACAATGAAATTCATTTGGTCGCGGTCTTTCCCATGTCAGCATAAAACCCTAAATTTGTGTTAGCCATAGCTAACATATATGATCTTGCAACTAGATTAGTGAAGGATGCAGAAGGGAAAAAGAATCTCACCAAGCTTGATGGTGACTTCTTTGATACTATTTTCAAGTGCCCACCCATAGATCAATATGCTAACATTGACATGCAATCAACAATGACCTATTATGATAATAACTCAAATAAGAGCATGAGGAACATCAATGGGAATTGGTTGAAGACTCCTAGGCCTACAATTGCAAGGTAGCTTGAGGCTCATCCTCATAGTGACTTCATTCAGGAGCTCAATGATCTGATTACTCTCCTTAGTAAGGTAAAAGGGCTCCCAACCTCAAACACTTATCACAAATGGAAGTTTCAGTACATTCACATCATTAGGCAAAATAAGAAGCAAATCTACTAGGCCAAGCAAATTGTGGATGCATTGTGCAAGAAATTGACCAAGGTACCTACCACTTTGAAGTTCTACATGACTTCATATCTTGTCTATGCAGCTGCCTCAATGAGGCATTTTCTAGGTTTATCTACTATAGGTGACATGAGCCAAGTTCCTATATATCATTACTTCACATAGTTAACTCTCAAGGAGAGTTTGCATCATTTCAAGAGAGTCAATGACACCTTCTTCACGCATTACATGTGCATGTTTGATAAGGAATTCCAAAAGAAGAGAGTGTCAAAGGAGGCCTAAAATGTAGTAAATCAATATGGACGTATCTTTTTGCAATTCCCTACATTCACATACGCAAGGATTGGATGTTTCGATGGAGAGCCTTTCATGTTTCCAAGGTATCCATTAGACAAAATCATCCTCATGGAGATGGCCCATCAAATTATATTAATACATGAGCATCAGTCTAGTGCTCATAAGACTGGTCTCAAGTTTTCCATCACCATAGGGAGATAATCCATCAACTCTATCTACAAGGTCTAAGCCATGGAAGAGGAAATGAGGAGAATAACAATGAAATTCTTCAATGCTAGAAAGTATTTTGATTATAGGGGTATGGAGAATAAAATCAATAAAAGTTACACTAATGTCCACTAGATTGAAGATGTGTGGATTGATTGCAAAACTGAAGAGGACACTTGGATGCTTGACTACTGTCATGTGACAATAGAGAAAATTGAAATTTTTGATCTTGCTAATGTTCCTAAGGATCTTGAGGAGGATGGAGACATCCTAGATCCTATGTATGAGAAGAACAAAGTTGTCGGATCACTTGTGCCTCTTATCTAGTGGTCCCAAAATGAAAACACTTCAATAAGGGCCATATTCCAAAACAACATTGCTAATACCAATGTTTGGTTAACTTTGCACGGTGTTCAGTTGAAGCCTTTCCAAATTGGATCTGACGATGATACTGCAAGGCCTATGGGAAAGACTTTTGAGTTGAGGACCAAGAATAGACAAGATCTTATGGTTCCAAAGGACCCCAAGTTCAAATTCACAGTGGGTAAAGTTGAAAATCAAGAGGAGTCATCTACCCAAGAGACTCAATTTGATGATGAAGATGATGAGGGAGATGATAAAGAGTTACAAGAAAATGAACTTGAAATGGAGCATGAAGAAGTAGAAGAATTTGACAAGGAGGGATTACCTGAAATCCCAAGTACTTCCCAGTCTTAAAAGACACAAGAAGGTATTTTTCCCGCGTCATGTGATGTTAAAGGTATTACTTGAGTTTTGAAATCTAACACTGTTCCTTTGGATTCCACTATTTTACTTACATCCCAATCTCCTAAAATCCATGTCATTCCTTGCACGACTAATAGTGACTCTAATCTTGACACACCTCATGAAAACCTTGATAGTGTTTTTCTTCCTAATCTGTCTAAGGTTACTTCTTCCATGTTGGAAGATTTTGATAAGTTTGTGTCAGAAACTCAAGTCCTCCCTAGGGTTTCTATTGCTCAAAATCCACCTGCCATTGTTACCTTTGCTTCACCCATTGTTACTACAAGTATCCAGTCTTAGGAATTAGTGTTTACTACAAGAGTGGAGGATGATACATTTATGCCACCATGGCTAGTATCTAACAATCCTAAGAGAAATAAGCAAGCCACCTCTCAAGATGAATTTAATTTCAATCAGTTGGTTCTTGTTAAGTCCAAGGGTATGAAGAGGCCAAAACTTTATCCAGGGTAAAGGTGGATAAATCAAGAAACAAGAATGTGGAAATGGCAATGCCTCCTCCAAACACTGACTTGGATAAATTGCAACCCTCTGATTATGTTATCAATAGAATTAACCTTAGAAAACAAACACATGAAGGTACAGTGGAGGATACTCAAACATCTTTTCAGCATCGTGTGGCAATGTTCAATAAAGAAAAGGTCAAGAAAGACAAATTGAAGAAACAGGTAGATCGGCTCACAACAGTTTTGATCAAGATAACTAAGTCATTAGAGATAGTTGACCCTATCACTCCTTCAGTGAATGAACAAATCATTAGACAAGATGATTAGGTCAATTCTTATGGGAGAATGGTTGGTGAATGGATGAACGGGTTGTTGAGCCAAGGAACTCATCTCCTATAATCAACACTTTCTCTAATGAACAACTTTGAGGATGTAAAGATCGAGATTGATAAAACTTTGAATTTATTTTCAAATGAATTGGAGGCATATGAGAAAGACTTCGACTCTTGGTTGAATTTAGAAGATTTCCAATTAGGGGTTTTGGTTGAAAATGGAGTACTCCCTTCAAGGGATATGTACATTGAGAAATGAGAAGTATTGGAAAATCATATGAATGTCCTAGAGGCACTTATCAAAGATACGAGGAAATCACAAAAGGAATATAATGATAAAGGTAAAGACATCATTGAGAAGATATCGACACTTCCTTGCACCTTCCTTGATGAGAATCAAAAACCTCTTCACCCATATGTCATCATCAAAGAATTCAGTCTACTTGTTGGTGAAGAAGTTTACAAACAAAAATTCTCATTATCTTCAATTGATAAGTTGATAGATATCCAAGATAATATGGATGATGTAGCCTCTCTATTGAAAAAGAATAACAAATGTTTCATAAACATCAGAGACTCTATTACCTGAGTCAAATTTATCATGAGTCACACCAAAGGACCTGATAAAGAACATATTAAAGTAGTTTTGTAGAAGTTCAATGACTTCATGAAACATGATCAAAATGGAGTGTCTGGCAACACTTAGGAATTTCTATTAGTAGATGCATTTTGTTAATAAAACTTTGACACCTTAAGTGTCATTTTGTATTTAAGTTATGACATCTAGGGAATGCACGAGTTAAAAATCAAATAGGACTCTTCTTTGATTTAGTCATAGTTTTTCCTAGACTTTCTCAATGCACCTCACCTATATATTGAGGTTGCTTATTGTAATTATCTATCTTTAATCTATATGCAAGAAAACTCTATTTAAGTGAAGAACAAAAGAAAAACTTTGTGTTCCTATTGTTATTTTGCAAACTTACTCAAATAAAAAGATACCTTTGGCAATAGAACTTTGTCTTGGCTCATTGCATTCTTGGTAGGATTATTCTTATCAAATATTATTTTGTTTGAGTAAAGACATTGTGTAAAAATATTGTTAAAGATTAGAATAAGTGTTGTCTTCTAAACTTTGTGTCATACTTTAGCTCTTGTTATTAGAATTAAGAATAGGCAAAAGTGATACCATTTTGAAGAATTTGAGCTTCATATTGGTACTTTCAAGATTAAAATTAGTTGAATTAAATAGTAAGATAGCATTTCAAGGACTTTGTGCCTTGTTTTGTCATCTTTGAAAGAATATTGTGATTTGAAGACTTTGAGATCCTTTTCATTATTTTTCAGAAAAATATTATCAAAAGTTTTAATAAGGAATCAAGATAAAGACTTTGTGTTTTACTTTGATTTTCTTAAGTTAACACTTTGGTTTACAGAAGTTTTTAAAATTTGATAGGGCAACAGTGATTTTAAGACTTTGTGCTTAAGCACTCTTTCTCATCCCAGAGAAGCAACAAAGGACTTTGGGCCTTTACAGAAACTTTGCTTCTTTACTTATTTGTATTTTGATCATTCATACATTTTGAGTTAATTTGTAACATTGAAATTTTGTAAGAATTATTGCTCCTCTATATTGTAAATTATTTCCTAAAGAAAGAGGAGAGAATAACATATATTCTGAAAAAAGAGGATAGGATGATGGACCACCCAAGTTTAGATTACAAATCAAAAGTTGTATCTTTTTATAGAAAGGTAGAGTAGTAAGTTAAAGGGGGAGACTTCCCTTAAGAATTAGGAGAGATTCAATCTCACACACTGTGGTTGAAACCACAATTTTGTCAACTTATCTAGTTTGTGAAATTTTTAACCAACAGTAATGATAAAATCATAACAATTAATCATAGCATGTAGCAACCCACAGTGAGGCATGGATATGTCAATCTTAATTACTTTTGGTCTAAACAATTTGAACCTCTTAAGCCTAGAAGTGATTCTCTTTTTCAATCTTATCAAAAGTGGAAGAATGATATGATCTTATCTTTGAGTAATCCTAGATATCCTAGACCTATTCCTCCTCCTCATGGTGGAACTAATCTCCTTCCTACACCTCCTATTCCTCCTTTATATGTTGCAATTCCACCTCCTACATCTTACATAGGGAAGCATCTGACATCTCCTAATTTTCAACCTAGGAGATAGTCTCCTATTCCTACTTCTTTAAAGGAAGAGAGGAAGGCTTTGTCTATTGATCCTAAACCTTCACAACCCTCGGCTAAAACTAAAAGAAACCATTGTGTGAGAGAACACTAATAGAGACATCATGCTAAAACTCATAAACATGCTTCTCAACCCATTTCTTCCCCGAAGGCTCCAAATGTTGACATGATCCCATTTGTCTAGCCTTCGCCTAATCCTAGGGAGGAAGTTAAATCTAAATCTCCAAAATTAAAAATACTTAAGAAAAATGACGGTACAAGTTCCATTCCTATTAAATATCCTACTTTTATTAATCGTGGTGAAGAAATGGATGAAAATGATGTTCATGCTAACAATGTTGATGATAATGATTCAAGTGATGAATATGCATATGTTGATGTTGACAATGATTTATCTAAACAATTATCAAAAGCATTAATCTTAGCTCCTAGTAACAGACAAAGTGACCCATCATTAGAGCATGGTCCTTGTTTGGAACTTGTGGTAGCTCCATCTACCGTGCTCAAAGTTTCTCCTCTTGCATCTTGTCCACCTTCCCAAAACAATGTTGAGCAAGATTGGGAGGTGGATGATTTTATTGATTAGCTTCATACATGACATAGATTCTCTTTCCTCTCTTGCTTGTTTGTAATCTTCTTCTATTTGTTTCTTAATTCTTATATTTTTTGTCCCTAGTGTTGTCTACTTGAGGACGATGCAAAGCGTTGAGATCTCTTTTGGTCTCTCCCATGTTGACTCAAAAGACACATGTGCCCTTCTTTTATTGTGGTTCAACTTTCTTTGAGGGATGAGAACAATTAAACACAAATATATTTTATGATACATCATTTATCATAAGACCATACTGACCCCAGAGTTAAGTAGAACCCTTTATGTCTTTTGTGTTTTGTGATCATTACCCTTTAAAGTGTCCTTCCTGAGGGCATATCATTGTGATAACGTGTGTGTCTTTAGGATGCATACTACCTTAAAGACATTTCTCTTAATGTGGCATACACAATCTCTTTAACATGGGGGCATACACTCCACTCAATGCTTCACTTTTTTGCATATCTCAATACTCAAGTTACTTTGCAAACTTAGTCTTTTGCTTTGTAATTTTGGTATTTTTCTTTTCATGACTCGTAGTAAGTGAACCTTACTAGGTTCATAGTCATGGATCTCTTTCTCTTTCTCTTATGATGTCTCTCTTATCTTGATATTTAAGTAGTGTTACCAATTTTTGCACATGCCAAATTTAGTGCCCTAATGAAGCCTTGCATTCTTTCATTTTGAAAAGATCAAATCATGAACCAGGAATAAATGCACTATTTTTGTCTAACTTGTTTGCTTCATGTGCAGATATACAAAAGTAAGACAACATGTGGGTTAAAATGTGGCTCCCACGAGGGTTGAACTCAGCATGTTGTAGATCATAGAGATATTATGCTCCATTGTAGATAAAATGGTGTGGCTATTAAAACCTTCAGACAAATTCATTTGGCAAGTTTATTGCCAAATCCCTTGCGTGGCTGATGTAAGGCCAAAAGAAATTCAGAGCAAATGCAATCGACCTATGTAAAGTTTTTACTTGGTCACCAAAGAGGGTTTTAAAAGGCTAGAGAACTTCCAAGCATTTTCAGTCGCCAATTAGGAAGAACATTTATCCCACATTGGTCGTGGGGAGGAGCATTTTTGTTTTTAAAACTAAAGTCACATATAACTATAGTGTCAAAGCTTACGGGCTTTTGACAAGAAGTGTATCATTGCCCAGTGGACCCCACATGCGTGCGCATCTCAAGGCATCTTAATTTTGTGACTGGCTAGCGAGAAGAGGTTAAGGTCGAGCAAGTCCGAAAGATCAACGGTGATCAAGAAGGACCTGATGGTCCTCGCTATGTCGCAATGAAAAGATGATAGCCAATTACTCATCGCGACTTGGAGACTAATGACGTGGTGGTTTAGATAGAATCAAGTAGTGGGGCCCGCTAAGGAAGCAATTTGGAGAAAGAAATAAAGAATGTAGATTAAGGTTGATCAGACAGAAGAGCTTCATTCTGGCGGTGAGTCCAGGGCATGCTAAGATGGGAGGGTAGGAACCCCAGAATCAACTAGGAAGTGACATGTGGTGGGCCCGATAGTAAGGGAGAGTGGCTAAGGTGAGTTAAAGGTAGAGTAGATCATAGTTGATTGATGGAAATCAAGAAGGATCTGATGGTAGTCGCCAAGTCGCAGTGGGAAGTTGCTAGGATTTCCATCGCGACCCAGCGACTGAGGATGGAACTATCACTGACTATCGGTATAACATATTTAGGCACCGCCCAATAATCCGATAGAAAAACATTCAATTGGGAGCACATCATTGGCCATCGAAATAATGATTTCAGTGCTAACCCGATGACCTGATGAAGAAAGAAATGCTAGTTACAGTTAGAAGTCGAAAGTGGTTGCAGGTAAGGTAGTTTGTGATCCATGCAAAATAAGAAGAAGTCATCTGGCTAATGCAGGTGATTATTAAGCTCAGAGAAAGTTTACATGAGTCTTTCTCGTGTTTTTAAAGTAATAAGGATTGATTTTGAGTGCCATATGGTCAAGTTTTAGTTGACTAAGAGTTTGAACTGAATTGCATGAGTTCTTTTTGCATGTTTTGAAGCCTTTTTTGGTGGCTTTTTATTTCTACGAGAGGATCAATTTTTAGAGGAGATATTTTCAGTGGGAGTTCATCTTCAGTCATTTTGGAGTTATCTTTTCTCTACCTTTTGAAAGGTTTTTGTATAAAGTCAATTTTTTTTTATCTTTCTTCACTAGTTCTTGATGATTCTCTAGCTGGTTTTAGTAGAGAATACATTCTTGTAGCTCATATGTAGTTTTATGACAAAATTCTGAATAAAAATTACCATCTTATGCCTTATGTCTTTATAGTTCATTTTCTTATTCTTGATTGAGAGTTAGTTTATTGTGTTATTGTCTAAATAACCTTTAAATTTTTTGTCTCATTTGTAAGTCACAAGTTGTGCATTGTGATAAATTGGCTCATTTGGTTGATTGTGAAAGTTTTCTTTCCTTTCAATTTCTTGAAGTTTAAATCCTTTGCATGAAATATTTATGTGTTATGAACCAAAAGTCTATTTGTGTAGATTGGTGTTTTTAGGATTGTATCTCTGTCATTTTGAGATATCTTATTGATGCTTCACCTTCATTTAGCATTTACAAGACATTCTATTTTCATTCTTAGTTTCCCTATCCCTTTTCTCAGTAAAGAATTTAGAGTTATTTACAGGGAACCAACACTTCATCTGGAGGTTAATTCTCATTATAGGCAACCCACAAGCCTAAGAATTATCCCATGTGTTACCAAGTTGCTTGAGCTTTTAGCTTGTGCATTATGGGTGCAATTTGAGTGACAACAGTTTTTGGCACGCCCGGTGGGACACGTTTGAGCTATCTCAGTTCAACAAATATTCACTCTTGTTGTTTTTGGTGTCAGGAGCAACAATTCCAGCCTTCAGAGTCAACAATTTTCATACCTAGCGACTCATTTTCTTGGTTTCTATGCAGATTTAGTGACATTTTGTAGCATATGAGAAAGTATCAAACCAGACAGAGCGAGGATCCGGTTGAGCATATTGAGCTACCACCATTACAGAGAAGGTCAAGGACAACAAAAAAGACAAAGAAAGCAACAAATTCAGCAGTTGAGTTTCCAAAAAGTTCTTCAGTTGAAGTTTTTCAGGAAACTCTAGATTCTAATCTCCTGTCTAATTCTTCTCCTCTACCTAATTCTCAGCCTAATTTTTCCACCCGCAAAAATCCTCTTTTTGTAACTACACCAATTCAGCCACCTATTACCTAGAATCCACAAGTAAATCCACTTGTTATCCCAATGGCTCTGCCAAGAGCTTAGCCTTTTGTACCTTTCAATCAAGGGATCCCTTTGAATCTTACTCATTATGATGATGTTCCTGTAGCAGCACAAAAAAGCCTACCTTTTTTCACAGGAGAAGATCAGACCACTCCAATCGAACATGTAAGGGATGTAGCTTTATTGTGTGGTGTACATCATATCACACAAGAGAATGTTGCAATCAGACTCTTGGCTGCCTCATTTAAAGGGAAAGCACTTCGGTGGTTCAGAGGACTACCTATAAACTTAATTGATACCTGGGATCAATTGGGTGACAAATTAAATTCATAGTTTGAGGACAAATCTGACCATTTGTCACTATTAGAACAGTTGAGTACCATAAAGAGATCCCCTCAAGAGCAAATGACTGACTTCAATTTTTGTTTCCAGAAGACTTGGAGCAAAATCCCTATCATGGTAAGGCCTACTCTTGCTCATGCATTTCTATCTTATCTTAGAGCCCTTAATAGTGACATTTTTGTCATGATTCGGTCTATGGGTACAAATAATCTACCAAATGCATTTGATGTTGCTATTAGGGCAGAAAAATGCCTAATTCAGGCTGGTAAAATATCCCCTAGGCCCCTAATGCCCATATTTCCATAAATATAGCCTATTGTACCTCTTTTAAAGCCTCCTCTAGTCATTGTCCCACCTTTACCAACACTGAATTATCAAGTTGCAACCCAAGCAAATACTGTCACACTCCCAAATCAAGAGTTTCAGGAGTTTAAAAATAAAATGAAAACCATGTTCCAAGGCTTTGGTAACAAAATGACCAATATTGAGAAGCAAGTTTACCAGAAAAACAAGTTGTATCAAGCCCCTTATCAGAATAACCAGCAGAACATGCCTCCTTATGAAGTTGACCCTCAGGGTCAAAGGAGAAATTATAACCAAAGATCCAATATACCTTACAATCCCAACACTACTAGCACATCTAGAGATATCATCCCAACTCAAAACAACATGGCATCAGATTATGATTGGTGTTATCCTTGCAACCAACCTCATAATCAAACCACTTGTTTGAATGGTATGCTACATCAAGCACTCATGGTTCAAAATAATGTTGTTATCTCTGAAGATAGTACTCATGGAACTCATGATCAACAAGTTTCTCATTCTGAACAAGGCTCAGATGTTACCTTGGTCAATTGGCAAGGTGAAGAATTTTGTGGAGTAAATCAGCCACAAGATCAGAATCAGTCCTACACTTTATTACAGCCAATACATGGTCCAAAAAGAGAGCCATTGATATAGGACAACAAGCTGATAAAGGCATCAATCAAGCTTCTACAAGACAACAAGCACCACCTGGACCTCAACCCACTCCAAATATACAAATCCTACCAAAAGGGCAACCGGTGGTCAACAAGGATTAGCCAAGAGGTCAATTACCAACAATACAATTTTAAGAGGATGTCATTGTTAAAAGAGGGTAGAAGAAGGTTAGTACAAGCTCATTTAATATTTTGGATCAATTGAAAAACATGCATGTTAGTGTCTCAATGTGGGATTCCTTATCTCTTCCAGGGCAAAAACATTTGCTTAAAAATGCCTTGTCTAACATCTCTTTGTCACAAGAGCTTCCTAATGAGAAACCCAAAGTAGTCTTATCCAATGCCCCTCAAGAAAAGAAGGGCGAACAACAAATGCAGAAGGTTAAACCCCCTCTTTTTTATTTAACTTTAATCATAGGTCAGCACCTTGTGCATAATTGTATGATTGATTCAAGTGTAAGTAGTTCTATCATGCCAAAGAAGATAGTTGATAAGTTGGGTTTGACATATGAGCCTCTTTCAAAAGGGGTAGTCCAATTAGATGGGCCAGCAGTAAACATAGTAGGTGTGATTAAAAATTTGGATCTCATATTGCATGCATGCCCAAACTTCTCAATCCGACAAGATGTCTACATCATAGATCTTCCACCTTACTTTGCTTTATGCTTGTCCAGAGATTTCAAAGCCAAGTTGGGAGGGTATTTGTCTTCTGATTGGTCACACATGTTTTTCAGAACAATATATGGTACCAAAGTGACCATAAAATTAGAATTGTTAGCTAATGATCATATAGAACCATACATCCCAAGTGTTGTTAATGCAAATTTGTCTATACAAGAATCTAATGAACAACCTGATATCCTAGATCCAAACACTCCAATAGAAGGGATACTTGATGTAGTATTAGATGAATGGGTAGTAGAGAATGATGAGGAAGATCCATTCAAGCATATGGAAGAATTAGAGCTAGGTGTCTACATGATCCATGAAGAAGGTGTCATTGTCCCTAATCTTGAAAAGGATGACAATCAATTGTCCAATCAGTAGGGTGAACAACAAAACAATGAATTATGGCAACTCTATTTTGATGGCTCGAGGAACAAGGTTGGTTCTGGAGGTGGTGTTATTTTAATCTCTCCTGAAGGTAAGAAGTACTTTTCAGCCTTAGATTTTCTTTTAGTTGTACTAATAATACAGCTGAATATGAGTCACTTGCACATGGATTGGAATGGGCTAGAAAAAGAAATATAAAGTATTTGCAAGTATTTGGGGACAATGAGATAGTGGTAAATCAAGTAAGAGGTGTCAATGTGACTAAAAATGATTTCCTTAAAATGTATAAGCATAGGATATGGGACTTAATTGAAGAATTTGATGCTTTCAATCTGCTATCAATGCCTAGAAATCAGAATAAGGAAGCAGATAAGTTGGTTGCCTTGGGTGCTCAATTTGACAAACTAGACGAGGTAAGAAATATTGAAAGACAACAATATGTAAAAGTGGTTGTTAGGCTTTCAATTCTAGATAACAGTGTCAATTGACAAGTCTTTGATTCAGATGAACAAATTATTAATTTTCTTATTCAAGAGGCTGAATTTGTAGTTGGTAATCAGCATAAGTTTGTAAAGCAATATGAAAATCAGATTCTTCAATTGAAAACTAATAAGTTGCCAAAGGGATTGGTAACCCTTGAGTCAATATTTAACGCTGATGATCAGGTTAGAAAGGAAAAGGGCAGCATGCTAGTTAAAGAGGAGCACTACAAACCTATTGAGATCTTCAAAGATAAGTTATTAAAGCTTGGAAAGGTATGCACAACTGATGAGAAACAGATATTTGTTTTGCTTTGTCAAGAGTTTGATGATGTATTTGCATGGCAGTATGAAGATTTGAAGGGATTTAACCATGCATTAGCCCAACACACCATAGAGTTGGAAGTTGATGTCAAGCCTGTGAGACAAAAGCAAAGGCCCCTTAATCGAAAACTCAAGCATCTCATGAAGACAGAACTAAACAAGTTGATCCAAGGTAATATCATCTTTCCTATAAATCATACATCTTGGGTTTCAAATTTGGCTCCCATAAGAAAGAAGAATGGTGAGCTTAGACATTGTGTAGACTTTAGAGATCTTAACAGAGCTTCTCTAAAAGATCATTACCCACTACCCTCAATGGAGCACATCTTACAAGTAGTTTCAGGTTCAGATAGATTTTCACTACTTGATGGTTATTATGGTTATAATCAAATTCTGGTAAAAGAGGATGACCAATTTAAAACTGCCTTTACTACAAAATGGGGAATAATGGCATATAGGAAAATGCCTTTTGGTTTGTCTAATGCAAGAGAAACCTTTCAGAGGGCAATGGATATGGCTTTCCAAGGTCTTATAAATAAATTTGTTCTGGTTTATCTTGATGACGTAACCATTTTTTCAAAGCATGTGGAAGAGCACTCTTCTCACTTAAGGCAGATTTTTGAAAGGTGTAGAGAATATGGAGTATCTATAAATCCCAAAAAGTGTGTTTTTGTCGTACACGAGGGTAAGTTGTTGGGCTATATTGTCTCCAAACATGAAATAACCATAGATCTAGAGAGGGTAAGTGCTA
The DNA here is from genome assembly GCF_030272615.1 of Cryptomeria japonica. Classification (NCBI taxonomy): domain Eukaryota; kingdom Viridiplantae; phylum Streptophyta; class Pinopsida; order Cupressales; family Cupressaceae; genus Cryptomeria; species Cryptomeria japonica. Next base: position 465,400,122 of record NC_081405.1, on the reverse strand, counting down.
TTTTATCTTTGCCTTTACCTACACATAAGAAAGGCCTTCAAAGCTTTATAGGCAGAATCAATTTTGTAAGGAGATTCATCCCTAATATAATATTTCTTTTGAAGCCATTGACTAGCATGCTTAAGAAAAATGTTACTTTCAACTAGTCCAAAGAGGCTAAGAATAATTTTGAAGAAATTAAGACTGCAATAGCATCAACACCTACTTTAATTAATCCAGGCTTTGCAAAGGATTTTATATTATATGCTTTTGGTACTTTTGATACTATTTCAGCGATGTTGATTCAACAAAATGATGAGGGATTGGAGTAGCCAATAGCATTCTTCAGCCAAAGCCTAGAAGGGTACGAACAAAATTATTCTTTTGTTGAGAAACATGCATTAGCAGTCATTAGAAGTCAAAAGAAATTTAGACAGATGCTTTCAAATAACAAAATTCACCTAATGGTTGCTCATCCTAGTATAAAAGATTTTTTATTGAATAGAGATCTTAATGACAAAAGAGTTGGTTGGATCATGAAAGTGATGGAGTATGATGTCAATATAAAGGTAACGAAGCTGATAAGAGGTAAGGGATTATGCGAACAACTCCCTGGTCACAATGAAAACACCGGACAAGAGAATGAAGAAGTTGTCCTAGTTCATGAAGATAATAAACCAATTGTTGTAGCAACACCTCCTACAAGTTGGGTGCATGAAATGATGCATTTTATTTAGACTGGTGAGTGTCCTAAAGGCCTAAACAATGCTAAATGAAGATACTATAGACTTCAAGTTATCCCTTATATCATTTTGGATGGAATTTTGTTTAGAAAAGATTTTAATGGTGTATTCTTAAGATGCATAGATTTAGATCAAACTGAGAGAATATTAGAGGAATTCCATAATGGACCAGCTGGTGGTCACTTTGCACCACAGAATACAACATTAAAGATCATGAGGGCAGGATTTTTTTGGCTTGATTTGCATAAAGATGCATATGCTTGGGTAAGGAAATGTAAGAATTGTACACTATTTGCCGACAAGCAGAAGATGGTAGTTTTACCTCTACAACCTATTCAAATTGAAAAATCATTCATGAAATGGGGTCTTGATTTTATCGGAGCCATCAATCCACCTTCAAGTTCTGGGCATAAATGGATGTTGACAGCCACTGATTACTTTACCAAGTGGACTGAAGTTGTACCCTTGGCAAATGAAAGTGTAGTCCTAAACTTTTATCAGGACTTAGTAGCAAGGTTTGGTATATCTGATTCTATTATTTCAGACAATGCATTAGCTTTTGTAGGATTTAAGATTACTGATTGGGTTGTCTAGAACAACATATTTTTTAGTACTTCGTCCAATTATTACCCTCGAGGTAATGGACAGGTTTAGTCTACTAAGAAGAACTTGATTAGGATAATCTAGAGGACAATAGAAGATAATCAGAGAACTTGGCACACTCAGTTGAAACATGTATTGTGGGCTGATAGAATCACTCCTAAGAGAGCTACAGGTATATCTCCATATGTCCTTGTTTATGGTTAAGAGGCAAGACTCCCAATTTCAGTTGAAATGCCTACACTAACTCTAATTAGAGAGCTAGAAATGTTGCAAGAAGAACCCATGCAGGTTAGGTTGGCAGAACTAATAGAGTTGGAGGAGGTAAGAAAGCAAGCATTGTTGATTATTGGAAATCATCAAGCTCAGATGAAGAGGACTTTCGACAGAAAGGCAACTTTGAGAGTTTTCAATGAGGGGGATTTGGTTTTGAAGTGGGATGAATTAAAGATTAAGCCTCGAAAGCATACTAAATTTGATGCCATATGGGATGGCCCATACATCATTACTGAGAAAAAGCAACATAATGCTTTTCAGCTTTCAAAGTTGAATGGTGAGACCCTTCTAGTCCCAATTAATGGGATTCATCTCAAATCTTGCCTTTGAGATTTCATTTAAGTTAAGAAGTGTCGATGCACTTTTTGTTTTTCTATTTTTGCTTTTCTATTTTTCAATAAGTGCTTATGTGCAGTTTTGTGGTTCCTGTTTAGGCAGCACCACTTGTTTTTTCCTAGTTTTCTTGTTTTGTTTTGTTGTCATGCTGTGAAGCGGCTGAATTTCAAGAAGTTCCATTTGGAAGGAGGGCTGAAATGACTCCATAAGCCCAATGGATAAGCCATGACTGGTCTATAGTTTTTAGCAGGCAAACACTCCACAGAAGTCGCCAAAAATATTACCAAATTTTGCACATGCCAAATTTAGTGCCCTAATGAAGCCTTGCATTCTTTCATTTTGAAAAGATCAAATCATGAACCAAGAAGAAATGCATTGTTTTTGTCTAACTTGTTTGCTTCATGTGCATATACAGGAAAGTAAGACATCATGTGGGTTAAAATGTGGCTCCCACAAGGGTTGAGCTCAGCATGCTATAGATCACAAAGATATTATGCTCCATTGCAGATGAAATGGCGTGGCTATTAAAACCTTAAGACAAATTCATTTGGCAAGTTTATCGCCAAATCCCTTGCGTGGCTGATGTAAGGCCAAAAGAAACTCAAAGAAAATGCAATTGGCCTATGTAAAGTTTTTATTTGGTCGCCAAAGAGGATTTTAAAAGGCTAGAGAACTTCCAAGCATTTTCAATTGCCAGGCAGGAAGAACATTTATCCCACATTGGTCGCAAGGAGGAGCATGTTTTTTTAAAAACTAAAGTCACATATAACTATAGTGTCAAAGCTTATGGGCTTTTGATAAGAAGTGTCTCATCACCAAGTGGACCCCGCATGTGCGTGCATCTCAAGGAATCTTAATTTTGTGACCGGCTAGTGGAAAGAAGTTAAAGGTCAAGCAAGTCAGAAAGATCAACAGTGATCAAGAAGGATCTGACGGTCGTCGCTATGTCGCATTGAAAATATGATTGTCGATTGCTCATCGTGACTTGGCAACTAATGACATGGTGGTTTAGATGGAATCAAGTAGTGGGGGCCGCTAAGGAAGCAATTCGGAGGAAGAAATAAAGAACACAGATTAAAGTTGATCAGATGGAAGAGCTTTATTCTGGCAGTGAGTCTAGGCCGTGCTAAGATGGTAGGGTAAGAACCCCAGAATCAACCAGGAAGTGACATGTGGTGGGCCCGATAGAAAGGGAGAGTGGCTAAGACGAGTTAAAGGTAGAGCAGATCACAGTCGATCGATGGCAATCAAGAAGGATCTGATGGTAGTCGCCAAGTCACGGTGGGAAGTTGCTCACTAGGATTTCCATCGTGACCCAGTGACTGAGGATGGAACTATCATCGGCTAGCGGTATAACATATTTGGGTGCCGCTCGATAATCCAATAGAACAACATTCAGTTGGGAGCGCATCATCGGCCATCAAAATAACTGTTTTAGTGCTAACTCGATGACCTGATGAAGAAAACAATGCTAATTACAGTCAAAAGCCGAAAGTGGTTGTAGGTAAGGTAGTTTGCGATCCATGCAAAATAGGAAGTCATCCGGTTAATGCTGGTGATTATTAAGCTCAGAGCAAGTTTGCATGAGTCTTTCTCATGATCTTGAAGTAATAAGGATTGATTTTGAGCACCATATGGTCAAGTTTTAGTTGACTAAGAGTTTGAACTGAATTGCATGAGTTCTTTTTGCATGTTTTGAAGCCTTTTTTGGTGGCTTTTTATTTCTACGAGAGGATCAGTTTTCAGAGGAGATATTTTCAATGGGAGTTCATCTTCAGTCATTCTGGAGTTATCTTTCCTCTACCTTTTGGAAGGTTTTTGTATAAAGTCAATTTTTTTATCTTTCTTCATGAGTTCTTGATGATTCTCTGGCTAGTTTTAGTAGAGATTACATTCTTGTAGCTCATATGCAGTTTTATAGGAAAAATGGAGCAATGGATGGTTGAGATTGAGTAATCTCAACAAGGGTCAGGATTGAATGATATTCAATCCATGTGATGGCTTTCAACCCAATCCCAAGATGACAAGTGTCAACATGAGAGGGGTTGAGAGGAGAGGGAATAAGCATTAAATGCTTGACATGACCTGAGAGTTAACTTGGGAGTTAAGGTCAAGGTTGGGTTGAGTGAATAAATTCTTTATTCAAAAGATAAATCCTTTATCCAATGGATAAACTCTTGTGCAAAGGTAAGAGGGATAACCATGGTCAAAGCAATAAATGCTTGAGGAGACATGAGTCACATGAGGGTTGAGTTAGGGGTTAACCATAAATGGTCATGTAAGAGCCATAAGTGGTTTGGAAGACTTTAGAGGTTAGATTGTTGAACACACCAAGTATTTAATGCTTTTCAAAGACTTTGAAGTCTTTGAGAAGTGACTCCAAGTTGCTTAGGAATGTGACAATAATTAGGGGATGGATTAGGCTAATTGATTAGGATTAGATAGGTTCTAGAAGAATTTAGGAAGGGCAAGTGGGAGATGTAGGAAAATGCAAGTGGGGGGGGGGCAATAAATGATTTAAATAAATGTTTTATTTTATTTATTTAAAAGAGGAAAGAGGATTAAATTGAATAAATAGAATTTATTCATTTAATTGATTGTGAATTTGGTTAAATGAATTAATTAAAATAAATTAAATAATTTATTTAATTAATAGGAGAATGTTTGAAGATGTATTAATTAAATATTAATTTAATTAACTGAAGGCTAGTTGATTTTTAATTAAATAAATAACAAATATTCATTTAAATAAAATGGACAGATTTATGTGACTACATTTGCCCCTCTTTGAGGCGGTGCGGTTTATCGTGTCGTTTCAAAGAAAGAAAAATAGGTGTGAAGAAATGCCCCATAAAATGTTGATTTAACAGGTGGTATGCCCCCTCGAGAGATGGGCCAATTTTTTTTGAAAAATCGGGCGATATCTCGAAAAAGAATGAAAATTGGGAGGGTGGTAGAAGAGAAGATTTTATCAATACTAGTGAAAAATAGAAGAATTCAGAGATAAAATGAAGAAATGGGAGGCTCGGGAAGTTCACGGGGACCACGATGGTAAGTAGGGGGAAAATTAGGGTTACAGCAAAGGGTTTATATGTGGAGAAAGGGGTGAAAACAGACTCATTTGCATTCGCGTCTATAGTGAAATCTTAGCTCTGGTTTTGACTTTTTGGAGGAGCAAGCAGTAGTCAGGATGCTGGTTCCCATAGAAGAGCACTGATTAGAGCGAGTCCATCGATTCCAACGACCAAACGACTACGGACCAACGGTATGTGAATTTGAATTTTTTATTTTTGTGCATTTTTTATATGTTTTTAGTTAGGTCCAAGTTGAGTCAAGACAATAGCACTAAAACTGTGTTTTGGTGATGTTGTTAACTTAATTAGCGCTACTGTGCCGCTATGGTGCTATTGCGTAGTGGTTTTAGCACTTTTGTCAAGGTTAGCACTATTGCATAGCTGTTTTAGTGTTTCCATTTGTTTAGCGCTATGGGGTGGGTGATTGAGCACTGTTGTGGTGAGGTAGCTCTATTGTATAGTCAATATAGCACTATTGTTGTTTCAACGTTATTGCGTAGTTGATTGAGCGCTATTGCTATGAGGTAGCGCTATGGTATAGTCAAAGTAGCACTAGTGTTAGTTTAGCATTATTGCCTAGTTGAGTAAGCGCTTTTGTCAGGATATTAGCATTGTCGTGTGCAAGATAGCGCTTTTGTGTAGGAAAATAGATGCCCCAGTTTGTTTGAACAAAAATCTCCTGATGCCAATGATCGATGGATGGAGAGATGAGGTGAGAGTTGTTTTGAACCATAGTAGTCTTGATGAGACTTAGGTCATTAGGATAAATGCTTGTTCAAGTCTAGGTGTGCCATGATTGCTTACCTATTGAGACCCAAAGATACTTGATCAAAGTATTTGTTGATAGTCTAGGTTTAAACTTAAGAAAGTTTGAAATAAAACAACTGATGATGATGGTTGATGCACTTGTGTAGGAGGATCTTCGCATCTTACAGTTGCGTGAGAGGCATCCCACCACACAGGTGTTGCGCGATCGATTGACAGAGGCCGAGGTGGATTGCATTGCAGCGACAGGCTTGTACGATGTGATGTGTATGCCCATGATTCAGATGAATCACAGTTTGATTACAGCATTGGCAGAGCGGTGGCATAGTGAGACATGTATGTTTCACTTAGCGCAGGGAGAGATGATAGTGACTCTGGAGGATGTATGGCACATCCTACACATTCTCATCCAAGGAGAGCTGGTGAGCTATGACTAAGCATGGGGGACCCTAGCAGTGCAGAGATTTTTTGAGGAGGATATCTATATTGATGATGGATCGATAGCCTGGGAGGACATAGCCACGTTGTATGAGCCATTACTAGTAGTGCTATCAGGTATTGTTGGGGGACTGTTGTTTCCAGATAGATGATCGCATGGACTTGTCATTGGTTGGGGTCAGGTGATCGAGCAGATGATTATAGAGGGGACCCGGTTTGCATGGGGACTATACGTGCTATTGTACTTATATCGGGATCTTCATGAGGTCGCATACCAAGGGAGGGGCTCATTGGGAGTGGGTATCACGTTACTGCATATTTGGGCATGGGAGCATTTACCAGTTACCTGACCAGTCAGTTTGAGATTTCAAGCAGTGGATCAACCCTATGTATACATGTATGGAGGGATGATGAGTCAGCCCCACCTGGGGAAGTTAGAGTGGTGGCGGTGGGAACTGGATGACTTGGATACAGTGATCTAGAGGTCGTACATTGAGTGTGAGCCATGGGAGGATGATGCGGAGGCGTTGCCATATGTTTTTATGACTCGATTTCTTATTGGTAGGACAACCTACAATATGGAGAGTATGTCAGGGTGGTCTGAGAGAGGTACTTATGGGCGCTAGTATTACTGTATGATCGGGCATTAGTAGAGTTTTGCACACTATAGGCGAGACCATGGCATATGAGGTCGGGGATGGTGGATGCTAATGTGTCAAAGGAGTATATGCAGTATATTGTGGCTTATCCGATTCCTCAGATATCAGATCCGATAGAGCCGATTCCATATTTAGAGGAGGAGAGGGGATAGAGACAGAGGAGGAGAGGAGGTCGCGGAGTAGTAGGAGGATGGGGGAGAGGGGATGGGGGTGATGGAGATGGTGGTGGTGGAGATGGCGGAGGAGGAGGAGGGGGTGGTGGGTTTGGAGGAGGTGGTAGATTCGGAGGTGGAGGTGGGGGTGGTGGTCGATTACAGCGGAGAGGGAGAGGTGGGCAGCCATTGCGGATATCTCAGGGACCATTGATGCAGGGATGTATGAGATTAGGTGGTAGGGATGCAGGTGAGGGACAGGCACCTATGGATACAGAGGAGGGAGCCACTAGGGAGGCACCTATGGATATGGGGGAGGGTGCTACAGGTGGAGATCTACAGGATCATATGATAGGATATTTGTAGACTCGCGTAGAGGATTTGGAGGCAGAGGTGGTAGCTAGAGATGTACAGCTATTTGCGCAAGAGTCAGAGATTATTGTGGTGCTGCAGGAGAGGGATGAGGCCATGGGGAGATTTGCGGCGTTGCAGGAGAGATTACGGGTGGGAGAAGGAGTAGGAGCATAGGGTCCTACTGGTGATGCGATGAGGGAGATGCGATGAGCATAGGAGGAGATAGATTATTGGTGGGGGTTATATGAGCAGGCGGTGTCAGCTAGTCAGCAAGTACTTAGCTATTCACAAATGCGACAAGCGAGATCAGAGCGGTCTCAGAGGATGCAAAGTAGTGCTGGTGTGATGGGTCCTCCACAGAGAGATAGATCAAGTGGGGCGGGGACTAGTGGGGGTGCAGGTAGAGATGGGGGTGTAGCATCTAGTCAGAGTGGCATCTGAGAGAGCATTTTGTATGTATTTATTTTATCATTTGGACTGTACCTTGGATGGCTCTTGGTAGCTGATATTTTGGACTTCATTGTATTCTGATACATGTATATTTGTGGCGATATGATATGATATATGAGGAGATCCCATATTTTGTGATGATATGCATTTTGATGACATGTATGGATGCTTATGCAGGATGATGATTTTATGATTTTATGATTTTATGCTTAGATGGAATAGTTGTACTTTCTTTATGTATGTGTTTATGAGATGAGTCCTATATGTATGTTTGGATGATGATTTATGCCTACATGATGTCTATATGCATGTTTTATGAATGTGATGCTAATGATGTACATGGAGGTTTATATATGTGTACATGATGTGTTGGTGATGTAATGCCTTATGTATGTAATGCCATGATGATTATGTATGTATAATAAAATGATGATTATGATGGTTGTTTGGATTTTGATGAGACAATGAGATAATGATATGCAATGTTTTTAAGGATTTAATGCGATAAATGAATGATTTATATGTGCAAATGCATCTAGATGTTGGTTAAACAAATGTAACAAATGTAAAGTACAAAATGTTGAAATGATGATTTCTAAATGACATATATGGATAATAGATGAACCTATGTGGAAACAAATGGTTTGGTTTTATGAGTCTAAATGGTAAAAAATGTGATGAAGTGATAATGATAATGAAATGATAATGCAACTCATGGGTAACTGCACCTTAATGCAATTAAAAAGTAGAATGAATGCATTTTTGTAACGAATCCTAAATGAAATGAAATGAATGAGTATAAGGCTATACTAAATGAATATAATGATTGCACTTAACTAATGGATAGATAAATAAATGTATGCAACTATGGGAATCTAAACAAATGCATGGAAAATAAGTTTAAATGATAATAAATGATGAGTTGCAAATGATATTAAATGAATGCATAGTAATAGCTAATACAATCAAGGACAATTTATCATATGAATGAATCTAAATGTCGTGTTTATGCAATGATGAAAATGATATAATAAGACTAATAAGTGATAATGAACTATATGTAATTTTATGCAACTAAATGATATGAAATGCACTCGATGCAAATGCAGCTAAATGTAATGATGATATGATCATGATAGATGAATGCAAGGTTGTTTAGACTTTGCATGATGCACTGATGATGTATCAGAGTACGCTGTCGTGATTGTATCCAAGACCAGCTCAATTTTCACATAACGACTCATATTTAACTTTGTTCATACTTACATACAAAACCATGTATATGAATAATGAATGAGTAAATGGATGGGTGATATGGAACGGAATGCAATATAAACAGATGAGATGGAATGACGATCCATAGTGCTTTATTTTCATCATTGAGCTTTTAAAATGTTGTAAGAAAATGTAAGCAACCTGACATAATGATTCAAGATGACCTGAGTATGCCTTACATGGATTTTGATATAGCAAGTTAATACAAGCAACTTGATATAATGGATCAAGTTGACCTGAGTATTGCTTGTGGAATAGACAAGGATTATCTCCTTTCATGCATGACTTGGAAAGTCCTCTTTGATCTTTTGCCGATCATATCCTAAGACAAGTGCATACCGTAATCAGAGCTAAACCATTATCGAGTTTGGATGAGGCAATAGGAACCAAAGATGGAGCATTGTATCTGCAGGCAAACAACATTTATAAAGAATAAAGAATATGGATCCTCGATAATGGTTCATGCTCATATGGTCAAGTTATACGCTGTAGTCAGCAAGCCGTAGTGATCTGTGACTGTATTTCACATAAGATCATGTAGCCTAGTGAACTTCCCAAGTAGACACCATTAGTACATGCCCTAGTACTTCATCGAAATAATTCATAAAAGATACACAAACAATACTGTAGGAACTTGATATGAATAAATAACCTACAAATCAACCAAGTATTTGATAGCTTAAACAGAATTTTCTTGTCAAAGAAAATCTCATCTTGTCTTTGTTTTGGTGAGGAAAGATTTATCCCTGTTAAGATAGTTTGCGTGTCAATTTGATTGTTTGGTTGATGTGATAAGTGGTCATCATTTGATTATTTCACAATGTTTGTTTGGTATCTATTTTGAAAAATGTATGTACAAGGTGTTGCCATGTTTTTGTTTGTTTGATGTTTTTTGATGTTTTTGGATTTTGTGAGATAGTTTTTTTAATGTTTTTGGATTTTGTGAGATAGTTTTGAATGAAGAACTCAATGAATCACAAAATAATGTAGAATCCACTTCCATCAACTAGATTAAGGGCATTACCCCTAGTTTAGATATGACTATGAAAAAGAAGGATGCAAGACGCATGAAGTACTATCCTTGATTACAGATCAATAACAAGCCATGGTTTTGGACTGATGGATGAGTGAATGTAGTGAATGTGATCGCAACAAGTCTAAAAGACAATTGAGCCATAGCCTTTACGAGTGGTGCTTGTTTGCTAGGTTTTCACCATCGTACTTACCCAAGGTGCCACTGGAGTGGTTGTTCACCATTTGGATGCATGATTTTTCTTTATTATTTTGATGTTTTTGTATTTTCTTCAGGTCATTTATCTGAATGTTTTTGGTGTTTTTCCAGTATGTATGGGAGCCTAATGCTCTATGCAGCTTATGTATAAAACTGTTTGAAGTGCATGTTGTTGATCGGATCTACTAGTGGTTCTCCTTCTGAAGTAGCTAAATGATATGCCTTGGACCCAAATACAGCAGTGATTACATATGGACCCCGCCAGTTTGATTCAAATTTTCCCTGATGTTCTCTGTTTGGTTGGTTACGAGGATTCTCTCAAAGAACAAGATCACCTACCTCAAATGTATAAGGTCTAACGCGATGATTATAGCTTTTGCTCATGCGCTGCTAATAGGCCTTGAGGTGATTGTATGCAGCTTGTCATTTTTCATCAAGTAACTCTAAGTCCTAAAGACGTGATACTCTATAGGCTTCATCATCTATAAGATTATGTAAGGAAACCCATAGTAATGATATTTCAACTTTGATAGGAAGGATGGCCTCTGCTCCATAGACCAGTGAGTAGGGAGTTGCGCCTGTAGGGGTTTGCATGCTAGTTCAATACGCCCATAGTGTTGGATTCAATTGAACATGCCAATCATGAATGACATCATTGACTATCTTCTTGAGGATTATTAATATGTTTTTGTTTGATGCTTCGGCCTAACCATTGCCTTGTGGGCAATAGGGAGTGGAAAAGTGATGTTGGATGTGAAATTTCTACTAGAGCTCATGAACATCCTGATTTTTGAATGGAAGCCCGTTATCTGTGATGATGGACATGGGTACACCATACTAGCAGATGATGTAATTAAGGATGAATGCAGCAATCTGCTTGTCGATGACCTGGTTAAGTGGAACAACTTCAATCCACTTTGTGAAGTATTCAGTGACGGTAATAATGAATTTGTGGTTGTTGGATGAAGATGGATAGATTTTACCCACAAGGTCAAGGCCCCATTGACAAAAGGCCATGGTGTTGTGATGGGTTGCAATTCCTATGTTGGTGCATGTATCAGGTCTCCATGAACTTGGAATTTCTTGCATTTTTTGACAAAATAGTAGGAGTCTTTTTCCATGGATGGCCAATAGTATCTAGTGCGCAAGAGTTTCTTGGCTAGTGACGAACTGCTTGCATGAGTTCCACAAATTCCTCCATGTACCTCTTCCAAGGCCTTTGTTATCTCATCCTATTCTAGACATCAAAGGAGAGTACCATCAAGACTGCATCGGTATAGGGTTTCAGCAATAATGGTATATCAAGCAGTTTGGCAAATGAAAGTTTTGCATTGGTTATTCGATTGGTTAGGAGGAAGTGTGTGATCATGGAGGTAGGTGTATAACTCACCATACCATGGGGATTCAAAACCAACAAGGTGAAATATCATCTCGTATTCGGGGATATCATAAGCGAGAATCCAAAGTTGTTCTACCAAGAACTCATAGCATGTTGAATTTTGTGGAAGATCTAGGAGAGATGTGATGGTAGCCATAGCATCAGCAACTCAATTCTGATCTTTGGGTATTTTCTCAAAGGTGATAGTAGTGAATGATGCCTTGATTTTGTCCACCATTTGTTTGTACGGCATGAGTTTGTCATCTTTAGTCTGGTATTCATCAGTTGCTTGTCGAATGACCGGTTGAGAGTCTCCATATACTTGCAGTTCTTGTAACTTCCATTGTATGGCTAGCCCGAGTCTTGTGATCAAGGCCTCATACTCTGCCATGTTGTTTGTGCATGGAAAAGTGAGCCTGTATGACTTCAGGATGCTATCACCTTGAGGTGTGATAAACAGAATGCCTGCCCCTGAGCCATGCCTTAAGTATGAACCATCAAAGTATAGTTTCCATGGTTGTGTTGTTGTGATCATGAATATCTCTTCATCTAGAAAATTGGAAATGAGAGGATGATCGCCTATGAGTGGTGCATCGACCAACTGATCTGCAATGACTTGTCCTTTGATAGCTTTACAGTCCACATACTTGATGTTAAATTCACTTAGAATCATCACCCATTTAGCCAAGCAACCTGTCAATGCTACTTTGCTGAGTAAGTTTTTGAGTGGAATGATCTTTACAATTAGCTGTACTTTATGTGTTAACAGATAGTGCCTCAATTTAGTGGCTACCAAGATTACTGCTAGGCAAGCTCGCTCAATAGGTGTGTAATTGAGTTCATAACCAACCAGTGTGTGAGAGATGTAGTAAACAACACACTCTTTCCCTTTTGCATTATGTTGTGCCAATAATACATCCAATGTTGTACGTGTTGCTGATATATAGAGTAACGAAGGCCTACTTGGATCTGGTGGGATTAGCAATGGTGTATTCATGAGATAATCTTTAAGCATCTGGAATGCTTGCTGGCATCTAGCATCCCACTAAAAGAAGATATTTTTGTGTAGCAAGTGTGTAAATGGGTGACATTTATCGACCAATTGTGCAATGAATCTTTAGATAGATTGAAGTCGCCCTTGTAGTGTCCTTAGCTAGCTGATGTTCTTTGGTGGTGGCATGTCCATGATTGCCTTGAGTTTTGCTGGGTTGACCTCAATACCTTTGCTTGAGACAATGTATCCTAGAAGTTTCCCTGAGGTTACTCCAAAGACACATTTCTTTGGGTTGAGTCACACATGATATTGTTACAGTCTGTCAAAGATTTTCTCTAATATTTCTAGATGACCTTCTCTTGTGAGTGATTTTGCCAGTAAGTCATCAACATAATCTTCCATTATGGTATGCATCATGTCATGGAAGATGGTGGTCATTGATCATTGATAGGTTGCTCCTACATTATTTAGACCAAAAGGCATTACATTCCAATAGTATGCTCCCCATGGACATGTGAAGGCCATCTTATGTTGATCCTCTGGTGTGATCTTTATCTGATTGTATCCTGAAAAATCCATCCATGAGTGAAAGCATGGCATGTCCTGCTGTTAGGTCCACTATTATGTCGACGTTTGGTAGGGGGAAGTCATCTTTAGGACATGCTTTGTTCAGATCTCTGAAGTCAGTACAAATACAGATGCCCCCATTTGGTTTGTCGATAGCCACAATATTGGATATCCATTCTGCATAATCAATTGGTCTAATAAAACCAACATCTAGGAGTTTCTTGAGTTCTGCTTTGACTAATACTTCAATCTGAGGATGCATCTTACGAAGTTTCTGCTTGACAGGTTTGGCTTCTTTTGCTACGGTGAGGTGATGCATGACTAAATTTGAATCAAGACCAAGCATGTTTGCATATGACCATGCAAAGTTGATCTGACACTTCTAGAAGAACTCTACAAACTTAGGTTGTTCCTTTGGAGTTAAAAGAGATGCCAGAAGTATGTATTCTTTTGTCTCTTCGATGAGAATTGTTTATTGTTCCTATTGTGTACTAGAAGGGATAATGTCAAACCTTTCATCCTCAGGCACCTTAGAGAGGTTTTCACCATTGGATACACTCTTTCTTTTTACTTTTGTGGGATCAAATAGTGCCACAGTGTGGTTTTCACTAGAAGATCCATGTTTTATTGTCATATTTTTACAGTTAAAAGGTTTGGCATCCGCCCCAAAGTATGATGCGCTATTAAGTTCAATGGCGAATCCAGCTTTGTGATCCCCGCTTGGTATGTTATCTTGTAGTTCCAAAGAGTCAATGATTGCCTCATCATTTTGGAAAAGGTCAAGACATGGGGGATTAGGTTGGTTCCATTTGATGAGTTTAGGATGGATAATGGGCATTACCTCATCGATTAGGTTAAGTTTGTTAGATGTGTCAGTGAGGGTTAAGACATTGTGGTGAAGGTTGTTGATGGTACTCTCCCTATCAGAATTAGGTGTAGGATGTGACGTAGGGTCTGTGGAAGAAGTTTCCAGCTCAGGAACCCAAGAGGTCTTTATCTGTGCTTCTCCATAAATAGGGATGACTTTGCAGGCTGGAGGTAGTGATGTGTCTTCCTCATCTGAAGTATTAATCTGTATGAAATCAAATTCCCACTCATGTGAGTTAGTTTCTGAGTCACTTTCTAGTAACCTGTTACTGTACCATACTGGGATATCCATTGAGTTAAATGTTGTAGGTGTGATCAGTTGATGTACCTTTGTAGATGAAATGATCGGTGTTGCAGGAAGGATTATGGGGATCAAGGAATCCGATACGTGGAGTATTGGTAGTGTTGTCTCTATTGCTTCTACTGGAATTGCTGATGTCGTAGATACTGTTGTGGGTTTTGATACAGTTGTTGTTGCTAATGATGATATTGATGTTATTGTTGTTGTTGATGGGATCGTTGGCTTGATTGGTGGGATGATTGGTGTTGCAGATGGTTTTGCTGGGATTTTCAGCCTCAATGGGGAAGTTTCTATGGTGTTTGATGTTGCTTTTATAATCAAAGGTGACCTCTTTATATTAGGCTGATATAGAGGTTGGTTGGGTTTTCCTTTAAGTCTAAGCTTAGGAAGATTCTCCTTTTGAAAGCCTAAGCCTGTATTATCCTTGGGCTTTAATTCTGGCTACAGCGGTTCATGTCATCCTTGCTTGCAAGGTCCTAAAGCACTATACCCATCATAGCCCATTCTTTCAATAATGAGAAGGCCTTTGCCATACTGATCTATGGGAAGCTTAGTTTGTGGGATGTCCGTAGTGATTGGGTCTTTATAGATCCATTCTACTAAGTCCTCATCTCTGGTCTCTTCTTCTTGACTCTTTCCAAGGATGAATGGTGTCAAAGTACATGCTGGCTTGTCTAGTGGCATTTGAAGTAACCGTTGAGGCTCACCATGTGTCCTAGGAGAAGTAAGCATTTGTCCCATACAAAAGAGTTGGCTGAGATTATATTCCCCAGGACCTTCCTTGGTTATTTTCATCTTGAGATTCTCTTGCTTGGGTATAGTGGTGTTTGAACTAGAAAGAGAGACTGGACTTACATATGATGTGGATGAGATGGCTTCTCTATTGTTGGGAATGGTAATCTCTGGTTGATGACTGATATTATGACAATATGAAAAGGGGTTTGCATCACCCAGGATTGTGATTTCTACACCATTATGTGGGAACTTGATACACTGATGGTAGGTGGATGGGACGACTTGCATGGCATGTATCCAAGGTCTTCCTAATAGAAAATTGTATGGTAGAGGAAGGTCCAGAACTTGATAGGTGATGTGTTTCACCACAGGGCCCACTCAGATTGGTAGCACCACAGCTCCTTTGGATGAACGCTTTGCATCATCATAGGCTTTGATTGTTATCTTCTTGTGGGGATCTACTGATTCAATTGCGTATCCCAAAGATATGACTAATCATAGCATACAGATATTCAGGCCTACTCCATTATCAGTCAAGACTTGATTGATCCTATGTTGGTTGATAAACCCTTCAATGTGGAGTGAGGTGTTATGAGGTTGCTGGAAGGAGGAGTTGTCACTTTCAGAAAAAGTGAGACAAGGTGATGACCTTAGATTTCCAATCATGGCTTGGAACTGATCTGTATTTAGGTTTGCAGGGATTGACGCCTCTTGGAGAGCTTGATCCAAGATTGTTTTATGGGATGGAGATAGGCGTAATAGCTCTAAGATAGATATCAGTGTGAGCATTTTGTCTAACTGTTCTACAAGGTTATACTATTTTGGGATAGATGGGGTGCCTTGTGGAGCTGCTTTTATGGTAATCTTTGCACGACGTGTAACAACATTGCAAGTGGAGCTGGGATTTTTGATGGTTATAGTTGCAATCTGTTCACTGGCATCATATAGGTGATTCACAGTGTAATTATATGCAACTTGTGTATAATTGATGGTATCTGTGTTTCTCCCTGAAGTGGAAGGACCCCTTTGATCTTGTGATGGAAGTGGATTTTTAAACATGAGATGATCATTGTTTGTTGTCTTTGGGTCATGTCATTCGATTTTGATTTCACCTCGGTCAATAAGATCCTAAATAAGATCTTTCAATCTATGGCAATTGCTTGTCTTATTCCCTTTCCCTTGATGGAAGTCGCAATGCTCAATATCCCTCCACCATGAAGGTTTGACTTGAGGTTCATAACTTGATGTTTTGGGTAAGGTAACCAGATTTTGAGAGACCAACTGACGTAACACTGTTTCAATGGGTTCCCCTAAGGGAGTGTATGTTCGTTTTGGTTAAAATTTTGTTGACGTTGTCTGGGTTCCTCTTGAGATGTATTGCATCCTTGACTTGGAGGAGCAACTATGTTATTCTTGGGTGGGGGGTTCTATCCTGCAAATCGAACCATAGGTTGTGCACTTTTGATAGTTCTTGTATCCACAACCCTATCATTGATGACATTTTTGTTTTTGTTCCAGAAGTTAGGCTTGTCACTATTGAAGCATGGGCGAGGGCCATCCTTTGGCTCATTGTATATCTTGATAAGCCCTTTTTTGATGAGAGCCCGCTCACATTTTAAGCCTTTGGTGATCATGTCATTGAAAGACTCTGTGTCTTTTACATCTAGGTGAAATTCCATTTCATCATTTAAGTTGGAAATAAATATTTCCTCTAGTTCTTGTTCAGGTAACTGAAGAGAACGTCTGCTAGACATTTGATGCCATCGTTGCAGAAAGAATGAAAATAGCTCACCTGGTTTTTGTTTAGTGTTACATAGATCAGCCATTGTGATATCATGTTCAATGTTGTGTGAGTAATGTGCCAGGAACTTCTGGACTAGCTCTTTGAAGGTCCTAATGCCACTTGGTAATCGGGAAAACCATGATGTGGTTGTTCCTCCCAAGCTTTGGGGAAAAAGTCGCATTAGGTATGTGTCCTCGTATGCCACTTCGAGGCAAGTTGAATGGAATTCTCTAACTTGATCACAAGGATCTCCCTTTCCTCTATACTTTTCAAACTTGGGTGTTTCAAACCCTCACAAAAAAGGTGGCATATGAAGATTCCTATCAAAGGGATAGGGACAAATGTCATTGAGTGAAAATTGATTGGTTTTTACACCACTATGAAGTTGTTGGGCGAGATTCTCAACTTGTTGTCACAACATTTCTATGTCATTCAGAGGAGGAGGAGGTGGGGGATTACCTTGATGAAAGTTGTATCTAATGTGTTCTCGACCTCTTTCATCCTCATTACGACTTTGGCATTCTGAGGCTTGTCTTAGTTGTGAAACGTTAAAGTTAGAGGGTAGTTTAGCTCCTTCTTGAGCAAGTCTTAAAAAGTGAGCATCAGCATTACTCTTGAGTATCTCATCAAAAAGTCTATTGAAGAGAGGGTTGTGTTGTACCCTTTCTATTGCCGCAGGAGTAGGAGTGCCTGGATTTTCATCATTTACATTTCCTCCAAGGGCTTCTTGGAACTCATTGATATTTTCTTCCTCTTCCTCTTCAATTTCTTGTTGTCTAGATCTTGATTTGGTATGAGCCATTTTGTTTATAAGTTTTTGTTGAAGTTTGATGAAAAGGATGATGAGTTGGTGATGGAATGAAAGATTGATGTTTGGTGGAATGTTTTGCATATGGATCCTTAGCACTAAAGGTAGATGCTACCAAAGCTCTTTCTTGAATTGCTTTGTTGTGTTTTGACAAAGTGTGATGTGATAAGGTTTAGAGAAATATGAGATGTGTTACAGACTAAACTACCTAATAATGAGAGGATTCACTCATAGACTAGTTTTAACCTGTGTAGAAATGTCTCTTAGGATGAGTTTATCCTAGATGTAGAGACACTCTAATAAGTGATTTACTGTGTTTGATTCAAGCAATATTTTGAAATATAACTTAGGACAAAAACCTTTCGATGTTTTGAGAGTTTGAATGGAGTTGATGAGATATGGATATGATAATGGATGAAATCTTTAACTTCAATAAAAGCTTTGTGTCACATATGGAACAAATTCTTCCTCTTCTCTTTTGGGAGTTGGTGGTTCTTCCCGAGCTACATTATATGTGATGCAAATGTCGAGAAAGAAATAAGGATTGATTTTGCCTCCTTTGTTCTTGTGATAACTCAAAGCTCGATATTGCATAAAAGCTTTGTGGTTCAATGACTCTTGATCAAATTCGTTTGATTTCCCTTGAAGGTAAAGATGCATGTGACGTAGGAAGGTTCTATGAGAGACAAAGATTTTTCTATTAAGATAGAAGAATTTCCTCCTTTTGATAAGAGCTTTTGAGATTAATGGTCTTTTCTTCAAGTTGATGTTTTGACGAAGATTCTTCTTTCTCAGGATGTGAAGAATGGTCATATAGTTTGATACTTTTTGTTGTTGCTCTTGGTTTTTGATCTTTTGTATTTTTGGAAATATTTGTATTGGATGAATACTTTGTTTTGGTTTTTTGGATGTTATGATGTTTCTTTGACAAGAAAACAAAGCAAGCACACAAACACAAGAATGTTGCCTCAAAAGGTACAAGTAAGTATGGGTCTAGATCAACCCAATATTTTGAACTTTTTATGACCCTTTCCTCAAATGTATTTTAGATGTTTTCCAAAGCTTGGGTCGGCTCAATTTGCACTGGTCTTGAATCAAAAACAAAAACACTTCAAGCACTTTTTATCCCTATGGTCAAATGGCCAGTTACGATAATTTCAGCCCACATCTTGATATTTCTTCGACTTTGGTACTATATACCTTATGAATCCCATCGTGGTAGGTAAGGATGTGATATACTAAGTCTTGCACGAGCATAACAAATAGATGATCCCTATGATGGGGGAGTCACCACTTTTATCGGGCTACAAGTAACCTTTCAAAAAGCTATGTTTCTACTTAAGGAAATATGTATGGTGAGCATCTTGGGAGCAAAACCTTCTATGCTCTTGCACTGAATTTATCACAAATATCCTCAATCAATAGAAGGGGTGGGCTACTACTTAAAGGTGTTTAGTAATTTTTGATGTTTTAGGACATAAGTTCATTCTGCAGTGACTCGCTTAAGAGCCTTGTAACTTGTGGTGGGCCCATTTGTCCTTTCGGCAAGTTACACTATAGGAACAACTATACCCAAGGCTACAGCTTTCACTCTCACCTTATTTCTATAGCGGCTTGAAGGATTTACCGCGCGAGGTCATTCCCAAGAGTGATGTGTCTCTTGGTAGGCCTCTCTTAAATAGATAAAACTTGAGTGTTACTAACACTTTTCTCTGGCACCTAGGACCACGAAAGCCAAGAGAGAGGATAGTGTATGTTAGAAGTAGGACCACTTGACCAAACTCTTTTGCACAAGTGTGCCAAACACAAAATACACTTGTTCTTTTTAACTTGTCATTGCAAATGATTTTCTATCTAATTGGAGATGTTGCTTCAACAACCATGATGTTTTTTTTAACTTCAAAGGCAATATGTTTGAGTAAACTAGAATTTGAAATCTTGGTCAACTTAATGAAAAACACGTTTGCATGAAGTAAAATCATTTTGCAACAAAGAGTGACACAAATTGATTATTCTTTTTACTTGCCCAAAAATTGAAGTGTGGATTGTGATTTTTATGTTTGATGCAAGAAAGAAAAATTTGTTTTGTTTTGTTTTTAAGCACCAAAATAAAGTGTATCCCTAACTTGCAATGAAAGCAAATTTGTGTTGTTGATTTTTAGAGCACCAAAAAAAAATGGATCCTAACTTGCAAGAAATGAAATTTGTGTTGTTGAGTTTTATAGCACCAAAACAGAATGGATCCTAACTTGCAAGGAATGAAATTTGTGTTGTTGAGTTTTAGAGCACCAAATGAAAGTTTTTGATTTTAAGTAACAAATGGGGTTATTTTAAAACCTGCACATGAAGCAAAAAGTTAGTAAAATCCAACCATATGGTGGGCTTCCACAAGCCTAAGAAAATTTATTTTATTGATTACATGGCCTTTTTTACAACGTTATGTTATAGTAGCACTACTCTGTGTGCAAATAGAAGCGCTACTTAACACAAACGCACTAAAATGACGACAAAAGCGCTAAACTAAAAATTTTAACAACAAAAACAAGTGAGCTAAAACATGGACAAACATGCTACTTAAGACTCAAAAGTGCTAATATATGGACAATAGCGCTAAATTTGAGACAATAGTGCTATTGTAAATACAATAGCGCTAGAATATCAAATTGCAATAGTGCTAAAGCATGAGCAAAAGCACCAAAGCGCGACCTGTGTGTCAAGCTAAATAGTCAAAAGTTAGTTTTGAAAACAAAAAAAGTTGTTGGGTGTTGGATTCACGTCGGGTTCACCAAATGATGCTCTACAAAATGGACAAGCATTAGATTAAAGCTTGTGGTCGTATAACACATAAAAACAACAAGAAACAAGGATCAAAGGTTAGTGTTGTTCAACCAAAGACTAATCTAAGCAGACATATCAAAAGAGACACTAAAAACATGCTAAAGTATTTAACTAGGGAAACAAATATCACAAAGCATCTCCAAATGCCTTCTAACATGCTCTTAGCTCCTTCTCCTTTGTTCCTCTCCTCTCCAAGTTCCAAATTAGTGTAGCTCTTAGTAGCTTTTTGCACTCTGGATGCTTATGGAGGTTCAAGATTGTATATGATTAACTATGCTATGCAAGTGTAAAACAAACTAATTAGATATATTATGAAATGAACTAAGATTTATTTTAGTCCAAAATGACAATATATGTGATTTATGCTAAATGCTCTCTCTAAAATTCACTATAGATTAAATACATACAAGTTTTTAGGATCTGGATTATGAAGAAATGGGCTATATTTATAAGAAAAATGGAGCAATGGATGGTTGAGATTGAGTAATCTCAACAAGGGTCAAGATTGAATGATTTTCAATCCATGTGATGGCTTTCAACCCAATCCCAGGATGACAAGTGTCAACATGAGAGGGGTTGAGAGGAGAGTGAATAAGCATTAAATGCATGACATGACCTGATAGTTAACTTGGGAGTTAAGGTCAAGGTTGGGTTGAGTGAATAAATTCTTTATTCAAAGAATAAAGCCTTTATCCAATGGATAAACTCTTGTGCAAAGGTAAAAGGGATAACCATGGTCAAAGCAATAAATGCTTGAGGAGACACATGAGTCACATGAGGGTTGAGTTAGGGGTTAACCATAAATGGTCATGTAAGAGCCATAAGTGGTTTGGAAGACTTTAGAGGTTATATTGTTGAACACACCAAGCATTTATTGCTTTTCAAAGACTTTGAAGTCTTTGAGAAGTGACTCCAAGTTGCTTAGGAATGTGACAATAATTAGGGCATGGATTAGGCTAATTGATTAGGATTAGATAGGTTCTAGAAGAATTTAGGAAGGTCAAGTGGGAGATGTAGGAAAATGCAAGTGGGGGGGAATAAATGATTTAAATAAATTTTTTATTTAATATATTTAAAAGAGGAAAGAGGATTAAATAGAATAAATAGAATTTATTCATTTAATTGATTGTGAATTTGGTTAAATGAATTAATTAAAATAAATTGAATAATTTATTTAATTAATAGGACAATGTTTGAAGATGACTTAATTAAATGTTAATTTAAATAACTGATGGCTAGTGGATTTTTAATTAAATAAATAGCAAATATTCATTTAAATAAAATGGATAGATTTATGTAAATACACTAAGATACCAACTACAATACAATTACAGCAACATCAATGATACATCATGAGCATAGCTCATTCCTAATGCATGAATTCATCTACATCTTTTACATACATTACATGAATCCAATATATCCATTACATAAATCTGCTACAAGAAACATCCTTAAGTGCTACAATGATGAAGAATCCACATGCACGCATGAAGAATCCAAGAGAATATCCCATGGTTGAAAAGCAGCAACCACCTGACTATTTGGAACAAAAGGAACCACCCCTTGTGCTAGGAGATGACACAAGGTCCCAACACACACTCTAGACCTGAGATGACACCTAACAACCAAAGAGAATAAACAATACAAGGACTTTCAAGCAAGTACCAACCACAAGCAATCACAAGAAGAAACTCCCAGAGGCTTACAAAACATCAAGTCATAGTTAAAATCAACAACTATAAGTTCAATCAACAAGGGGATACATGTAGGAGTGGAGTGTCATTGCATGCCATCCTCTAACATAATAATTACTATAACACAAGACACAATCCTGATGGACATGTGGAGCCATCTCAACCTATGAGAGATCAAGGGAGATTGATTAACCATCACAATGGCCTTCTTATGCCTATCCTTAAACATCCTCGCTAGGATAAAGTCATGGGGCTCACAACTATTTATTATCTTGATTAGTGAATCTAATTACCCATCCCATTAATGCATTATTAATGTTATCAATTATTTACAATCATGGTAAACTTCCATAGTGTCCTGGAGGTCTAGACTTTGTGCATCCTTACAAGGAACCTCATGCAAGCCTATCTCTCATGACCCCGATCATCACAAGGAAGCTCACTCCCCCTAACATGTTCCCAAACAAAATCTCAACAAGAGGCTCATAATCAACATGTAAATCTCAAAACCATAAGTGTCATCATGTAGCCATAACTCGTGCATAATCATCCAATTGCCACAATGCCAAGTAAATCAATAAAGAGCCTCATGTCAAATTAATACATCAAGGACGAACAAAAGGCCATCAAAATATGCCACAAATATGAAATGAAAGCTACAAAAAGGCAAATTCACTTGATGGTTCAACAACAATAGAACAACACTCACAATCATGGCTCATCAACATGAAGAGAGTACAAGCCCTCAACATGGAAGCATTGTTGGAATTTCATGAAGATTGCATTGGTGAACTATTGTGTTATCATTGATGTCAATTGTAACCGGTAATGGAGTTGTAATGCAACTAATAGTTGAGCAAGTGAAGGTAATCGGTATTACTATTGTAGCAGTGAGATCAACTGGTAACCCTACCTATTGATATGTCGAACCCTAACTAATGAAGCTTGGTGAATTGATTGTGTGATCTATGATAAAATGGTAATCGGAGATGATTATGTCATGCATGCATAGTGCACGTGATGAGTTTCAAAGTGGTTTTTGGCACGTAGAGATAACTATTTTATCTTGGGAATGAGCGAGTGCATAGCATGAAGTGGAAACCGCATGATGAGTTACATGATCCTATGTGCGGTGATCCGGGAGTGGTCGAGGTTGTCTTGGACAATGTGCAATGATTGCTATGTAATCTAATAGTCATGTTTGAACTGATTTGTTTGTAATCTCTATGAGATCTTAGGTTTTGTGATGTGTTACCAACCTATTGTTTTTCTTATAAGGTCGATGAGTTGTTTTGTTGTAGTGTTGGCAATTTTGGTTAAGTGTCAGTGTGATTGATTGCCGAATGACAAGGAGTATCTATAGTATGTGTGAAAGCAGATAGGAGCAGAAAAAGGGTTTGATCAAGCATATTAGTGTTATTACCAGATCGGCAAAACCATGTTGTTCTCTAACAATTACAACAGTTAAATCCCTTAACCGAGTAAGATTTAACAAGCTTAGTGTTTTCTAAATCCTCTAACGAGGTGATCCATTAGCTTGGATTTAAAATCCTCTATCAAGGTTACTCCTAACAGGGTATTGCCTTTAACAGGGTATTGTAGTCAATCCCTTAACTGGGTGGTCCTTAACCGAATCTGTTCCTAACAAGACTTTTTTGTAAAGCTTCTAACAACGCTTGGCTCCTAACAGGGAAAACTTTAGAAGAGTTCAGAATACTTGTGGGTATTCATTCCCACTATGGTTTTTCCCATTTGGGTTTCCACATCAAAAATCATAGTGTCAAGTGGTGAATATTTTTTGTGGTTATGGTTTGATATGGTTAATTTGTTTAACTTGTATAGCCACTCAGATATGTTAAGATGACCGATAGTGATCTAAAATGTGCTTATACTAATGTTAGTAAAGTGGTTTGATGTTTTGGTTAAATTGTTTGAGAGTTTCAAATCTATTACACTATTATTTTGGTATGCTAGTCAACCGATAAACTTGATAGTGCAGTTGCAGTTTGTAGTTCAGTGTTTGAACTAGTTAGTTCAGTGATTGATTTATGAGTTGGGTTTGGAGTTTGATGAAAGTTTAGTTTGTTTTCTATCTATTGATTCACCCCCCACCTCTCAGTAGTTGTTTGGATCATTATTGATTCATCATATCATCAATTCGTATTAGAGCATTTAATGTCCTCTAGTGTCTAAGCTTAACAACTTGAGGTAAAGATGTAGAAGAACATGATGAAGAAAGAAGGTCCGAAGTTCAATAGGGAAAACTATAGAATATGGATTGATAGGATGAAGATCTATATCAAAATCTTAGGAAGTCAATATTAGGAACATGTTGTTACCAAATATACCTTGCCTAGTGGGATTATGTAAGATAATCAAAAGAAGGAACAACAAGAGAATAATCAAGCATTGGAGGCCATTATCAGTTCCTTGTCTGATTCAGAGTATGTTGATGTCCATGGTTTGGAGACTACTTATGATGTATGGAAGAAACTTGAGGATATCTATAGCGGTGATGATCATGTGAAGATTTCCAAAGAGGAGAGTCTGAGAGGTAAATTTAATGACATGCAGATGGCTGAAGGTGAGAATATTCAATAGTATGGTCAGAGGATCAAGGAGATAGTCAATGAGATCAAAAGTCTTGGTGGTAAAGTGGAGGATACCATAGTGGTTAGCAAGGTGTTGCGAACCCTTCTACCGGTCTATGCTATCCGAGTTGCATCCTTTCAGGAACTCCAGTCTATTGATAAAACTAAGGTAACTCTTGACTCCACCATTGGTAAACTAACTACATTTGAATAAAATAGGTTTGATGGAAGTGTTTAGAAATAAAAATCTGCATTTAGAGCTTCAGTTTCTAATCTACTGGTAAGGAAAAGAAGAGAAGCTAGTCACAGTCATGAGTCAAGATCCAGTAGAGAAGTTGATGATGAAGACAGTCTGATTGAGATTGAAGCATTGTTGGCCAAGCGGTTACCCAGAGGTACTGGCAAGTATAGAGGTAAATTACCTTTGAAGTGTTTTGCATGTAACCGGATTGGACATATTGCAACTAACTGTCAAAATGGAGACAATGAGCCTAAACATGAGAAGTATAAGAAGTACAAAGGAAAAGGCAAAAGAGATTGCCTCATTGCAGTTGATGGATGAATCACAGATGAGGAATCTGAGGGTGATGCAAATGAGGACATTGTCTTTGTTGCCATTAAAGAGGAGACATCAGATCAGAAGGCATTAGTTTCTCGCATGGATAGTTCAGATGATTGGATTATAGATAGTGGTTGTTCACACCACATGACCAGTGACTGGAGTAAGTTTCTTACTTTGAAGGAATTTGATGGAGATGTTGTGAGATTTGGAAATGACTCACCCTGCATGGTAAAAGGAAAGGGAACCATTTCTCTTAATGGAAAGAGTAGTGTAGATGATGTCCACTGGGTTGAAAGATTGAAACACAATTTTTTGAGTGTTGCTCAACTCAATGATAGAGGTTATCCACTAGAATTCAAGAATAGAATATGCAAAATCTATGGAAGAAAAGGTGAACTGATTGCAACTAGAAAGGAGACAAAAGGTAACTTGTTTCACCTAAATCCTAAAGTCAACAATTGTTTAATTGCTAAAGTAGAAGATAGTTGGCTTTGGCATCAGATATTTTGTCATGTAAATTTTGATAACATTGTCAAAGTTAGTAAGTCCAAGTCTGTAAGAGGTTTGCCTTAGTTGGACAAACTGGTGAATGCTCTATGTAAGGAATGTCAGTTAGGGAAGATGAAATCCTTAAATTTGAAGAGCAAATCTTTCTCAGCAAAACATTTGTTAGATTTGGTTCATACAAACCTCTGTGGACCAATAAGGACTAGGAGTATTCAAGTTGATTAGTATTTTATGATCTTCACTAATGATTGCTCAAGAATGATGTGGGTCGCATTCTTAAAGGAAAAAACAAAAGCCTTTAGAAAGTTTAAGGAATTTAGGGCCTTAGCTGAAAAGAAAAGTGGAAAGAAGATAAAGTGCTTAAGAACTGATCAAGGTGGTGAATTTACTTCAGAGGAATTCACTAGATATTATGAAAACAATGGAATTAAGAGGTAACTTTAAGCACCTAGGACACCACAGTAGAATGGTATTACAGAGAGGAACAACCAGTCAGTTGTCGAAGCAGCTAGAACAATGCTAATACAAGAAGGTGTAGCTGAGACTTTTTGGAGAGAAGTTGTCAGCACAACTGTCCACACTATGAACCAGATATTGGTTAAAAGAGGTAAGGATAAAACTCCTTATGAATACTGGTATGGTAGATCACCTAATGTCAGATACTTTAAGGTTTTTGGTAGTAAATGTTTTATCAAGAGAGGTGACTATGTTGGTAAGTTTGATGCTAAGAGTGATGAAGGCATATTTATGTTGGCATATGATGAAGCGGTGACAAAGTATGTTGTCATTGATGTCAATAAGTGCACTTGAACCAGTATGAAGATTGGAAGAAGTTGTTATTGATGTTCAAGTAGGAGAACCGGTATGAAGGGATGAAGTGGACTAGTGTCGGGGTTTCACTAAGTGTGACTACCGGTTGGTAGTCAGAGCTCTAGGGTTTCTGGTTCGGCAATCTTGCTTGTGTGATGTAATCGGTGACATTTTGTGATGAGTTAGCTAAGAGATAAGGATGAGATTGAGATGCCATGTCAGTTTTGTGCACTTGAAGTATATCCTTAAGGATCTTGCATGTGAAAATCGATTGCATTAAATGTCTACCTCAGGAATGAACATTCTTCTTAGCAGTATGCGAAGAGAGTGTGATGGGTTACTGATTTCCATATGCGGTGAAGAATGGACAATGCAGAATGACTTGTGATATGTTTGAGATTGTTTAATTCTATGCAAAGTGTTTGAATGGTCAAGATTGGACTGCTTGTAATTGTAAACCTAAAATGTTTAGGGTTTAGGGTTTATGCTACTAACCTAATTGTTGTCTATAAGGTTGATGATGTTTGTTATTGTTTGTGTTGTAAAATTTTGTGTTTGTATCCGAGTGATGAGATACTTGCCAGACTAGTGAGTAGAAAAATGCAGAGTGTGATTGCAGAGTAGAGGAGTTGAAAAGGATCTGCCTTAGCATGTAGTGTTGTTATCAGATCAGAGCTTTACTTGTTGTATTTTAACCATTTCAATAGTAGGAAAATCCCTTTACCTAGTAGCTTTAACATGCTTATTGTAAATCCTCTAACCAGGTGAGTCAAGATCATTGAGTTCTTCAAATCCTCTAGCGAGGTAACCTTTAACAAGGTATATAGCCATCCCTTAACCGGGTGATCTTTAACAAGATCAATTCCTAACATAACCTTATTGTAAAATCTTTAACCAAACTAGGCTCCTAACAGAGTGAGCTTCAAAAGAGTTCAAAGACAAGCTTGTAGGTATACATCCCCACCGTGGTTTTTCCCATTTGGGTTTCCACGTGAAAAATATGTATGTCATGAGTTGTGTATTTTTCATGTGATGATTGAGCAATCTTTATTTAGGTGAATATGCATGTAAAGCTAATGGTTATTGTATTACTGATACAACACATGCATGAGTATATTGGTGAAGTAGTTATCAAGTGTTGAATGTTATTTGAAGTATTCAGTTTTACTAGTTTAGCTATTTGAAGTCTTACTGTGTTTAACTGGTATTGCCATGGTTAAGTTCAGTGATGAAGACAATCAGTTAGAATTGTTTTAACTTGATATGTTGTGGAGAATTTTTTGCATGTATTGATTCACCCCTCCTCTTAGTATTGATTAGGGTATTTGTTGTTCATCATTATTCATCAATTTCTTGGTTACTCCACCAACAACAAAGCCTACAAATGTTACAACAACCGGACAGAGAAAATCATTGAAAGCACTAATGTCTGAGTGGATGAATGTCCTAAAGATTCAGGAGAAACCAATGAGGAAAAGGAGGAAGATGAACCTTACATTATGATTTTAGATCCGGAACCGATGAAGCTGAAAGTTGGTGAAATGAATGTTGTTGCACCAGTTCAACCGGAATAGGTAGATTCTACAGAAGATGAAGATAGTGAGGAAGAAGAAACTGAAGATAATGATCATGTTATTCCAAGGTATGTAAGGCTCAATCATAACTCTAATCAGATTACTAAAGATAAAGATGTTGGTGTGTTAACTAGAAGAAGAATTAGAGAGAATTCTTGTATGATCTCCACTATTGAGCCTAGAACTGCAAAGGAAGCCTTTGGAGATGATCACTGGATCAAGGCTATGGAAGAAGAGCTTGACCAGATTGAGAAGAAAAATACATGGACCCTAGTACCCAGACCGATGAACAAAAATGTAATATGTACTAAATGGGTATTCAGAAATAAACTAAATGAAGATGGAGTAGTAGTAAGAAACAAAGGCAGATTGGTATGCAAAGGTTATGCACAGGAAGAAGGAGAAGACTATAGTGAGACATTTGCATGATTTTCTAGATTGGAAGGTGTTAGGACTCTACTTACATTTGCAGCATATAGGGGATTCAAAGTATATCAGATGGATGTGAAGTCAACATATCTAAATGGAATACTGGAAGAGGAAGTCTACATTGAACAACCAGATGGTTATGCTTTGACTGATGCAAAGGATATTGTGTGTAAATTACACAATGCACTTTAGGGTTTGAAGCAAGCACCAAGAGCATGGTATGAAAGACTACATTCACACTTGATGAAGATAGGTTTTTAGAGAACCAACGAAGACAACAATATATATCTCAAGACTGAAGGAGATAAGATACTGGTTAGTGAGATATTTGTGGATGATATCACTTTTGGAGGCAATGATGACATGAGTGATGACTTTGCAAATGAGATGAAAATTGAATTTGAGATGTCTCTGGTAGGAGAGATAAAAAATTTCATAGGTTTGCAAATTCAACAAATGAAGAATGGTATTTTTGTCACACAGTCCAAATATGTGAAAGAGGTATTGAAGACATTTGGAATGGGAGACTGTAAAATAGTTGGGACACTAATGGTTATAGGTTACAAACTATCCAAGGAGGAGGATGATGCATCCATTGATGAGAAGGAGTATAGGTCTATGATACGGAAACTGCATTATGTTGTTCACAACAGACCGAATATTGCTCATGCAGTTGGATTAGTTGCCAGATTTCAAAAGAACCCAAAGGAGACACACATGGTAGCAACTAAAAGGATATTCAGATATTTAAAAGGTACTATTGATGATGGATTATGGTATCCATATGCAGGTAACTTTGATTTGAAAGTCTATATAGATGCAGACTGGGCAGGAAATGTTGATGATAGGAAGAGCACAACTGGAGGTGCATTGAGCAAGGCTTGTATCTTGGAGCAATAAGAAGCAAAATTGTATATCACAATCAACTGCTAAAGTTGGATATGTTGTAGCATATATGAATTGTACCCAGAAAATCTGGATGAAACACATTCTGGAAGGTTTTAAGTTGAAGATCACAGAACCGGTAAGGATTTTCTGGGATAACACCAGTGCAATTAATATTTCAAAGAACTCGGTGTTGCATGCTATAACCAAGCATATAGAGTTGAAATATCATTTCTTGAGAGAGAAATTGCAGAGTAAAGATGTGTTACTGGAGCATGTATCTACTAAGGAACAACTAGCGGATATCTTTACTAAACCTCTTCCTAAGGCTACTTTTGAGTATCTTAGAGGTTAGATAGGGGTTGTGCCCCTACATGAGGTCAGTTGAAATGATGTGGAAGACATCAGTCCCAGAGCTTATTAAAGATCTTGAAGCAGGATTGGTATAGAGTGGAGCTATTCCACAAGGGGAGCAACAAGCTATAGATCGTTGTTGCAAAACAGTGAAGTATGACACTGAATGCTTTACTTTCACTTTGGCATTGTTGTCAAAGGGGGAGAAGAACTGTATGATTGATAAGGAGAAGAGCTATAGCCAGTTACTAGCTGAAGACATGGAGACTCAATTGAAGGAGAGTACATGGAAAATGGTAAACCAGGATTCCTATACCTATGTATGTGCATTGCTCCCAATCATCACAATCAAAGGGTATTGATATTTGTATTGCCATCAATGCCAAAGGGGGAGATTGTTGGTATTTCATGAAGATTGCATTGATGAAATATTGTGTTGTCATTGATATCAATTGTAACCGGTCATGGAGTTGTAATGCAATCGGTAGTTGCGAAAGTGAAGGAAACCGGTATTACTATTGTAGCAGTGAGATCAACCGGTAACCCTACCTGTTGATATGTTGAACCCTAACCAATGAAGCTTGGTGAATTGGTTGTGTTGATCTATGATCAAATGGTGATTGAAGATGATTATGCCACGTATGCATGATGCACGTGATGAGTTTCAAAGTGGTTTTTGCTATTTTATCTTGGGAATGAGTGAGTGCATAGCATGAAGTGGAAACCACATGATGAGTTACAAGATCCTATGTGTGGTGATCCAGGAGCGGTCGAGGTTATCTTGGACAATGTGTAGTGATTTCTATGTAATCTAACGGTGATGTTTGAACCGATTTGTTTGTAATCTCTATGAGATCTTAGGTTTTGTGATGTGTTACCAACCTATTATTTTTCTTATAAGGTCGATGAGTTGTTTTGTTGTAGTGTTGGCAATTTTGGTTAAGTCTCATTTTGATTGATTTCCAAACCAGAAGGAGTATATGCAGTATGTGTGAAGGAAGATAAGAGTATAAAAAGGATCTGATCAAGAAGAATAGTGCTATTACCAAATCAAAAAAACCATGTTTTTCTCTAGGAATTACAACAGTTAAATCCCTTAACCGAGTAATCTTTAACAGGCTTAGTGTTTTCTAAATCCTCTAACTAGGTGATCCATTAGCTTGGATTTGAAATCCTCTATCGAGGTTACTCCTAACAAAGTATTGCCTTTAACAGGGTATTGTAGTCAATCCCTTAACCGGGTGGTCCTTAACCAGATTTGTTCCTAACAGGACATTTTTGTAATGCTTCTAACAAGGCTTGGCTCCTAACAGGGAGAACTTCAGAAGAGTTTAGAATACTTGTGGGTATTCATCCCCACCATGGTTTTTTGATTTGGGTTTCCATGTCAAAAATCATTGTGTCAAGTGGTGAATGGTTTTTGTGGTTATGTTTTGATATGGTTAATTTTTTAAACCGGTATAACCACTTAGATATGTTAAGATGGCCGACAGTGATCTGAAATGTGCTTTTGCTAATGTTAGTAAAGTGGTTTGATGTTTTGGTTAAATGGTTTGAGAGTTTCAGATCTGTTACACTATTATTTTGGTATGTTAGTCAACCGGTAAACTTAACAGTGCAGTTGCAGTTTGTAGTTCAGTGTTTGAACCAGTTAGTTCAGTGATTGATTTATGAGTTGGGTTTGGAGTTTGGTGAAAGTTTAGTTTGTTTTCTATCTACTAATTCACCCCCCTCCTCTCAGTAGTTGTCTAGATCATTATTAATTTATCATGTCATCAAGCATAACAACAAACAGAAGAAAAAACCATAAAATATCATCAAATTTGATCAAACTCAAAGTTGGAAAATATCAACAAACCTCTATAAATGCCTCTGGTATGACACCAAAAATAGAAAACCAAAATAAACTGAGCAAACTGATCAAAATACTAAATCTGGGCAGTTTAGCGCATATGTTGTGCAGTACAATGCATATGCTCGATTAAACAACACATTTACAAATACATATAGTGCATTCACAAAATATTAAATTGCATACACAAGATTAAAAGGGGCAAATAGTAAGAAATGGCGCATGTACAAGTTCAGACAATGCAAACACAAAACTGAACAACGCATATACATAAAGAAAACCCGCATACACACAAATTTTTAGTACATATAATCTAATAGCGCATTTTCTCATAAAAAAGTACACAGACCCAAAAAATTTATGACATAAAAGTAAAATTGAAAACATAACCTTAAGACTCGAATAAGGGCTCATTAGAGATGCCCCGAATTGACTAGGAGATTGAAGTAAACAAAATATGAAAATGTACACTATAAACAAAGTTACATTGAAACATACATTCATGCCAATAGCACAAAAATATATTCAAAAGATACATAGAGAGATTCACAGAGAGTCTAGTAAGACTCAACAATAAAAACAATCAACCTCAAACCAGAAGGGAGTCCCAAATACACCTCTAAACAACAATGAGCTCACCCAGGAAAGATCACCCACATAAAATAATTACAAAGGCGTATGGCAACACCAAATACAAAATATATATTTTCCCAAAAAGTGAAAGTAGAACTATATACATAGATTTTCCCCTTAAAATATTTCCTTCCTAACATTATAAAACTATATAATAAAGATTATTTTCCCAAAACATTCTCGTGCACATACATTTCTGTAGACACGATGAAAACACATAACTAGAAAATAAAACTTCGAGGAAAGACCTCCAACTTGGATTAGAAGTGATGGAAGAAAAGTTGTAGAAGCACCCAAAAAAATCCAACAAGCTCCAAAAGCCAAAATCCATGCCCAAAGTAAAATTTGCAAAATAAATTCAAAAGATGGTAACCCGACAACAAGATCAGGAAACCGGATAAAAAGAAAACCAAGCCTAGACCCTAGCCTCAAATTCAACCAATGAGGATGAAGGGTAGGTAAGGAAAATATAAAACATATTTACAAACATATAAGTGGGATGTGATATTATTTTATTCCAAGGTATTTATCCACCCCATACAATAATAGACAAACTATATTAATAAATCATAGGGTATAAATTAAATAATCCAAATGGGGATTAATAAATAAATAATTCAAAAGATGATAAAGTAAATAAATAACCATGACAAATGTTAAACACTAAATAAAAAATAAACCATAAACAATAAATAAATAAACCACAATATAAATTAAACAATAAATATTAAATAAATCATAAATCGACATTAAATATCAAATTATTAAATACTCAAAAGGTCAATAATCTGATAAATTAAATTAAACATTATTAACTATAAAATCACACATAAATACATCAAACAAATCAACAATAACTAGCATACTCACAATCACCAAGAAGACCACATCTCACTAACTGACATGGCGAATTATGCTGAGATGTTGACGACTCAAAGTGAACAACTTAGACCTAGAGTATGTGAAGGAAACTTGTGTCAACTCTGAACCATGTTCCATTGGTATTTAAAGACACTCTTAGACCTCAAGAGCTCAGTGGAGTCGATGTTTGGTACCTGCAATCCTGCAAGCACAAAGCAACGATACAACATATGCATATATCATAACAGGCAAGTGATAGGGAATCAAAATGACACATCCGCTCACAATGAGTGATGTGACATCATCCCTCTCATGAAGACAATCATACAATTAATCAAACACATCACATAATCAACTCATCATATGTAATCATGAAGTAGGGTTAGTGTAACTATAATAACATCAAATCCATGATCAATATGAACTATCAATAATCTATCAACATAGTAATGCATATAGAATCTATCAAGCATAGAGATACATATATGATCCATCTAGCATGTATATCCATCAAATCACATGATCTATTATAATAGCACCATCATCCATATAAATCATCAAAATAACATATGTCAAAATAATGTCTAGCATCATAATGAGTAACTGAAACACATATATAATCATAATCCAAAACATCATAAAGAGTATAGATAATTCTATCATGCATAAAATTAAAGTCAAGTCAAATCAAGTCAAGGTGTGACACTACATCCTCCCCCCCTTTGCCTAGACTTACTCCTGGAATCTTGAGAACAAATAGGGGTATAACTCTTTCATCCACGTTACATCCTCCCAAGTAGCTGAAGAATCATCAATCGGATCCCATTGGACCCTTACCTTCTCTATGCTCCGACCTCTGAGGAACATCTCTTGACATTGAATAATGTGCATGGGATCCAAATAAAGTTGCCCATCCTCTACCTTTAATGCATTCCAATCCAAAACATGTGATACATTAGGATGATATAACCTCAAAACAAAAACATGAAACACATCATGGATGCGGGACAAGCTAGGTGACAAGGCAAGGCGATAAGCCACTGGACCAATCCTCTCCAAAATCTTGAAAGGTCCTACAAACTGAGACACCAACTTAGAGCCTTTTCCATAATGGATCAGACTCTTTTGTGGGCGAACTCTCAAAAACACCTTGTCGCCAATTGAAAATTGTCTATCCACTTGGTGAGCATCTGCATATTTCTTCTATCTATCTTGTGCCGCTACAAAATTCTCTCTAATGCTAGCCACTTTCTGCTCCATATCCTAAAACATCTATGAACCAATACGCTCTCTATCCTCCAAATGGTCCCAACTCAAGGGTGTACGACATGGTGTACCATATAAGGCCTGAAAAGGATACATACCAATAGAACTATGGTAACCATTGTTGTGCACAAACTCTACCAAATAGAGGTAATCCTCCCAATATGGTTTTTGATCCATAGCATACCTCCTCAACATGTCCTCCAAAACCTAATTAACTCACTTTGTCTGACCATCTGTCTCGAGATGATATGTTGAATTGAAGTTCAACTACGTCCCCAAATCATGTTGAAGAGCAATCCAAAAGGCTAATGTGAACATTGGATCATGATCTGAAATAATCCATTGAAGAATACCATGCAATCTCACTACTCACTCCATGAAAATCTGAGCTATTGTTGTTGTGTATGATGACCTACTCAGAGATAAGTGTGCCACCTTGGTTAACCTATCAACGATGATCATAATAGCATCATGACGACGAGAACACATAGGCAATCCAACTATAAAATCCATGGATATAATGTCCCATTTCCATCCTGGAACCAAGTTCGACTGCAATAATCCTGCTAGATGATGATGCTCTGCCTTCACTTGATGACACTCTAAGCAACATGACATAAAATATTGAATATCTCTCCTCATACCGACCCAATGATAAATCTATCTGAAATTTGCGTGCATCTTATTGACACCTGGATGTGTTGAGTAAGGTGCATGATGTACCTTTAACATGATCAAATATCAAAGACCATCTAATGGTGGAACATAAATGCCTAAGAAGACCATCTAACTCAACTGAATAACCTACATATCTGCCCTCAAGAGCTCTACCTATGACAACCTCTATAATAACCTCCTGGTACCACACATCTAAAGGAATGGCACTGAGAATACAACTCCTCAAATCCATGCTAAGCGGCACTGCTGAAATCTCATGCCTCCTGCGGCTCAATGCATCTACTAGCACATTCTCCTTACCCTGGATGTATTTCACCTCAAAGTCATAGTCACACAAAAACTCCATTCAATGCCTTTTCCTAGCATTCAAATTCAACTGCGTGAGGATGTATTGTAAGCTACAATGATCACTATACAACTCAAATCGATGCCCAAGAAGAAAATACCTCCATATAACCAAAGCATAAACCACTGCTTCCAACTCTAGATCATGGGTGGGGTAATTTTTCTCATGATCTTTTAGTTCTTGCAACTCATATGCAATCATGTGACCATCCTGCATCAACACTTCTCCTAGACCCTCCAAAGAAGCATCTGTGCACACCATGAAATCACCTAAAGGATTTGGCACTGCTAGAATAGGTGCACTAGTCAAACACTCCTTAAAGATCCAAAACGTTGTCTCACACTGCTTTGTCCAAAAAAATTCTTCCCTTTCCTCTAAAGAGAAGTGATAGGATAGGTTATCCTAGAGAAATCTTGAACATGTTAATATGAGAGGATACGGTTAATATCGAGAGGGGGGGTGAATCAGTATTAACAACAATTCATAACTTAAACTTAAACTAATAAAACTTCACCAAATCAATCACAAACCTGTAATAAAATATTTACCAGTACCTGTAATCATTGATATCCAACTGTTAAACTAATTTATCAAAACTACTCATTAAGTGTTCATCAACATGCATAAACTAAAAGTAAATCAAATCAAAACATCAGAAAACATTCACCATATGAACACTAGAATTTTCACATGAAAACTCAAATAGGGAAAAACCACAGTGGGAATTGGTACCCACAAGAATTGTGCACTCTTTTGGAATGCGTCCTGTTAGGAGCCTAGCCTAGTTAAGAGCTTACAATCATGCCCTATTAGAAGCAGACCCTCTTAGGAGTCATCTCGTTAAGGGATTGCTATGATGAGCCCTATTAGGAGCTTCTCCCTATTAGAAGTAACCTTGCAAGAGGATTTAAAACTCAGGCGTTGAGCTACCTGGTTAAGGGATTTACAATTTAAGGCCTATTAGGACCTACCTAGTTAAGGGATTTTGTCTGCTGCAACTGTTAGGGAACAACAGATGAATGATCTAGGGATAGCACTAACTCCTTGCTTGTTCAAATCCAATTCAAGTCCAATTTGCTACACTCTGGCAAATTCTCCTCACTGGTTCGGCTTCACACTCTTTTCTCAAATCACTGACACAACAAACATCAACTATATCGACCTAAATAACCTTTACATCTTAGGCGGTTACAAAACCCTAGATACATCAAAATTCAAATGAATTTACAATACAGATCATCATAGTGTTAGGGTTTCAAGCAGATCCAAAGCAAATATGAACTAACAATTATATGCAGATTTAAATACAAAAGATAAAGAAATAAAACAGGACACAGATAACACAGAGATTTAACATGGTTCACCCAGAATGGGTTACGTCCACAATACACAGCCATCCAATCTTTCTTATTATCCAGCAAAAATAGTACATCAACCTTACAATGCCTTAAGCATCCCAGCCACTTATAACATTCATTTTTAGGGCAACAAACAAAGTCGCCCTTTTTAGGGTTTTATTACAATGTCGGTTTTCATCAACAAAAACGGCAAAAAAAAAATTTCTCGGGGGCTGCCACCCCCGAACCCCCGCTTTTTTTGGGGGCTGCTGCCCCTGAACCCCTGCCTGGGCCCCAGCCTGGCCCCAGACCCCGGTGAGGATACGTGCTGAGTGTACAATACTTTACTGATCAGTCACCACATTTCAACAATCTCCCACTTGGAGACTGATACTACACAACACCACCGTACATGCAACATCCACTGAATAAAACACTAGGACTTGACTGGTATAAATTCCATAATTATCAATCAAGAAGACCAACAAAAACTGATGAAGAAATTAGCTTCTCTTGTGGAACTGCCTTTGTGAACATATTGGCAGGATTCTCACTTGTGTGAATCTTCTCAAGCTGTAACTGACCCTCCTCTAAAATAGTTCGGATGAAGTGGTACCTGAGTTGAATGTGCTTTGTCCTTGAATGAAAAGCAGAGTTCTTCACAGGATGAATGGCACTCTAGCTATCGGTATACAATGGGCTATCCTCTTGTGTCTGACCCAATTCCTTCAGAAAACATTGCAACCAAATCATCTCCTTGCTGGCTTCTGTAGCAGCAACATACTCAGCTTCAGTGGTTGAAAGTGCAACAACCTTTTACAACCTAGAAATCCAACTGACTGCAGTTCCCCCTATAGTAAAAACATACCCTGTAGTACTCCTCCGTGAATCAATATCACCCGCCAGATCAAAGTCAACAAATCCACTTAGAGTAGCATTAGATCATTTGAAACATAATGCCTTCGTAGTAGTTCCTTTCAAATATCGAAGAATCCATTTCACAGCATTCCAATGTTCCATACCCGGATTACTCATAAACCTGCTCACAACTCCCACTGCATGTGCAATATCTGGCCTTGTGCATACCATTGCATACATTAGACTACCAACAGCTGATGAATACAGGATGTTAGACATTTTATTAACCTCTTCCTATGCCTTTGGGCACATCTCCTTAGTCAATTTGAAATGACTAGCCAAAGGTGTACTAACTGCTTTTGCATCTTGCATGTTAAATCTTTTCAACACCTTGTTTATATACTCACTTTGGGACAAATTCAAAGTTCTGTTTTTCCTGTCCCGTGTAATCCTCATACCAAGAATTTTCTTAGCTACACCCAAATCCTTCATAGCAAATGACCTGGCTAATTTCTATTTAAGATCATTTATATGTTGCATGTTAGACCCAACAACAAGCATGTCATCAACATAAAGCAATAGGATAATATAACTGCCATTATCAAATCTCTTAAAATATACAAAATGATTAGAATGACATCTATGATAACCATGTTCAACCATGAAACTATCAAATTTTAAATACCATTGTCGGGGTGCTTGCTTTAGGCCATACAGATTTTTCTTCAACCTGCACACCAAGTTCTCCTTACCTTTGACCTTATATCCCTGTGGTTGCAACATGTAAATTCCCTCCTCCAAATCTCCATGGAGAAAAGTTGTTTTGACATCTAATTGTTCAATATGTAAATCATCTGCAGCCACAAGACTAAGTACAGTTCTAATTGAAGTCATTTTTACAATTGGAGAAAATATTTCGTCATAATCTATACCTTTTTTCTGTGCAAAACCTTTTACCACAAGTTTGGCCTTATATCTTTTCTGACCTCCTTCCTCCTCCTTTAGCTGATAAACCCATTTGTTAGGCAAGGCTCTTTTTCCTGCAGGTAAAGGGACTAAGTCCCAAGTCTTATTTTTCATCAAGGAGTCCATCTCCTCTTTCATGCCTAGCTGCCACTGTTGTTTGGCATCCACCTGCATTGCTTCTTCATATTTTTCTGGTTCACCAAAATTCGTTAATAAAATAGAATACAAAGAAGGAGAAAATCTTTCAAGGGGTCTACTTGTCCTCGTAGAACGTCTAACACATGTAGGAGTTTGTGGGACAATCTGTTGTTGCTGAGCATCAGGTACCTGTGGCATTTCATTTTCAGGAATCTCATCCAACACCACATTTTCTTGTTTTTCCTGTTCATGCTTCTTTTCCTGCATTTGTTCTTTATACATAACCTTCTCATTGAATATAACATCTCTACTTCTAATTATTTTCTTATTTTCAAAATCCCATAACCGATAGCTATATTCGTCTATCCCATATCCAATGAAGGTACATTTCTGAGATTTAGCATCAAGCTTGGTTTTGTTTTCTTTATCAACATGGACAAAAGCTTCGCAACCAAAAGTTTTTAGAAAAGAATAATTTACCTTTTTACCAATCCATGCCTCCTCTGGAATACCACCATCCAAAGGGGTTGAAGGTCCTCTATTTATCAAATAGATAGCAGTATGTATAGCATCTGCCCAAAAATGTAAGGGCAATCTAGCATGCAATCTCATGCTCCTCGCACGTTCCATAATAGTCCTATTCATTCTCTCTGACACACCATTTTCCTGTGGAGTTCCTGAAACTATCTTCTGCTTTCGAATCCCATTTAAGGAACAGTAATCTTCAAATTCTTTGCTGCAATACTCACCTCCATTATCCGATCTGAGACACTTCAACTTTTTTCCTGTCTCATTCTCAACCAAAGCTTTCCATTTCTTAAAAGTTTCAAAAACATCTGATTTTTGTTTTAGGAAATATACCCATGTTTTTCTAGTTGAGTCATCAATAAAAATAACATAATAACAAGAGCCACCAAGAGATGATACCTAAGTCGGTCCCCATACATCTGAATGTACAAGCTCTAACTTCTCACTCTTCTTGTCTTTCCCAACCTTGAGAAATCTGACTCTTTTTTGTTTACCATAAACATAGTTTTCACAGAACTCTAAATCAATCTTCTTTAATCCTGACAATAGATTTTTGGAGTGAAAGATTTTCATCCCTTTCTCACTCATGTGCCCAAGCCTATGGTGCCACATTATCGAATCTATTCTTGCAACATTTATTGTTGTTGTCCTTGCAGTAACTTTATCTGTAGCAGCTAAGGTAGAGTAAGTGTTACCAGTACACAGATATAATGTGCCTACCTTCACACCTTTGGCTACTGCTAATGATCCTTTAGTGACCTTCCACATACTGTTTGAGAAGGTAACTATGCAACCATCACTACCTAGTTGCCCTGCAGATATTAAATTTCTTCTTAGATTAGGAACATGTCTTACCTCTTGCAGAAACCAGTCATTACCATTCTGCAACTTGATCTTTATCTTTCCTTTTCCAACAATTTGATAGGGCTCATCATCACCCAAATATACCTATCCAAAATCACCTTGAACATAATCTAGAAAATATTTTCTATGGGGTGTAGCATGAAATGAAGCCCCAGAATCTATTACATAGGAATCATTAACATTATCCAAACATAAGATTAAAGCATCTTGTAAAGTATTACTTGCAATATTAGCTTCCTTACTGTCATTTTCATTTTTGTCTCCTTTTTTGTTTTTCCGAGACCAACAGTCTTTCTTTAGATGACCAGGCTTTCCGCAGTACCAGCAATCTTTCTTTCCTCTAGATTGAGAGCGTCCTTTCTTTGACTTCCCTCGTGACTTCTCATTCCCAGGGCCTTTTCCTCTTTCCTTTGATCTTCCTCTATTCTCCACATTCAAAACACTACCCGATGATGTTGGAGTCTCACCTGTGCTTTTCCTTTGCATTTCCTCACTTAGGATAACACCAACAATATCATCAAATACCAAAAGTATTTTTACCAGAGACAAAGTTACTTGCAGCCATAACCAAGCTATTCCAGCTTTCGGGCAAAGAACATAAAATCAAGAGAGCCCTAACCTCTTCTGCAAAGCTAATTTTTACTGAAGACAATTGACTGGTAATTATATTAAATTCATTTAAGTGCTCCACTACAGATCCTCCCTCACTCATTTTCAAATTAAACAAACGCTTCATAAGAAATACCTTATTCGAAGCTGAGGGTTTCTCATACAACTTAGCCAATATTGCCATCAAATCTACAGTCATTTTTGCTTATGTTATATTGAATGCTACAGATGACGCAAGGCACAATCGAATGGATCCCAGTGCCTTTCTATCTAAAATGTCCCACTCTTCATCTGATATTGTGGTTGGTTTCTTTTCCTTTCCTTCCAATGGCCACCACAAATTCTTTTGATATAGGTAATCCTCCATCTGCATTTTCCATAACTGATAATTCTGGCCATTAAACTTTTCAACCTTGAATTTGGAATCCTCCATTGCTCCCACTCAAAACTGAAAGTCTTTCCAATTTACAGAAAACCTTGCTCTGATACCAATTGTTAGGGTTTCAAGCAAATCCGAAGCAAATATGAACTAACAATTATATGCAGATTTAAATATAAAAGATAAAGAAATAAAATAGGACACAGATAACACAAAGATTTAACATGGTTCACCCACAATGGGTTACGTCCACCATACACAGTCATCCAATCTTTCTTATTATCCAGCAAAAATAGTACATCAACCTTACAATGCCTTAAGCATCCCAGGTGCTTATAACAAGCATTTTTAGGGCAAAAAACAAAGTTGGCCTTTTTAGGGTTTTATTACAATGTCAGTTTTCATCAACAAAAAAATGGCAAAAAAAAATTTCTCAGGGGCTGCCGCCCCCGAACCCCTGCCTGGGGCCTAGCCCAGCCCCAGACCCTGGCGAGGATACGTGCTGAGTGTACAATACTTTACTGATCAGTCACCACATTTCAACAATCTCCCACTTGGAGACTGATACTACACAACACCACTGTACATGCAACATCCGCTGGATAAAACACTAGGACTTGACTGGTATAAATTCCACAATTATCAATCAAGAAGACCAACAAAAACTGATGAAGAAATTAGCGTCTCTTGTGGAACTACCTTTGTGAACATATCGGCAGGATTCTCACTTGTGTGAATCTTCTCAAGCCGTAACTGACCCTCCTCTAAAATAGTCTGGATGAAGTGGTACCTGAGCTGAATGTGCTTTGTCCTTGAATGAAAAGCAGAGTTCTTCGCAAGATGAATGGTACTCTGGCTATCGGTATACAATGGGCTATCCTCTTGTGTCTGACCCAATTCCTTTAGAAAACACTACAACCAAATCATCTCCTTGTTGGCTTTTGTAGCAGCAACATACTCAGCTTCAGTGGTTGAAAGTGCAACAACCTTTTGCAGCCTAGAAATCCAACTGACTGCAGTTCCCCCTATAGTAAAAACATAGCCTGTAGTACTCCTCCGTGAATCAATATCACCTGCCAGATCAGAGTCAACAAATCCACTCAGAGTAGCATTATATCATTTGAAACATAATGCCTTCGTAGTAGTTCCTTTCAAATACCGAAGAATCCATTTCACAGCATTCCAATGTTCCATACCCGAATTACTCATAAACCTGCTCACAACTCCCACTGCATGTGCAATATCTGGCCTTGTGCATACCATTGCATACATCAAACTACCAACATCTAATGAATATGGGATGTTAGACATTTTATTTACCTCTTCCTGTGCCTTTGGGCACATCTCCTTAGTCAATTTGAAATGACTAGCCAAAGGTGTACTAACTGCTTTTGCATCCTGCATGTTAAATCTTTTCAACACCTTCTTTATATACTCACTTTGGGACAAATTCAAGGTTCTATTTTTCCTGTCCCGTGTAATCCACATACCAAGAATTTGCTTAGCTACACCCAAATCCTTCATAGAAAATGACCTAGCTAATTTTTGTTTAAGATCATTTATATGTTGCATGTTAGACCTAGCAACAAGCATGTCATCAACATAAAGCAACAGGATAATATAACTGCCATTATCAAATCTCTTAAAATATACACAATGATCAGAATGACATCTATGATAACCATGTCAGCCTTTTTAGGGTTTTATTACAATGTCGGACCCCGACGAGGATACGTCCTGAGTGTACAGTACTTTACTGATCAGTCGCCACATTTCAACACATAGATCTTCACAACAATTTTCAAGATAATATTAGTTGTTGAATGATCGTAACTCATCACTGTGACTCGATCTGATAAGCAGTCAAACCCATAAAACACTCTTCTATTCTCTTCATTGTTTCCCAAGAAATCCCATCCTTAATTGTGCCAAAACAACAAATTATCTTTTCACACGGGTTGTGCCACGCCACCATCAACATTGAACACAATATAAATCACCGCCAATCCATAAAACATTACCGGCTATAAGATTTGAATACCAGTTTTAAAACCCTTCTTAAACCCTATAGAAAATACAATAGAAATCATAAATGTGACTTCCAGTAATCAAAATATTATGCGGTTCGAGTGAAAGATACATTACAATGATAAAAATATATGTTCCAAACCACAACACTTGATTCATCACCAATCTCCGGAACCAATCAAAACATTTCCACGTTTACTGGTTAAGGTCCTAATTCCCAGTTCATTGTCTTCATTACCAGTAAGACATTTTCGGTAGACCAAAAAGACTTAGATGACAAAATAAACATGAAAAAGATAGTTGCCACATACTTTGCCATCACTGACAACACAAATAACTGATCAAATTCATTAAGCCAATAATCTCAATCTCTCCATCACTATATCATTACCATCAGTCCTTTACCAGTTCATCAATATTCTCCATTAGCATGACTTATGCCAATCATGCCAACATTCTCCCACTTTGGTATTGATGGCAACACCAACATATTCAACTGTCAACTATGAACTTCTCTGCTACCATCATTCACTCTTCTTCTGTTGCACTTCATCTATCAGTTACACTTCTTCACCTGCTCTAATTCTTCTCCTCTGGATCACATTACTTTTCCCCCTTTGACAACAATGCCAAAGGTGCAAATGCATCGTCGGTCTTCATTCCTGATGCTGCTATCTCCAACATCTTTGTAAATCTCATCTAAGTTGTTCACCTTGTGGAGTAGCCAACATTTCATCAATTCATGGTGAAAATATTCATTAAGCCCACTGGATTGATGCATCTCCTGCATCTTATTTGATCTTATGTAGGGGTCTAACCCCTAATTTACCTCTAATGTACTCAAAGGTTGTCTTCGGCAAAGGTTTAGTGAAGATGTCTCCTAACTGCTCTTTGCTTGTCACATATTCCATTTTGACTTTCTTCTCTTGTACTCTCTCCCTCAAAAAGTGATATTTCAGTTCTATATGCTTTTTCCTTGCATGTAACACAAAATTTATTGAAATATTAATAGCACTAGTATTGTCACAATAAATAATCACCTGTTCAGACCTATTTTTCTTAAAACCTTCCAACACATGTCTCATCCAGATTGCATGTGTACAATTCATAGATGCTACAACATATTCTACTTTAGTTGTAGATTGTGATACACATGTTTTCTTTTTACTTGTCCAACAAACCAATCTACCTTCAAGAATAAAAGCTCCACCGATAATGCTTTTCTAGTCATCAACATTGCCTGCCCAATTTGCATCAGTAAACACTTTCAAAGAAAAGACACTTTTATAAGGATACCATAAGCCATAATCCACTGTGCCTTTCAGATATCTGAATATCCTTTTCACCGCTACCTAGTGAGTCTCTTTGGGATCTTTCGGAAATATAGCAACCAAACCAACAACATGTGCAATGTCTGGTCTACTTTGAACAACTTAATGCAACTTTCCAATCATGGACCTATATTCCATTTCATCTACAGAGGGTGAATCATCCTATTTTGACAATTTACAACCTGACACCATTAGAGTACCAATTGGTTTGCAATA
The DNA here is from genome assembly GCF_030272615.1 of Cryptomeria japonica. NCBI lineage: Eukaryota > Viridiplantae > Streptophyta > Pinopsida > Cupressales > Cupressaceae > Cryptomeria > Cryptomeria japonica. The sequence goes on along the minus strand of NC_081405.1, from coordinate 465,355,220 downwards.
TTCCATGCCAAAAGTTTTCAATACTTCTTTCACATATTTGGTCTGACAGATAAATATTCCATCATCCAATTGATGGACTTGCAACCCAATGAAAAATTTAATCTCACCAATAAGAGACATTTCAAATTCTTTCTTCGTTTCCTTAGCAAAAGCCATACATAAATCATCATCACCACCAAAAATTATATCATCAACAAAAACTTCTGCTATCAACATTCTATCTCCATCAGTATTTAAATAAATGTTACTATCTTCATTGGTACGCTGGAATCCTATTTCAATCAAATATGCATGCAATCTTTCAAACCATGCTCTCGGTGCTTGGTTCAAACCATATAGTGCCTTGTGTAATTTGCAAACCATATTTTCATCTTCACTTTATGCAAATCCATCCAGTTGTTCTATATATACTTCTTCTTCTAGGATACCATTCAGAAAAGTTTATTTAAAGTCCATCTGATATACCTTAAATCCTTTAAAAGCAACAAAGGCAAGTAACATTCTTACACCTTCCAATCTTATCACTAGTGCAAAGGTTTCACCATAGTCTTCTCCTTCTTCTTGTGCATAGCCTTTGTATACAGTCTTTCTTTATTCCTTACAACCTTGTCATCTTCATTTAACTTGTTTCTAAAAACCCATTTTGTACCTATAACATTCTTGTCTTTTGGTCTGGAAACAAGTGTCTAGGTCTTATTTTTCTCTATCTGATCCAATTCCACATTCATAGCATTAATCAAGTTATCATTCTTCAATGCTTCTCTTACTGTTATAGGCTCAATAGTAGAAGTTAGACAAGAATTTTCTCAGATTTTCCTTCTAGTCTGTACACCAGCATTCTTATCTCCTATAATTTGGTTTTCTAAATGATTTAATCTAACATACCTTGGTATTGCCGGTTTCAGTTTTGTGCCTTCTGCTTCATGTTTATCATCTTCTTCATCGCTTTCTTCATTTATCGGTTGGGTAATTATTTCTACATTGTTCTGTTCATCAATCTTCTGTACTTTCGGTTTTATAAACACAAGTTTTTCTTCATCATTTTTAGGCTTAGATCTATTGGTCTCATCAAGTTTCTTAGAGAATTCATCAACCTTAACATTTACACTTTCAACTATCTTCTTAGTTCTCTTGTTATAACATTTTTAAATTCTTTACTCTTGGTAGAGTATCCAAGAAATTTCCCTTCATCACACTTAGCATCAAATTTACCAATAGCATCATCTCTCTTAATAAAACATTTACTCCCAAAATGTTTAAAGTAGCTGACATTAGAAATCTTACCATTCCAAAGTTCATAAGGTGTTTTATCATTATCTTTCTTAACAAGTACCCGGTTCAAAGTATAAATAGTTGTACTAACTACTTCCCTCCAAAACATCTTCGGCACTTCACCTTGTATCAACATTGTTCTAGAAACTTCCAAAATTATCTTGTTCCTTCTCTCAACAATTCCATTTTGTTGTGGAGTTCTAGTGCTGACATCTGCCTCTTAATTCCTTGCTCATCACAAAGCTTCACAAACTCATTAGAAGTGAACTCACCTCCCTAGTCAAATCTCAGACATTTCAAACTCCTCTTGGTTTCCTTTTCAACTAAAGTTTTAAATGCCTTGAATTTACTAAAAGCCTCAAACTTTTCTCTCAGAAAAGTTACCCACATCATCTTTGAAAAATCATCAATAAAAATCATAAAGTACTTATCACCATAATAACTTCTAGTCCTCATAGGACCACATAGATTAGTGTGAACTAAATCAAGGATATTCTCTAAAGAAAAATTTTTACTCTTAAAAGATATAGAACTCATCTTACCCATCTGATGGTCCTTACATAACACATTATCCAGTTTCACAAGCTGAGGCATACCTCTCACAATACTTGATTTGATAACCTTTATCAAATTATCAAAGTTCACATGAAAAAACCTCTTACGCCATAACCAGTTGTCTTTAATCTTAGCCACCAAACAACTATTCACATTAATATTCGGATGAGAAATATTACCTCTAGTCTGCTTTTGAGTAGCAATCAACTCTCCTTTACTTCCAAGGATCTTGCACACTCCATTCTTAAATTCAAGATGATGTCCTTTATCATTTAATTGTCCAACACTCAGTAAGTTATGTTTTAATCCATCAACCCAAAATACATCATCTGCATTACTTTTTACATTCAATGAAATAGATTCTTTACCTTTAACCATGCAGGGTGAGTTGTTACCAAACCTTACCACACCACCATCAAATTATTCAAGAGATATGAACTTATTTCTATCACTGATCATGTGGTGTGAGCAACCACTATCAATTATCCATTCATCACTGCTATCCATGTGTGATACCAAATCTTTTTCATTAGTCAAATCTTCCATCACAACAACAAAGACAATTTCCTCATTGTCCTCTTCCTTAGATTCCTCATCTATCACACCTTCATCCACTACAACATAGCAATGTTTCTTTCCTTTTCTTTTAAATTTCCTGAACTTTTCCTTTTTATCACCATTAGGACAATTTACAGCAATGTGTCTAATCATATTGTAGGAAAAACACTTTAGAGGAAGTTTACCTTTGTACTTACCGATGCCTCTAGGAAATATTTTAGTGGCTCAAGTTCCATCAAATGATCTTCATCATCATGATCTCCTTTGCTACCGCCATGACTAGACCTGCAGTCATGAATATGACAAAATCATTTCCTTTCTTCATAGATGTACTGGTTAGAGAAGCCTTAAAAGCAGATTCAGATGGCTTATAAACACTATTATCAAAGTTGTTTAATTCAAATGCTGGAAATTTACCAATAAGGGAATCAACAATAACTTTATCTTTAGAAACATATCTCAATTCTTGTATTGCAGGTACCCTAATAGCATATTGTGGTAACAGAAATATCTTCTTCAATTTACCTCCAACACTCTTAATACCACCTACAACTTCCTTAATCCTTTGTCCATATTGTGCTATATTCTTACCATTAACCATTCTCATATCATCAAATTTACCTCTTAAACTTCTTCCTTAGCCCTTTGTACATGTCCATCACCTCCATAAATCAAACCTAATTTCTCCCATACTTCAAATGTAGTCTCTAATCCATGAACATCTATATACTCAGAGTCGGACAAAGTACTTACAATTTCTTCAAGTGTTTGGATGTTTTCTTGCTGCTCCTTAAGTTGATTAGGTGTCAAGGGATTGGTAGTAGGAGCCACATACTTGTTTGTCACATGATGCCAAAACTGAGAACCCATTCCTTTGATATATATCTTCATCCGATCACTCCATATCTGGTAGTTGTCCTTGGTAAACTTGGGACCCTCCTTCTTCATCATCTTTATTAGGATCTTTTCCTCAAGCTATTAAGCTTCTACACACAAAGGACCTAATACTCTGATACCAATTGTTAATACTGAGAGGGGGGTTGAATCAGTATTAACAACAATTCATAACTTAAACTTAAACTGATAAAAATTCACCAAATCAATCACAAACCAGTAATAAAGTACTTACTAGTACCGGTAATCACTGATATCCAACTGTTAAACTGATTTATCAGAACTGCTCATTAAGTGTTCATCAACATGCATAAACTAAAAGTAAATCAAATCAACACATCAGAAACATTCACCATATGAGCACCTTAATTTTTATGTGGAAACCCAAATAGGGAAAAACCACGGTAGGAATTGGTACCCACAAGAATTGTGCACTCTTTTGGAATGTGCACATTAGGAGCCTAGCCTGATTAGGAGCTTACAATTATGCCCTGTTAGGAGTCACCTTATTAAGGGATTGCTATGATGAGCCCTATTAGGAGCTTTGCCATGTTAGAAGAAACCTCACAAGAGGATTTAAGACTCATATGTTGAGCTACCTGGTTAACGGATTTACTGTTAGGGCTTCAAGCAGATCCAAAGCAAATATGAACTAACAATTAGATGTAGATTTAAATACAAAAGATGAAGAAATAAGATAGGATATAGATAACACAGAGATTTAACGTGTTTCACCCAGAATGGGTTACGTCCACCATACACAGTCGTCCAATCTTTCTTATTATCCAACAAAAATAGTACATCCACCTTCTTATGCCTTAAGCATCCCAGCCACTTATAATATGCATTTTTAGGGCAACAAACAAAGTCAGACTTTTTAGGGTTTTATTACAATGTCGGTTTTCATCAAAAAAAAAATGGCAAAAGAAAATTTCTCGGGGGCTACCGCCCCTGAACCCCCGCAACGGGCTATGTCCGCTTTCCCGGGGCCCGACCTGGCCCTGGACCCTGACAAGAATACATGCTGAGTGTACATTAATTTGTTGATCAGTCGCCACATATCAACAATCTCCCACTTGGAGACTGATCAGGCTCCACACCAAACAATCTCCCACTTGGAGACTGATACTAGACGACACCACAATACTTGCAGCATCTGTTGGATAAAACACTAGGACTCGACTGGTATAAATTCTACAATTATCAATCAAGAAGACCAACAGAAACTTATGAAGAAATCAGCTTCTCCTGTGGAACTGCCTTCATGAACATATCGACAGGATTCTCACTTGTGTGAATCTTCTCAAGCCATAACTGACCCTCCTCCAAAATAGTCCGGATGAAGTGGTACCTGAGCTGAATGTGCTTTGTCCTTGAATGAAAAGCAAAGTTATTCACAAGATGAATGGAACTCTTGCTATCACTATACAATGGGCTATCCTCTTGTGTCTAACCCAATTCCTCCAGAAAATATTGTAACCAAATCATCTCCTTGTTGGCTTCTGTAGCAGCAACATACTCAACTTCAGTGGTTGAAAGTGCAACAACCTTTTGCAGCCTAGAAATCCAACTGACTACAGTTTCCCCTATGGTAAAAACATACCTTGTAGTACTCCTTCATGAATCAATATCACTTGCGAGATCAGAGTCAACAAATCCACTCAGAGCAGCATTAGATCCTTTGAAACATAATGCCTTCATAGTAGTTCCTTTCAAATATCGAAGAATGCATTTCACAACATTCCAATGTTCCATACCCGGATTACTCATAAACCTTCTCACAACTCCCACTGCATGTGCAATATTTGGCCTTGTGCATACCATTGCATACATTAGACTGCCAACAACTGATGAATACGGGATGTTAGATATTTTATTTACCTCTTCCTGTGCCTTTGGGCACATCTCCTTAGTCAATTTGAAATGACTAGCCAAAGGTGTACTAACTGCTTTTGCATCTTGCATGTTAAATCTTTGAACATCTTTTTTATATACTCGCTTTGGGAAAAATTCAAGGTTCTATTTTTCCTGTTCTGTGTAATCCTCATACCGAGAATTTTCTTAGCTGCACCCAAATCCTTCATAGCAAATGACCTGGATAATTTTTGTTTAAGATCATTTATGTGTTGCATGTTAGACCCAGTAACAAGCATGTCATCAACATAAAGCAACAAGATAATATAACTGCCATTATCCAATCTCTTAAAATATACACAATGATCAGAATGACATCTATGATAACCGTGTTCAACCATGAAACTATCAAATTTTAAATACCATTGTCGGGGTGCTTTCTTTAGGCCATACAAACTTTTCTTCAACCTGCACACCAAGTTCTCCTTACCTTTGACCTCATATCCCTGTGGTTGCAACATGTAAATTTCCTTCTCCAAATCTCCATGGAGAAAAGTTGTTTTGACATCTAATTGTTCAAGATGTAAATCATCTGCAGCCACAAGACTAAGTACAGTTCTAATTGAAGTCATTTTTACAACTGGAGAAAATATTTCATCATAATCAATACCCTTTTTCTGTGCAAAACCTTTTACCACAAGTCTGGCCTTATATCTTTTCTGACCTCTTTCCTCCTCCTTCGGCCGATAAACCCATTTCTTAGGCAAGGCTCTTTTTTTTGCAGGTAAAGTGACTAAGTCCCAAGTCTTATTTTTCATCAAGGAGTCCATCTCCTCTTTCATGCCTAGCTCCCACTGTTGTTTGGCATTCACCTGCATTGTTTCTTCATATTCTTCTGGTTCACCAGAATCAATTAATAATATAGAATACAAAGAAGGAGAAAATCTTTCAGGGGGTCTACTTGACCTCATAGAATGTCTAACACTTGTAGGAGTTTGTGGGACAATCTGTTGTTGCTGAGCATCAGGTACCTGTGGCATTTCATTTTCAAGAATCTCATCCAACACCACATATTCTTGTTTGTCCTATTCATGCTTCTTTTCCTGCATCTGTTCTTTATAAATAACCTTCTCATTGAATATAACATCTCTACTTCTAATTATTTTCTTATTTTCAAAATCCCATAACCGATAGCCATATTCATCTATCCCATATCCAATGAAGGTACATTTCTGAGATTTAGCATCAAGCTTGGTTCAATTTTCTTTATCAACATGGACAAAAGCTTCACAACCAAAGGTTTTCAAAAAGAACAATTTACCTTTTTACCAGTGCATGCCATTCTGGAATACTACCATCCAAAGGGGTTGAACGTCCTCTATTTATCAAATAGATGACAGTATGTACATCATCTGCCCAAAAATGTAAGGGCAATCCAACATGCAATCTCATGCTCCTCGCGCGTTCCATGATAGTCCTGTTCATTCTCTTTGACACACCTTTTTCTTGTGGAGTTCCTGGAACTATCTTCTACTTTCGAATTCCATTTAAGGAGCAGTAATCTTCAAATTCTTTGCTACAATACTCATCTCCATTATCCAATCTGAGACACTTCAACTTTTTTCCTATCTCATTCTCAACCAAAGCTTTCCATTTCTTAAAAGTTTCAAAAATATCTGATTTTTGTTTTAGGAAATATATCCATGTTTTTCTGGTTGAGTCATCAATAAAAATAACATAATAACAAGAGCCACCAAGAGATGATACCTAAGTCGGTCCCCATACATCTGAATGTACAAGCTCTAACTTCTCACTCTTCTTCTCTTTCCCAACCTTGAGAAATCTGGCTCTTTTTTGTTTACCATAAACATAGTTTTAACAGAACTCTAAATCAATCTTCTTTAATCCTGACAATAGATTTTTGGAGTGAAAGATTTTCATCCCTTTCTCACTCATGTGCCCAAGCCTATGGTGCCACATTATCGAATCTATTCTTGCAACATTTATTGTTGTTGTCCCTGCAATAACTTTATCTATAGCAGTTAAGGTAGAGTAAGTGTTACCAGTACACAGATATAATGTGCCTACCTTCACACCTTTAGCTATTGCTAATGATCCTTTAGTGACCTTCCACATACTATTTGAGAAGGTAACTATGCAACCATCACTACCTAGTTGCCCTGCAGATATTAAATTTCTTCTTAGATTAGGAACATGTCTTACCTCCTGCAGAAACCAGTCATTACCATTCTGCAACTTGATCTTTATCTTTCCTTTTCCAACAATTTGACAGGGCTCATCATCACCCAAATATACCTATCCAAAATCACCTTGAACATAATCTAGAAAATATTTTCTATGGGGTGTAGCATGAAATGAAGCCCCAGAATCTATTACCCAGGAATCATTAACATTATCCAAACATAAGATTAAAGCATCTTGTAAAGTATTACTTGCAATATTAGCTTCCTTATTGTCATTTTCATTTTTGTCTCCTTCTTTGTTTTTCCGAGACCAACAGTCTTTCTTTAGATGACCAGGCTTTCCGCAGTACCAGCAATCTTTCTTTCCTCTAGATTGAGAGCGTCCTTTCTTTGACTTCCCTCGTGACTTCTCATTCCAAGGGCCTTTTCTGCTTTCCTTTTATTTTCCTCTGTTCTCCACATTCAAAACACTACTTGATGATGCTGGAGTCTCACCTGTGCTTTTCCTTTGCATTTCCTTGCTTAGGATAACACCAACAATATCATCAAATACCAAAGTATTTTTACCAGAGACAAAGTTACTTACAGCCATAACCAAGCTATTCCAGCTTTTTGGCAAAGAACATAAAATCAAGAGAGCCCTAACCTCTTCTACAAAGGTAATTTTTACCGAAGACAATTGACTTGTAATTATATTAAATTCATATAAGTGCTCCGCTACAGATCCTCCCTCACTCATTTTCAAATTAAACAAACGCTTCAGAAGAAATACCTTATTCGAAGCCGAGGGTTTCTCATACAACTTAGCCAATATTGCCATCAAATCTACAGTCGTTTTTGCTTCTGTTATATTGCAAGCTACAAACGGTGCAAGGCACAATCGAATGGATCCCAGTGCCTTTCTATCTAAAATGTCCCACTCTTCATCTGACATTGTGGTCGCTCTCTTTGCCTTTCCTTCCAATGGCCACCACAAATCCTTTTGATATAGGTAATCCTCCATCTACATTTTCCATAACCGATAATTTTGGCCGTTAAACTTTTCGACCTTGAATTTGGGATCCTCCATTGCTCCCACTCAAATCCGAGAGTCCTACCAATTTACAGAAAACCTTGTTCTGATACCAATTGTTAGGGTTTCAAGCAGATCCAAAGCAAATATGAACTAACAATTAGATGTAGATTTAAATACAAAAGATGAAGAAATAAGACAGGACATAGATAACACAAAGATTTAATGTGGTTCACCCAGAATGGGTTATGTCCAGCATACATAGTCATCCAATCTTTCTTATTATCCAGCAAAAATAGTACATCCATCTTCTTATGCCTTAAGCATCCCAGGCGCTTATAACATGCATTTTTAGGGCAACAAATAAAGTCATCATTTTTAGGGTTTTATTACAATGTTGGTTTTCATCAACAAAAAAATGGCAAAAAAAATTTCTCAGGGGCTGCCGCCCCCGAACCCTCGCAATGGGCTACGCTCGCTTTCCCGAGGCCCAGCTTGGCCCAGGACCCCAGTGAGAATACGTGTTGAGTGTACATTACTTTGCTGATCAGTCACCACATAACAACATTTACAATTTAAGGCCTATTAGGACCTACCCAATTAAGGGATTTTGTCCGCTGCAGCTATTAGGGAACAACATATGAATGATCTGGGAATAGCACTAACTGCTTGCTTGTTCAAATCCAATTTGACTCCAATCTTCTACACTCTGGCAAATACTCCTCATTGGTTTGGCTTCACACTCTTTTCTCAAATCACCAACACAACAAACATCAACTATACCGACCTAAATAACCTTTACATCTTAGTCGATTACAAAACCCTAGATACATCAAAATTCAAATGAATTTACAATACAGATCATCATAACAATTTTCAAGATAGTATCAATTGTTGAATGATCGTAACTCATCATCGTGACTTGATCTGATAAGCAGTCAAACCCATAAAACACTCTTCTATTCTCTTCTATGTTTCCCAAGAAATTCCATCCTTAATTGTGCCAAAACAACAACTTATCTTTTCGCATGGGTTGTGCCACATCACCATCAACATTTGAACATGATATAAATCACTACCAAACCATAAACATTACTGGTTATAAGATTTGAATACCAGTTCTAAAACCCTTCTTAAACCCTACAAAAAATACAATAGAAATCATAAACATGACTTCCGGTAATGAAAACATGATGCAGTTATGGTCAAAGATACATTACAATGATACAAATACATGTTCCAAACTGCAACACTTGACTCATCACCAATCTCCAGAACCAATCAAAACATTTCCATGTTTACCGGTTAAGGTCCTAATTCCCAATTCACTATCTTCATTACCAGTAAGACATTTCTGGTTGACCAAAAAGACTTAGATGACAAAATAAACATGAAAAATATAGTTGCCAAATAGTTTTCCATCAATGACAAAACAAATAACTAATCAAACTCATTAAGCCAATAATCTCAATCTCTTCATCACTATATCATTACCATCAGTCCTTTACCGATTCATCAACATTCTCCATCAGCATCAGTTATGCCAATCATGCCAATAGAACAAACCTACGATAATATCCTGCAAGACCCATAAAGCTATGAACCTCACCCACATTAGTGGGTATTGGCCAACCAACAATCACCTAGATCTTAGAGGGATCCATTGTGATACCCTCTCCTGAAATCACATGACCAAGATACCAAACTTTTGATTGGAATAACTCACACTTCACCATATTGGCTTACATCTGATTCTCTCGTAAACACTACAAAACCTATTTCAAATGATCCTCATGCTCCTCGACTAATCTCAAAAACACCAGAATATCACCCAGAAACACTAGCACAAATCTATACAAATAGGTCCTTAATACACCCTTCATGAAGCTCATTAAAACCGATGGTGCATTCATGAGACCAAAAGGCACCATTGTAAACTCATAATGTCCATATCTAGTACGAAATGTTATGTGATAAATATCTACCTCATGAATCCTCAGCTGGTGATACCCAAATTCAAGGTCAATCTTGGAGAAGACCTTTGCATCCTTAATTTGATCAAATAAATCATCTATCATCGATAAAGGATATCGATTATTCATTGTCACCTTATTAAGCTATCTATAGTTGATGCACAAGTGAAGGGATCCATCCTTCTTCACAAACAACACAAGTGCACCCCATGGGGACACACTAGGATGAATAAATCCCTTAGCTAACAACTCCTCTAACTGTAACCTCAACTTTTGGGTAGTCATCTGATAGGGAGCCTTACAGATAGGCTGAGATCCTAGCACCAAATCGTTTTGAAAATCTTTATCTCACTTGGGCGACATGCCCATAATCTCAATAGAAAAAACATCTGCAAACTCCTAAAGAATGGGATGACATTGAAGAAGCTCCTTTGAAATCACTCCCTCATCCACATCATTCACCCTCACTACAAACAACTGAAAACCCTTACGTGCACACTTCTTCATCTGCATAGCGAAAATCATGCAAAGAGAAATAGGTCTTTGAATCCCCACTATCTCTAGACTCTCCCCGCTATCATCCACACACTGCACTCTCTTACCCCAACAATGAATCTGAGCTTGATGAGACTCAAGACAATCCATGCCAAGAACAATATCATAGGATCCCAAGGGTAAGACACAAAGATCCACTATGGTATGGCAACCACCTACAACCAAGGAACAACCAAGCACAAGGAAGTCCACTGCCACCTTGGACCTCGTAGCTAACTCTAACTGCCACTTATCATCCTACTTTGCCACATCAAGCCTACATCTCTCTACTAGAAAAGGAGTAACAAAAGAATTTGTAGCACCTAAATCAAATATCACTAAACAAGAGATACCTCATCAACAATTGATGCCTAGTGCTTAGCTTGCCAATTATCTACCGCCACAAACACACGATGGGATCTACCCGCATCTCCAACTGTAGGCTCGGGAGTAGCTAGCTTCTTCTGACCTGACATCTACGAAGTACGTTGAGGACAAGGAATGACAATGTTTCCTAGCTACCCACATGAAAATCAATCTCTCCTAACAAATCCTCTGCTCACTGGAGTAGCACTCGATTGTTGAACACTGCTTCTACTAGAAGCTGGCTGAGAACTCTGTGTTGGCTAAGAAGGAGTAGTCCTCCTATCATGCTAATGACTACAGCTCCTACCAGCCTAAAATCTAGTACCTCGCACAAAGCTCTAACCCTGAGATTGCCTCTTCTTAAATTGTTGACCACTATGGAAAGAAGAATGATGACTCCTAGCAACACCTGAATTCTGCGGCTGGGAACCTCCCACAACAGATCTTGAAAATGGTGCACTAATTGTTTGTCCACCTATTGTACCTCTTTAAACTAAGACAAGAATCTCCTCTACTATCCTTGCCTTCTCCACAACTTCCTCCAAATTCTTAGGTTTGTGCATCCGAACCTCACCACTAATACAATCACTGAGGCCTCTCACAAAGTGTTGAATCAACATCGGCTCATCATCTGCAATCCCCGCATACTGCCTAAGCTCTAAGAACCTGCACTCATATTGCTCCACAGTCATCCTCTGCTATCTCAAATCGTGGAACTCATCAGCCTTCCTCTACCTCCAATGCTTTGAAAGAAATCGAGCACAAAATCGCTTCAGGAACAACTCCCCAATATATTGTCGCTATGTCCAACGTAGCTTCTGCTCCTCTGTATGCCACCATGTCATCACAAAATCACGAAGATGCATAATCGCACATCTCTCCTTGGTGTTACTACTACACGAGTGCATAGAAAAACACCTACCCAAGTCCAATAGCCAAGTTTCTGCCTCCATGCCATTGCCTAAGCCATCAAAAGTAGGAGGGCGAGTCCTCATTAGATCTCTCATGTGACTAGCCACAAGTTCCTCTTGATCAACCTCAACTCTCCTCCTAGGAGAACATGAATTCTCTCTCTCCTGATGCTTTGAATGACGAGACTTCTCTTGTTGGTTCTCCTCTTGTCTTGGTCCTAGGCAACCAAGAAGCTCCTAAAGCAAGTTCACCAACTATGGAATTGCATCACCTCTAAGTTGCTCCTAATGGTGTGACTCTTCAAAAACCTCAAGACGAGGATTTCTACGAGTACCCATGCGACCAAAACGACGATGATCTCTACCCCTAGCAGGCATCTTGTCTAAGCAAGACACAAAAGAGAACTATAAGCCAACAAATTAGGGCAATAAGAGCAAAAACAACAAGCATGAATAAAATAGCTGGGCTACCCCATGCTAAATGCTAAAATGCACAATAGGTTCAAATGAAACCAGAGTACCCAGTGTATGAACATGAACTCTGATACTAGATGTAATGCCTACCAAAATACCCTAGAGAAAATAAGCATCTAACATACTAAATGGAGATTTTTTAAAAAATATTTACAACTAATGCAACACATAACATTATCTATAATTACATTCATTGACATTATTCATTATAAACATGAATTATAAACACATTAACTAATTACGCAAGTGGAATAACATCACAATCATTACTTTTATCTCTCTAGGGTACCTTAATGTCATTACTTAATTAACTATCCTAAGCAATAACATTTTTCTCACTTGATTACCACACTTATCATCAATTAATCCTTAATCTTAAACAAATGCAACTTATTCAATTCCTTTCATTAAGATATGCAAACTACTTGATTATTTAACCATTATGAGATGCACTTTACTCCATCATCTAACTAACATGATATAATTACTCTTTGAATGCAAGTCTAATCCCTTTTCTTAAGTTTATTTTATATACCAAATCCAAATGTGCTTAAACCCTTAACCACTTCTTATCTTCATGTTCACTATCTATCTCAAATGGTAATGCAATACTTAATGCATAAACATAATCATCTTTACTTAACTTCCTTATCCATGCTACACATGCATCTACAGTCCTAGCATGATCATTTCCTTAAACATGAGCTTCAATGCACAATGCAAAAATCCTAATGCCTTTCTTAATACACCATCCTATATGCTATGCATACTTTCCTAACTTCCAATGCAACCACATGAATGACATTATCAACTAAACATGATATTATTAATCAACCACAATTCCTACATTATATTCATTCCATTTACTTAAGGTTACTTCACATATTAATCTACATCCTAGATGATAACCATGTAATATAAACTAATACAACTGATCCATCACATGAATCCATTCCATTTCAAATATAATTCCATTACAAACATCTAAGTACATGAAACCTATTTACTTTCATTATACAAGATCATCACCATATATCTCATAGTCTCATTTTTACAAATCATGTCATAATCCTAAGATACCAACAACAATACAATTACAACTACATGAATGATACATCATGAGCATAGCTCATTCCTAATGCATGAATTCATCTACATCTTTTACATACATTACATGAATCCAAGATATCCATTACATAAATTTGCTACAAGAAACATTCATAACTGCTACAATGATGAAGAATCTACATCCACACATAAAGATTCCAAGAGAATATCCCAATGGTTGAAAAGCACCAACCACCCGACCATGTGGAACCAAAGGATCCACCCCCCGTGCTAGGAGATGACACAAGGTCCCAACACACACTCTAGACCTAAGATGACACCTAACAACCAAAGAGACTAAATAATACAAGGACTTTCAAGCAAGGACCAACCACAAGCAATCACAAGAAGAAACTCCTAGAGGCTTACAAAACATAAAGTCATAGTTACAAATCAACAAACATAAGTTCAATCAACAAGGGGATACATGTAGGAGTGGAGTGTCATCACATGCTATCCTCTAACATAACAATTATTATAACACAAGGCGCAAGCCTGATGGACATGTGGATCCATCTCAACCTATGAGAGATCAAGGGAGATTTACTTACCATCGCAAAAGCCTTCCCATGCCTATTCTAAAATATCCTCCCTAGGGTCAAGTCTTGGGGCTCACAACTATTAATTATCTTGATTAGTGAATCTAATTACCCATCCCATTAATTCATTATTAATGTTATCACTTATTTACAATCATGGTAAACTTCAAATGTGCCTTAGAAGTCTAGAATTCATGCATCCTTACAAGGAACCTCATGCAAGCCTATCTCTCATGACCTCAGTCATCACAAGGAAGCCCACTCCCCCTAAAATGTTCCCAAACAAAATATCAACAAGAGTCTCATAATCAACATGTAAATCTCAAAACCATAAGTGCCATCATGCAACCTTAACTCATGCATGAACATCCAATTGCCACAATGCCAAGTAAATCAATAAAGAGACTCATAGAAAATTAATACATCAAGGACCACAAAAGGCCATCAAAATCTACCACAAATATGAATTGAAAGCTACAACAAGGCACATTCACTTGCTGGTTCAACAAAAATAGAACAACACTCACAATCATGGTTCATCAACATGAAGAGAGCACACAACCTCAACAAGGAAGCATAAAAACAAACATAAGTAAAAACCACAAAAGATCATCACATCTGATCAAAATCAAAGTTGGAAAATATCAACAAACCTCCATAAATGCCTCTGGTACGACACCAAAAATAGAAAACCAAAATAAACTGAGCAAACTGTTCAAAATACTAAACCTGGACAGTTTAGCGCATATGTTGCGCAGTACAACGCATATGCCTAATTAAACAACATATTTACAAATACATATAGTGCATTCACAAAATATAAAATCACATACACAAGATTAAACAACACAAACAGTAAGAAACGACACATATACAAGTTCAAACATCGCAAACACAAAATTGAACGGCACATATACATAAAGAAAACCCGCATACACACAAAGTTTTAGTGCATATAATCTAATAACGCATTTGCTCAGAAAAAGTATATAGACCCATAAAATTTATAGCATAAAAATCAAATTGAAAACATAACCTTAAGGCTCAAATAAGGGCTCAATAGAGATGCCCAGAACCGACGAGGAGATTGAAGTAAACAAAATATGAAATTGTACACTATAAAGAAAATTATATTGAAACATACATTAACGACAATAGCACAAAAATATATTTAAAAGATACACAGAGAGACTCACAGAGAGTCTAGTAAGACTCAACAACAAAAACAATCAACCCCAAACCAGAAGGGAGTCATAAATACGCCTTTAAACAACAATGAGCTCATCGAGGAAAGATCACTGACATAAAATAATTACAGAGCCATGCATACGACAACACCAAATATAAAATATATATTTTCCCAAAAAGCTAAAGTAGAACTATATACATAGATTTTCCCCTTAAAATATTTCCTTCCTAACATTATAAAACTATATAATAAAGATTATTTTCCCAAAACATTCCTGCACACATACATTTCTACAGACACGGTGAAAACATAGAACCAGAAAATAAAACTTCAAGGAAAGACCTCCAACTTGGATTAGAAGTGATGGAAGAAAAGTTGTAGAAGCGCCCAACAAAATCCAACAAGCTCCAAAAGCCAAAATCCAAGCCCAAAGTAAAATTTGCAGAAGGAATTCAAATGATGGTAATCTGACAACAAGATCAAGCAATTGGATAAAAAGAAAACCAAGCCTAAACCCTAGCCTCCAAACCAAAACCCTAGCCTCAAAGTCAACCAATGAGAATAAAGGGTAGGTAAGGAAAATATAAAACATATTTACAAACATATAAGTGGGATGTGATATTATTTTATTCCAAGGTATTTATCCACCCCATACAATAATAGACAAACTATATTAATAAACCATGGGCTATAAATTAAATAATCTAAATGGGGATTAATAAATAAATAATTCAAAAGCTCATAAAGTAAATAAATAACCGCGAAAAATATTAAAAACTAAATGTTAGAGTAATATTTTATTAGCTAATAATTATTTATTTAATTATTAGTCTATTATACTCTATGCTTAAGCTAAACTTAGGAATCTTATAATTCTTTAGGGTTTTCTCCTTTAGGGTTATCCTTTTATAAGGATTCTCTCTTTGTATTTTCATAACAACTGTAATTATTGAATTGCATTCTTGTTGCACAATCAATATGACTCCTCTTTTCTGGATCTCTGAATTCTGGCCTCCATAGCTTTTTTGCTTCTCTTTCTGTGACAGGTTTGCATGCAGGTGATCTTTGGGAGTTGTAGAGTTGATTTTTCTTCAACTCCAATATGGTATCAAAGCTCCAGATCTGCATGCCCCTGTTCTCTTCATGAGAGATTTTGGGCCTTGTTTTTCATATCTGTGTTTTCGGGGGTTTGTGCAGTTGCTTTTTCCTATTTCTGGGGGTAGCTGATTTTTTGGTACATTTTGGTGCCAAAAGGACCTCACAATTAGATTCAGAAGGTCGATTCCATGAATTTTGATATATAATTTGCCTATTTTCGGTGACAGGGGCATCTGGGACATGATTTTTTCATTGGCACACTTTACGAGACACAAAAATCCATATGACTGTACCTGCAATTGCGTCAGAAAATTTTCGTCAAAAATAAAATAAAATTATGCCCTAAAAAGGGTTTTTTTTATTTTGGCCATAACTTGGTCATACGGAGGCGTTTTTCGACAAACCTTATATCGTCGAAAAGCTCTTTTTGAGCTCTATCTAGATCTAGAGGTTTACATTTTTTATTTTTATTTTTTGGTGGTGTTTTTTGCTTTCAAAGCTAGAGATTCATTTTTGCACTCCGGGAGAATAACTAGAGCATCCGAACTCCGTTTTAAAAAAAAATTATATCGTTGGAAAGATTGTTCTATTTTCTTTCCATTCATATGAGTTTTCTTTCCAAATTCTACTCTAGGTATATTTTATTCAGTTTTTTGTGTTTCATCACTCTAGTGAATATCATGGATGTTTCAGGTCTTGGGATCTCTTTCTTTGAGTAGGATGTCTCGTCTTTGGCTGTTCTTTCTGTTTCCAGTCCTCTGTCTCTTCTGATCATTGTAGCATTTCATTTATGCAAAGGCACTAAGATAAGGTACCACTATGCATTGTATACTTGGGATCTTGCACATTTAGTGCCTTATTGTACATGTACTACTTATAAAGTGCCATGGGGGGTTGATATTTTCTTTGTTTGCCATCTACCTTTGTCATATAAGTATTCCTTTCACAACATTCGCCTCATAATGTGTGTCAAGTGAGTGTTCCTTCCACGACACTATGCACTTTCTCTGCACCTTCAATGTTCTTGGTTCTTCGTCATGCAGTTCTTGTTGGCATTCAATTTTAGTGTATCTGTCATCTCTCCCTTGTCAGCATTATAGGGGGGGTTTGTCCTGTTGTTCTAATGCTTCTTTGGTTCGATTAATCATCTCTTCAGGTTTTGGTATTTCATGCCATCTGTATCTTCGAGTTCAATTGTTTGCCTTTTGTTTGTCATCTAATTCGAGTAGTGTCATTTGAGGGCACTCATGCAGATTACAATCTTCTCTACCTGATCATCTTCTATTTCAGTGGAGGTTCTTTAGATCGACAATTACTCTTCGACAGAATTTGCAGTCATTTCATGCTTCAATGGTGTT
Organism: Cryptomeria japonica; assembly: GCF_030272615.1. Taxonomy (NCBI): domain Eukaryota; kingdom Viridiplantae; phylum Streptophyta; class Pinopsida; order Cupressales; family Cupressaceae; genus Cryptomeria; species Cryptomeria japonica. The sequence goes on along the minus strand of NC_081405.1, from coordinate 465,337,322 downwards.
CTTCATTCTCTTATTTTTGTTCCTATCTTTTGGAACACTCTTGTTTGAAGGCTTCTCAGTCCTTCACTTGAGCTTTCATCTCTTCTTGGAGAGGATTTTTGTTCCCACAAGGTTTTCTCTTTTTTCTCCACTTTACAGAGATTTTATTATACTTGGGTACCTCATTAGGCCTAGTTGTCGGGACCCATTGCTGCTTTCCTGCATTTTTTACATGTTTTTTTAGTCCTTAGTTGTTTTTTAGCTACTCCCTAAGTTCATCTTAAGGGGGGGTGTTAGACTAATATTTTATTAGCTAATAATTATTTATTTAATTATTAGTCTATTAAACTCTATGCTTAAGCTAAACTTAGGAATCTTATAATTCTTTAAGGTTTTCTCCTTTAGGGTTATCCTTTTATAAGGATTCTCCCTTTGTATTTTCATAACAACTGTAATTATTGAATTACATTCTTGTTGCACAATCAATATGACTCCTCTTTTCTAGATCTCTGAATTCTGGTCTCCATAACTTTTTTGCTTCTCTCTTTCTGTGACAGGTTTGCATGCATGTGATCTTTGAGAGCTGTAGAGTTGATTTTTCCTCAACTTCAATACTAAATAAATAAATAAGCCATAAACAATAAATAAATAAACCACAATATAAATTAAACAATAAATATTGAATAAATCATAAATCAACATTAAATAAATAAACATTAAATATCAAATTATTAAATACTCAAAAGGTCAATAATCCAATAAATAAAATAAAATATTATTAACTATAAAATCACACATAAATACATCAAACAAATCAACAATAACTAGCATACTCACAGTCACCAAGAAGACCACATTTCACTAACTGACATGGTGAATTACACCAAGATGCTGACGACTCAAAGTGAACAACTTAGACCTAGAGTATGTGAAGGGCACTTAAAGTATGTGAAGGGCACTTATGTCAACTCCAAACCACATGCCATTGTGATTTAAAGACACGCTCAGACCCGTGGAGCAGGTAGAGTTGATGTCTAGTACCTGCAATCCTACAACCACAAAGCAACGATACAACATATGCATATATATCATAATAGGCAAGTGATAAGGAATCACAACGAAACATCCTGCTCCCAATGAGTGATGTGACATCATCCCTCTCATGAAGACAATCATACAATTAATCAAACACATCACATAATCAACTCATCATATGTAATCGCGAACTAGGGTTAGTGTAACCATAATAACATCAAATCTATGATCAATATAATCTATCAATAATCTATCAACATAGTAATGCATATAGAATTCATCAATCATAGAGATACATTTATGATCCATCCAACACGTATATCCATGAAATCACATGATCAATATTAATAGTGTCATCATCCATACAAATCATCAAATGAACATATGTCCAAATAATGTCTAGCATCATAATGAGTAACCAAAACACATGTATAATCATAATCCAAAACATCATAAAGAGTCTAGATAAGTCTATCATGCATGAAATAAAAGTCAAGGCAAATCAAGTCAAGGAGGGACACTAAAAGTAGTAAGATCCTAAAGTCCACTGAGGGCTTAGTGTGTCTTGTCTCTTTAATATCTTAATAAAAAAATTTAATGCAAACCTTTGTACTTTATCGTGAGTATGCTTAATCTCATACTTTCACTAAAGTGGGGACTAAATGTAGCATCCTAAATCATACTCCCTTACATTTGGGCCCTCACCTTGGCATTTGTGTCTTGAGGCCTGATTAGAGCTCTAATTCTGCTCACACCATGCGAATTCTTCATTATTATAACCTTGCACTTGATTCCCATTTTGAACTCACAATCCACACATATAAGAGAAGGGTGGATTGTTAGAAGAAAACCAAACAACATTAAAGAGGGTCATTTTACATGTTCTAGGTTGTTCTACAACCAACAATTTGTTAAAAATAATTTCTACAACTACGAAGGTTACAACCAAAATATATCACTCTACTAATTTGATAATACAAGTACAAATAAGCAAACAAATGTGTATAGAGACACAAATTATTTACAAATAGGAAATAACATACACAAATGGGATAATTTATTTTTAAAGCAAACAAATCTAGAATAAATTAATCCACATCATATAAAAGCCAACACTTAATAAGAAGTAAATTTAGAATGAATTATTTCTTGATTCATTAATTAAGGATTAATCTTCATTTACATGTATACATCTCTAATTAAAAAAATTAGATAAAAAAAATCCAACACTCCCCTATATCTTTTCTTCTCTTGTAACTTGACACCAATGCCAAATATTCTTGGTTATCTCTCCTTATTGCTTACCTTGCAACCTCTATCTCACTCTTTGTTCTTTTGCCTATATTTGCCTCTCTTTTTAATGTTATTGCTTCTTCCAAAAAAAAATTGTTGAATCTAGATGTTTCTACTTATCTACTTCCTTTAAGATTAAAATCTCATGTATAAATGCTCATCCTACTTAAATTTAACCTTAGTTTTTTCTAAAATTCCTCTGAGGAGTGTTGATAGAACAAATATTCTAGCCAAAATGATATTAGGGGTTTCAAGTTTTTAAAATATATTAAATAAGGGGAAATGATAAAGTAAGACCAAATCTTGACGCCCCTACAATATTTATTTCACTAAGTTCTTCTCTTTCTCTTTAGGCACAAAATATCTTTTGGATAGCTCTTTGTCCCTTTTCTTGGTGTGAGGATATTCCCTCAAAATATGGCATTGGACATGAGAACCATTATAGCTGAAAACAAAAAATTATGGCCCACTAACGAAGATGACCTACACATAAAAATAATCCAAAATTATATTAACCTATACAAAATATATCATTAATTAATTTAGTTTAATTATTAATTAATATGTATATAATCTATTTGTTTAAAAAAAAGTCCATTTTTCTTTACAATAGGAGGATTTCAAATTAACTTTAAAATACTAGAAAGAAAAATGATGTATTTTCTTATAAAAGGATTAGAACATTAAAAAAAATCAAAGATAAATTTTGACTAATAAAATGAGGTTAATCATTTTTAATTTTTTAGTTAAAAATAAACTATTAAAAAGCATAATCTAAAATGCGAGAAATCACCTTACAACTTCAAGTCATGAAAAGAGCATCAAAAGACATGTTTTAAGCAAATGAATACTTACATATGCTTAATGCACACTTATTTTTGGGACCACTTTGGACACCTTAGCAAAAAAGTATGTTGATGTGGCATCATATTTAGCCATGTAGACTTGAAATAAAAAAAATTTAAGTAGGGGACTTGACAAGTAAGTAGTTGTATATAATTGAAAGTGATTTTCAAAATATCTACATAATATTTTGGGAGACACAAACTTGGAGTGCTCCACTATAAGACCTTACTCATCTTTACTCTCCAACAAACCAATATTAGGAACCCCGCCCCCATCATTTTAGATTATTGTAGAGTAACTCCATGCATGCTTTGTCTTATTTGACAAATTTCAACAACTCGAAAAAATACAAACATGAAAGATTCCATTTTGTTCCCTAGGTGTTGATTAAGTTGACACTTAAACCTTCAATACTTCATTTAACACAACGAGAATGCATAAAAAGAAAGGATCCAACACAAATGAAAAAATAATTAAATGTCAACATTGTTTTGCTTGCATTCCACAATAGAGGAAGAGGTTTGTGTTTTCTTTATGATTGCATGAATAAATGTTTTTGATAACATCCTCAAGGTCAAACAACCTATGGGACCTGCATATAGCCAACAAACAAATAAGCATGCTAAGCCCAAAACAGAAAAGCTGCAGAACATTGTGCCAACTAAACCTTTTTTTCCTTGTGCACCTTAGATCTTCTACTGTATATTTTGATTGGGAAATTAGAAACCCTTGTTAGATTTTGTTCTTCAAATAGATTACTCAAGGTGTTCATGTTTAGAGTCTTAATGTAATGTCATTCTATCTCCACCACTTCTTGAGTGCAATAGCAACATCTTCTATCTATCCACTCTTCTTTAGGTATCATCCATCTTTCAGTTTCACATCTAAGTTGATGCAAACTAGTTCTTATCTGAGTGATTAACATTTTTTTTTCAATTTTTTTTCCATTCCTATGTAGTTCTTTTGTGTATGATCATATGTGGGATTGGCATGTTTGATGTAGTATTCCCTTTTTCTCCCTAGTTGCCATGTCCACACGCTTTCTTTGAATTTTCCTTGCATTCACTTTTTATTTTCCTGTTGTTATTTGGTCACTCTCTTATGCTAATACCCCACTTATTCATCCATTTGTTATTTTATTTCATCCACATGCTCTTCCTTCTATCTAATTTCTCTTCTACTACCATTTTTGGCCAATGATGCAACTCCATGTTCTCTAATATTCTTATTAAACTTAGCAACCATAACATAACCAACACCTCAATACGAAAAGCCTTAGCCTCATCCCAAACAATCTCATATAGAATAGATGATTTAATCTTGAGGCTATTGTGATTAAATATTTTTGTAATCTCTCTATCTATCTCCACTTTCTTGTTGAAGTATTGCTACCCTAGACTAAACATCCATATAGTACCATCAGAACCCCTAGAAACCTAAAAAGAGTTTCCCATAGTTAGACTCTTCTACGTCTATTTTTTAATGAGTATAAGGTTTTCCACCCCACTTATACCCTTTTTTCTCTACATGTTTTCCAACTGAGTTTATTGTGAAAATCAAGGCCAAGGTACTTATATTCATTGAACACTTGCAAGGGTTTGTCTTCAAAAATAAATTACCTATAAACCTTCTTTCTCTTCAAGTTAAAGATCATGGCCTTAACTTTGCTAGTGTTCACCTTCATCCCCACCTCATGACAAAATAGTTCTAGAAATTTCAAGTGTTCCCTCAAATCCCATGTTATTTTTTTCATTAAGATAAGATCATCAACATTTAGAAGCAACTTTATTACACAGTTGGTCAAAAAAACTCCCCACCACCAAACTTGTCTACCCATTCCTCTATTTTGTTAGTGTACATCCCAAATAGAGTAGGAGATAATGGGCAACCCTGCTTGACCCTAATGTCACTTCCAAAACATTTAGATAATCCTTGTTTGGTTCGAATTTTGGCCTAGACTTGGTCATACAACCTATGGACAATAACCCTATAATGTTTTGAAAATTTAAATTCTTTCATTCTACTCAACAATTTGCTTATAGGTACTATGCCAAAAGATTTCTTGAAGTCAACGAAGCAAACCTTCTCAATCAAGTGTCTGAGTGTAATGCAATGGTCAATGGTAGAATACTTTGGTCTAAAGCTCACTTTCCCTTCCACTCTCTTTCCCTCATGTTCAACCCAAATACTTATTCATCTTTCTATCATGTTCCCAATAATTTTATCAAAAACATGATTGATTATTATAGTGCAATATTCTGAAGGGTTATTGAAATTGCCACTTTTGAGCAAGGGGATGACAACACTAGTCGTCTAATTTGTTCTGAATGACCCCATTTAAATATTCTTTTGATGCGAGGCTAAAGAACTTCTAAGCCCTATTTTAAATATTATGTTTGTAGACCATCTATGTCTCGAGCCTTATTCATTACAAGTTTTTAAATTCCTTCTTTAATGTTTTTTGAAGAGGAGAGTTTAGCTCTCAAATTGAATACTAGAGGGATGTCTTTATCTTGTACTCTCTCATATAGCTTATAAGCATACTCCACCCATTGAAGATATGTGATATTGTTCTCTTTTATTTATTTTTGTTGCAATTCTCCAAAAGCCTCTTGCATTGTGTCTCCCAAGTGAAATCAACTCTTTCCTTCTTGTTTCCATATAATCCTCTTTTTCAATCTTAGTAACTTTGCATATTCCCTTTTATTACCCCATATTTTGACCATTTTCTTTACTACCTTACAATCTTCATCATACACCAGTTTGTCAGAAAGCTATTTTTGTTGCTTCTTCTAGGCCTAGACCTTTTACATGAATTGAGGGCCTTGAGGATTATTGAGGTCAACTTGATGCTGCTTATTGCTTTCTTGTTCGAATTGCCGATCTCATTGGCTCCCACTTCTTCCAACTATTGTTCAAGCATTGTTCGAAAATTTTTGTGGTTTTCATGTGTTAAAGGATTGTATTTTGAGTAATCCTTTTCTTTTCATTTTTTTGCTTCTTCTCTTAGCATTGATTATCTTTTTGCATACTGAGCTTTACATATATTAAGTTGTGATCTAATTTCATTTCTATGGGATAATCCTTTACCTCTATTCTTATTAAACTTGTCAGAAGTTTCTTTGAGCTTATAACATAGTGCACCACACTTTTACCATTGTAGGTGTGACATGTAATGTTCCTTGAGCTTGGCGAAACTTTTAAGCCATTACATACAATTAGATCATACAAGCTGCAAACTCCCAACAATGTTGCCCCATGCTACATGATAGCTCCTTTTTCATCTTGAGACACTCTTTTCCTCTCTTGATTCCCTTCCTCTTCCAACCATAAAGAGTTTTCTCCTATTCCCTCTTCATTACTAAGATAGAGCCTAGTTATCTGCTTTTTTCGCATTAAAGTTTCCAATTGAGATGATTTCTCCTTTGAGGTTGTATGCTGATATATCCCTTTCTAAGGCTACATATGGATCCTCTTTGTCTAGTTTCTTCTTTTTATAGAATTTTGAACTATGAGAAGCAAAATAACATGCTACAAGATAAATTAAATGAGCTTTTAAACTACTATTTTTATCCATATGTACTCCATATATAGGTTTTCCTTTTCAACTTTATGATTCTTTCCCAAAATTCTCTTATTACATGTAAATGACCCTTTCCACTTTCATCAACTCATTCCACACTAATATCATGTAACCTTTAAAGTTCAAAACCTTACAACCCTCATCCTCTTGTGTCTCAATAAGGACAATTATGTCATTTACCCTCTCCAAGTTCATTCCATAATTTGTTATAGAGTATCGTGGATATTATTGCTGATTTTTTCTCACATGAACATTTTTTCCAACTCACATCGACATTAAATATACATATTTTTAATTTGTACATGTCTGGGCTTTCTCTGTTTTCTAAACGCATTTCCCCTGTTTCATTCCAGGGACCAATAAACAGGCTTGCGGCACTTCTGGTTTTTGTACCAATGCTCACGTCGATAATTTCTGATTCACTCTTCTCTTGTCTTCCTCATTAATCCACATCTTCTAGCGCGTGTTAAGAATTTAAGTTGCAATGAATGACACTTTCCTCATCCTAGAATGCCTTCTTTAATCACAAAGGCCCTAATTCCAAACAAACCTTGGCTCTTTCGCTCTCTGATTCGCTTAAGGAGTTATGAATATGGGTTTTTCTTGATTTGGAAGATATGGGACTCGATCATTCCTTTCCTTATACTATTGAGACCACTATCCACTCAGCTGCAGTTCATATTGCTATTTCTCCAAAAGATATGCACAGTCCCCTTGGTGTTTGTCTGAGTTGCTTCTCATGTCATACAGTCCAACTAAGATTATTCATGTATTTTATGAGGTGAAACCCTGGGCACTACGACAAGGGACTCTGCATTCATTGAATATACTAAGACCAGCTAAGATTCTTCTTCTTTTTTATGAGGTGAAACCCTAGGCACTGCCGAAAAGGAGTCTGCATTCATTGAATATACTAAGACCAACTAAGATTATTCCTGTTTTTTATGAGGTGGAACCCTGGGCACTGCGGCAAGGGGGTCTGCTTTCATTGAATATGAAAATAAGTCTAGGTACTTGGACAAGATAGAGCAATGGAAGCCTTTGAATCAATTTCATTCACCACAGGTTAAGAAATGAATAATTCAAGGTAAGATTTCTAGATATAGTTCTTTTGTTTTATCCCATTGCCTTCGTAAATAAAAAATGGTTGTCTTTGATGAGCAAAATTTATATACAAAATAAATCAATCATGAATCTATTGTCCAATGTTTCTAAATTCATATTTTAAAATTTTGAACAAATATTCATTAAAAAAATCCCCAGTTACAATATTTGCTATTACAATTTAAAAAACAAAATCATAAATTGTAAATATTATATTCTGTGTCTAATTTGCAACAAAGATATTTTCTATTATAATGTAGTTGTGATATCCATGTTAATGGGAATAAAACAAACAAAAAGTTGAAACTGTTCGCATGTGCAATTCAAATGCAATCGGTAAAGCTGTTATATTGGGAAACACAGTTGACAGGGTTCTCTGTAGATAGGAAAATTAAGAATCCTTAATTTGTTCTTGTTTCTCATGTAGCTTATCAATAATTTTTTGAGTAATTGTATGTAAAACATGGAGTGTTCTCCATACCAAACCCTTCTTCACGGCACACGCACACCACTTCTTTATCAGTCCATGCTCGATAAGAACATCTTCAAACTCCTTGTTAAATTTGCGGAACATTTTATCAGACTGGTCGGTAATTACCGTTGTAATTATCAATTCTCCTTCTCGCAGGTAAAACGTTGACAGAAATTGTTCAAGGGATAGATGAGTGGAGCTATTAATCTCAACCACAGCGCATATGATGATTGCACTAGTAGAACCCAACCACTTGAATAAATCCTGACGGCACATACTCACTTCATCTGCGCAGAAGAAGCCCTCGGAAAAAAGAGATGGGTTTAAATTTGACTTTGCTCCATCCCCTGCTCTTGACATTATCAGAAGATAGTCTGATGGCACGCTCTGAAATTTTAAAAGAAAACAGTTTAAATTCTTCTACAGAAAATTGTTTTCATCTAGAGATTCACTCAAAACATCGATTGGAAAATATAGAGCATGTTATGGGAACAAAATTGATAATCAATCATGAAAGCAAAAGCCTATACCGACAGAATGAGAAATATGATTTTTGGTTAAAAAGAGGCTTCTAATCAATATACCTGCAACATGGCGATGCAATCCTGTATTGATGCATTGTTGCAATATAAAAGCTGAATTGCTCCAGATCCATGCAATTCTTCAATACCTGCTATCTCCTCCAGCTTTTCACAAGAGTAAATGCAAATGCTCTCCCACGAGCTTTCCCCACCTAAATTTATGAACTCAAGCTCTGGGCAATCACATACCGATAACCGTGCCACATTGAAGTAACAACATAGTGACACCCTCTTCAAATTTTTACATTGCTTCAGAAGAATAGACTTGAGCGCCATACATTCATCAATAGTAATCTTCTGGAGAGAGTTCATACCCTCAAGACGCAACTCAAGCTCAAGCTGCCAACACCGAGAAATAATTAGTTGCACAAGATTCTTGAGATGAGATATTTCTGACACAGTTTTGAGTTCTGTACAATCCTGCAAATGAAGACTCTTGAGTGTTGTTGGCAAAGTTAATTTCTGCAGCTTCTGACACCTGAATAGTCGAATCTCCTCAAGCTCGGGGCACTCACTAATGCATAGCTCTTTAAGATTTTTAAGATAATCCATTCCTAAAATCGTTTCCAATTCTCTGCAGCGTTGCACAATGAGTTTGATTAATGTTCTTGGCAATTGTATGGTGTGCAGCTTCTCACAAGAATTGATGTTTAAAGTCTCCAAGCAGCAAAGTCTGGCAAGACTTGGTAGCTCTTCAAGCTCCGGGCACTCGCCAATGCACAAATCTGTAAGCTTTGTAAGATTGCCGATTCCTGCCAATGTTTGCGATTCTCCCCACTGCTTCACTGTGAGTTTGATTACTATAGCTGGCAGTGTTAAATTGTGCAGCTTCTTACAACAGTCAATGTTAATCCGCTTTAAACAGTTGAGTCCGGCAAGGCTTGGTAACTCATCAAGCTCCTCACAGTCACTAATGTACAGATCTGCAAGCTCTGTAAGCGAGCCGACTGCAGCCACTGTTTTCAATTTTCTGCACCGCTGCACTGTGAGTTCCTCCAGTGTTATTGGCGTTGTTATGCTGTGCATATTCCAACACTCAACAACAACAATCCTCTTGAGGAAGTTCAAGCTGGAAAGATCCAACCCAGGCTGAAGCTCAGGACATTGTTTTATGTTAAGTTCTACAAGTTTTGTAAGACCAGATATTGTTGCTACTGTTTCCAATTGTCTGCAACTTTGCAGACTCAGTTTCATTAGACTTGTTGGGAGAGTTATGGTGTGCAGCCTGTCACACGAATTGATGCTGATTGTCTCCAAGCAGCAAAGTGTGGCAAGATTTGGTAGCTCTTCAAGCTCTGGACACTCACTAATGTATAATTCTGAAAGCTTTGTATGATTGCCGATTCCTACCAATGTTTGCAATTCTTTGCACCGCTGTACAGTGAGTTTCATGAGTGTCCATGACAGTGTTACCTTCTGCAGCTTCTCACAAGAGACAATGCTAATACTCTCCCAGCAGTTCATTTGGGCCAAATTTGGGAACACAAGCTCTGGACAATCACTTACGGGTAAACATGCCTCGTCAAAGTTACACGAAAGTGACACTCCATGCAGATTTTTACATTTGTTCAACAGGAGCTTCCCACATCCATCGATCTTAATGTTCTGGAGAGAGTCCATACAGTCTAGATGCAACCCAAGCTCAAGCTCAAGCTGCCGACACCCAACAATAATCAGTTGTAGAAGATTCTTGAGATAGGATAACTTTGACATACTTTTCAGGTCTTTACAAGTATCCAAGTGAAGACTCTTCAGTGTTGTTGGCAAACTTATTTTCTGTAGCTTCTCACACCTGAATATGCAGATCTCCTCAAGCTCCGGACAGTCTGATATGCAAAACTGTAATCCCGACACTCCTATAAAAAACCCACAATCAGAGACTTGAAGGCGATTGAGCTTCCTACATCCATCAATTGCAATCATTTCCAGGCAACTTGCCCCACAAATAACTGGCAACTCCTCAAGCTCGGGACACTTATAAATGCACAGCTCTGTAAGCCTTGTTAGATTGCCTATTCCTGCCATTGTTCGCAATTTTCTACACCGCTGCACTTTGAGTTTCATGAGTGTCATTGGCAGTATCATGTTGTGCACATTCCCACATTTAATAATGGTAATCGTCTTCAGGGTGTTCAAGCTGGAAAGATCTAACTCAAGCTGAAGCTGGGGACATTGTTTTACATTCAGCTCTGCAAGTTTTGTAAGATCAGATATTCCTACCACTGTTTCCAAATCTCTACAAGCTTCCAGACTAAATTTAGTGAGGTTCGTTAGTAGTGTTATCATGTGCATCTTTCCACATTGAACAATATCAATGCTCTCTAAACAGCTCAAATTCGAGAGAGACAGCTCAACCTCAAGCTCCAAGCACTCAGAAATTTTCAATTCTATAAGCTTTGTAAGATTAGATATTTCGGACACACTTTTCAGTTTTACAATTGCTAATTTTTCTAGCCAAATCATATCTGCAACTCCCAACTCGAGCTGAGGGCATTCACCAATTTTCAACTCCAACAACTCTGTCAGAGCAGATATTGCATGTATAGTTTTGAGTTCTCTGCAAGCATTCAACTCCAGAAGCTTCAGAGTTGCTGGCAATGACACTTTCTGCAGTTTTCCACACTGGAGAATGCGGATGTCCTCAAGGTATGTCGCACGCTCAAAACGTGGCAGCTCTTCAAGCATTGGACAGTCTGATATGGATAATCCCACCGGATCAAAGTTACCTGATATTGTTCTTAAGATTCCACAATCAGCCATCATGATGTGATTGAGCTTCCCACATCCATTAATTGCGATACACTCTAGGCAATTTGCACCAGAAATAATGGGCAATTCCGCAAGTTCCGGGCAGTCACAAATGTTCACCACATGAATCATTTTGAATGATATTCCTGACACTGTTTCTAAATTTTTACAAGCATTCAGCTCGAAACATTTTGCCTTGACAAACTTATCAACTGTTACCCTCTTCAGACGGTTCAAGCCCAACAGACACAACTCAAGCTCAAGTATCCAACACCAAGAAATGTTAACTTCTACAAGCTTTGGAAGATGAGATAGTCCTGTCACACTTTTCAAATGATGACAGTCTTTAATTATGACTTTCTCCAAGCAGCGCAGATGAGCAAGACTTAACTCATCAAGCTTTGGACATCTATTAATGTTCAATTCTACAAGCATCCTAAAGCTTGATATACCTGGCACACTTTTCAGATTACAATAAGCGATCCTAATCCTTTTTAGGCAGCTCAGAAAGCCAAGACTTGGCTCCTCAAGCTTAGGGCATGTACTAATGTTCAATTCTTCAAGCTCTGTAAAACTAGATGTCGCTGACAATCTTTTTAGATGTTCACACTTGCTAACCTTAAGACAATGCAATGTTTCAACACTTGTAAACTGCACTTCATTAAGGTTTATCAATGAAGAAAGATCTAAGGATTTAAGATTTGGACATTGATTTCCATTAGTTACAATTCTTATTATATTTTCTTGTTCTCTAATTACTAGATATTCAAGCAAACTCAATGAAGCCTTAACAATAACAGGATCTTGACCACCATTCAATAGGGCTATAAATTTTCCGCCTTGAATTTTTTGCAGAGATCTTGAAATCTTTCTACGTGTGTTCACCATCAAAAGTTTCATTTTTGACATGCGTTGTCTATCATTGAGTTCTCTTTCCACATGAGTCAATATTCCTAACAAATCTGGAAACTCTTCCAATAAAGTTCCATAAATTTTCAGCTCTTTCATTTGTGAAGAAGCCTGAAACTCGAAATAAAATTGTTATTAACTTTAAATTGTAGAAATAATAAAACAAAGTACCATAACATAATGTATTTTATCATATGAATTATAGAGACTTGATTTTTTATGGAAAATAAAAGAATACCTCTGCATCTTGCTGCCACAGTCTTTTGAAATATCCATTGCCGACTCTTAAACACTGCACATTTTGAAGCGGAATCCATGAAGGAATTTGCGGCTGTACGCTGAAATTCAGGTGGTCCTGACAACTTAGACGACTTGAATTGGAAGAATACGGTCTGCAATATACATACGGATAACAAAGGTGAAGCCATAACAAAGAAGACGACATCTCTTCTCTATCATCCGATTCTCGTAGAAAGAACTGAACTTCAGCATTCAGGGACTTATCAAAAATAGAATGGAAGCACCTTCCTTTGGTTTGAGAAAAGATGGTTTTCAATCCATTTGATTCCTGCATTCACTCAATGGGCTTAGATTGTCTTGCTTAGATTGTCTTGTGATAAGAAGTTAAGATTTCAAATATCATTTTGATTTGATATGCATCTGAAATTTTGAGGAGGAAGACACATACCAAAATTTTAAGCTCCTGAGGATGCCAAAGGCGACGAGGATGGCTTATTTCATTTGCTATTTCTCTTCGTAAGTCCCGCAGGTGGTCGTGCATTCTCAATACAGGCAGGGGATCTTCTATTTCTTCAACAAGGCTTTTCTCTTTTAATGTTTGGAGTCCATTTTGAGCATTCCATCCCGATGCATTCCACACTCTTATGGCTGTACACTTCAATTGGTCAACAAAGAAGCATGCTATATCCATGAAAATTTTGTTTTTCCTCGGGGCTTAGGGCATCAAAGCTTATTTTAAGCGTTCTTTGTATATCTGGATGCATTGTCGTACCAAGTTTTATAAGCTCTAACCTCCAGTAATTTTCATCTCGACCACGAACATGCCTTCCAAGAACTTGAAGAGACAACGGTAACCCCCCACACACACCTAAGAAGTCATCAACGAGATTCTCATATCCTCTTGCCGGATGGGGTTGAGAGAAAGCATGCCAGCTGAAAAGTTGTCTGGCATCATCTTTATCCATTCCTTTTAAATGATAACCTACCTTAATTCCCTCGGCTATAAGAACCCCTACATCCCGGGTTGTAATAATACAGGCTATTGCAAGACCTTTTAAGCATGTGCCCGATCGATAGAACATCTAACTGTTCTGGATGATAAACATCATCTAGAACAATTAGGAAGCTTAAAGAATTGCTTCTTTCTATACAATTAGAGATAGAGGTGGATCCTTCCTCTCTACTTTGAAAATTTAACCCATTTTTATCGAAGAGATCCTTGAGGAGTTTCATTTGTAAAGAACAAAAATTGCTTTTGGCTGAGGCTTCCCGAACATCAAACAGAAAACAGGCTTCCCGAACATCACTAAAATCAAAATTATACCTGTTCGGGAAGCCTCAAAGGAAGGCTTCATTCTTTTGGTGTTTCATTTGTTCCAAATAACAATTTGATAATTTTACAACAATATTGTAATGGAGGTGCATGGGTTATGTCAATTTTAGTTTATATAGAATATGTTATAAATTTGAAAGTAGTAGTGGGTCAATAGAGAAGTGAAGGATTTTATGAAAGATCTTAAAAAGATGTTACTAGAGATAATGTTTAATAAGTAAAGAAATGGATTTGAATTAACCATTGGATATTGGTGCTTATTGGAGTATAATTGTCATCAATCATTCAAAATTAAATCATTAATAAGTATTTATTTTTTTGTTTTTACAGGTTTGGGTTTTCCTTGGGTCTGTAGTGTCCACCCTTGATTTGACTTATTTTGACTAGAGTTGACTTTTATATAATGTTTGATAGACTTATCTAGACTATATTTTGATGATTTGGATGATAATTACTCATGTGCTTCAGTGACTTAGGATTGATGTTAGACACTATTGGACATATGCTATTTTGATTATCTATATGGATGTTGGTACTATCATGATTGATCATGTGATTTGATGATATATGTACTCGATGGATTTTATATGCTCACTATGTGATGGATTATTGATAGATTAGATTTATCATGGTTTTGATGATGATTATGATTACGCCAACCTTACTTCATGATTACATATGATGAGATGTTTATGAGATGTGTTGACTATTGTTTGACTGTCTTCATAATAGAGACGATTCCACATCACTCATTGCGAGTGCGATGTGTCGTCGCGATTCTCTATCACTTGCTTGTCTATATGTGTATATGTATATGTGGTATTGTCGTTTTGTGGTTGCAGGATTTTGCAGGTACCAAACATCGACTCCACCTAGCTTCACAAGTCTGAGCATGTCTTTAGTTCCAATGGCTTATGTGGTTTGGAGATGGCACGAGTTCCCCTCACATACTCTAGGTCTAAGTTGTTCACCGTGAGTAGTCGGCGTCTTGGCATAATTCGCCATGTCAGTTAATAAGCTTGGCCTTTTGGTATTGTGAGTTCAGTTTATACTGGTTTATTTACTTGATTATGTTAGAGAGTTATGTGGCTCTTGATGTGTAGTTTTATATTTGGTAATGTTTATTTTAAAGCATTTAATTTATAAGTTTTGAATATTTAATTATTTGATATTTATATTTATTGGATAATTAACGTTTATTTATTTATGATTATTTAATATTTGATAAGCCTTATTGATGTTTGATATTTATTTAATATTTGTGATTTAATCTTTAATGACATTTGATTATTTAATTATTTATTTGACCTTCTATGGTTTGATATTTACTTGATATCTTACATTTATTTGGTTCTTTAATTTATTTTATTAGCTTTTGGGTTATTTGATTTTTAATCCCCATTTGGATTATTTATTTACATCTTATATTTATTTAATAGTTTGACTTTTATTCCTAAGTGGGGTGTATGAACACATTAAATTAAATAAAGAAATAAAACAATCCCACTTAGCTGGATAAGAATATTTTATTTAGTTTACCTACCCTTCACTCTCATTGGTTAGATTCAAAATGGGTGAATAAATTATATTATATGGTGGGTTGGTATAATATACTCCAAAATGGAATATTTTGATTGGCCGAGATTGAGGCTAGGGTTTTGGATTATTGTTGCTTTTTATTTTCATTCCGCGAGGTTTTTTGTGTTGGTTGGCTCTTCTTTGAAAATTTCTCCAACAAGTTTTCTTCTTGGTTTTGGATTTCTTCTCTCTTGGTTTTGGCTAGAGCTTGGATTGGATTTGATTTGGCTTGCGAGAGCTCTTCTTCAGCTTCAATCCATTATTTCAAGTTGCAGGTTGGAGTTCTTCACTTTGCATTTTGGCTTTCAATGGCTTCTTTGTGTATGCATTGTGTCTGCATTGTTTTGGGTCTAGGTTGAAATATTACTTTACTCTATAGTTTTATTATTGCTGAAAGTTAATATTTGGGAGGGAAACTTTATGTTATGAGAGTTTTTATAGAGGGAGATATATATTTGGTTTTCCTGTTTATGGGATTTCTCGGCTCTGTGAAAAATTGTTTGGAAGATCTTTGATTGATTTATCCTTGTTTGTATGAGAGTAGTTTGGTTTTCCCTTTGTGATTCCTTCAGTTGTGATTGTCTTCATTGGATTCTCTGTGAGTTTTGCAGTGGTTCTGTTTGTTTTATGCCATGAAGATATTTGATTAAATCTTGGTTTAATAGTCTGAGATACTTTGATGTGTTTATACCTATGTATTCCTTGTTTCTGGGCATCTATTTTCATATGTTTTTCATGCCCTTTTGTAAAGTTTGGATTTTATTATTTTACTCGAAAGTTTTCTAAGTTTTCCGTAAGTCTTGTGCAAAAGCGTTGTTTCTGCAAAAGCGTTGTCTTAATGTGCAAAAATGTTGTCTGTATTGCATAAGTGTTGTTCTACGCAGCATAAGCGCTGTCTCAGGATACATATGCGCGATTCAGGAAACATAAGCGTTGTTCTTCTTGACAGAAGTGTTGTCCTTCTTGGCAGAAGTGCTTTCCTTTGAGGCAAAAGCGCTAACCTGTCCGTGTTTTGTATTTTCTCAGTTTTGGTCATTTTTGAGGTATTTTCTCGAATTGATTTTTGTACTAGAGGCTTAATTTGAGGTCTGTTAATATTTCTCAGTTTTGGGTTTGATTAGTTTTGATGCATTTTGATGGTTTCGAGTATATTTTCTTCTCTACACCATTGTGTATATTTTAGACTCTCTTCCATGTGGATAGGCCATGGATGATTGAAATGATTACTATGTTGTTTTGGACCAGCAAGTGAGTAGGCCTTGCTGTAATGTTATCTTTTATTTGATGGCAACATTTGATGGCTTGATATGCCTTTGTTTATTGCTAGCCAAGAGGCTCATTTTTCTATATTGATGTTGTTGTAGTCTTGTTTATGTTGTAAGAGTATGTGTGGAAGTTGTTGGCTGCATTGAGTATTATTTTTATGTAATTATGTTGGTAGAGCCTCTTGTGATTTATTGCTTGGCCATGTTAGGAGGAGTGGGCTTCCTTATGATGTTCGGGGTCACGAGAGATAGGCTTGCATGAGGTTCCTTGTAAGGATGCATGGAGTCTAGACCATCAGGGCACATTGGAGTTTTCCATGATTTGTAAATAAGTGATAACCTAATAATTGATGGGTTGGGTAGTTAGATTAATTAATAAGATGATAAATTGATTTGTGCCTCATGACTTAGTCCTAGGGAGGATGTTTTAGGATAAGCATGAGAAGGCCATGAAGACGGTAAGCTAATCTCCCTTAGTCTCTCATAGGTTGAGATGGCTCCACATGTCCATCAGGCTAGTGCCTTGTGCCTTATGTTATTCTGTTTTGAGGATGGCATGTGATGACACTCCACTCTTACATGTGTTTCCCTTTATGATTTATGATTATGCTTATTGGATGCGTTTATGTCTTGATGAGTTTTACGCCTCTGAGAGTTCATTCTTGTTGTATTGTGTGCATTCTTGTTGTATTGTGTGGGTTCTTGCTTGAGAGTCCTTGTGGGTTGGTGCTTTTTAGCCATTGGGATATTCTCTTGGATTCTTCTTGCGTGGATGTGGATTCTTCTTCATGATGTGCTATGGATATACCTTTTGCAGATTTATGTAATGGATAAGGTAGAATGCATGTAATGTAACATTCTTGTATATAGTAGATGGATTCTTGTAGTAGAAAGAGCTATACTTGTGATGTATTTAATGTACTCATATTTGTAAGATGAATTGTAGTTGAAAATTGGAATTTAGGCATATTGTATTTGTACTATTGTAGAGATGTGATCTTATGAATCATGGAAATAAGTGGATTATAGTTGGAATAGAATGAAATTTCATTATGGATTAGTTGTATTATTTCATGGAATGTTTATAGGCTAGTTAGAATGTTAAATAATCTTGGAAGAGGAATATTCGTAGATTAATAAGTGAATATGTTAGAAGATGTTAATTGGATCTAGTAAATAGGAATGATTCACATTGATGCATTGGTAGAAAGGAAATTATGCATATCATGAGGAGTAAGTAATGTTATAGGTTGCATATCTCATGGTTAAAGAATTAGAATATGATGCATTAATGAAGGTGAAATATACCTATCGTGTGCGTAGTATGTTATTGTGGAAATGAATTAAGTAATGATGTTAAAGTACCCTAGAGAAAGATTATTGATGTTGTGTTATTTCTGCTTGCGGTATTTGATGAAATGAGAAATGATGTATGTTCATATTTGTAAATTGGTTAATGAATGTAAATAGATGGAGATGTTATATGTTGCATTAGTTGTTATTAGATGTTAATTAAAAAAAAAGTTATCTCCATTTGTATATTATTGTTTAGTTTCTTTAGGATATTTTGGCGGGCATTCCAGGGTCTATTTGTAAGGGTGGTTATTTCATTGGTGGCAAGTGATTATTAAGTGCCACATTACCATTTAATTGAATCTAAGGACATAAAGTGATTCTTCATCTCAATTTGTATTCCACAATAAGAGAAACAAAGTTCTCTATGGTAGGGTAGAGGAATTAGAGGAAGAAATAAACAAAGATGGGTCTGAGCTCTATTGATATGATGAAAATACTTCTTTGGCATAATAGATTCTATGACTTCTTTGAGCTATAGTGGAATTTTTTTGTACAAAATAAACAAAGATGAGCTTGAGCTCTATTCACATGTTGAAAATAGTTTCTTTGAGCACAATACATTCTACTAAATTTTTTAAATTGCAATAAAAAATTATATTTATACCACTAAATTGGTGTTTGCCCAATTTATCATAAGCAAATGGTAGAAATCAAATATTTATAATGAGAATAACGTGACATTGTATGACATGAAAGAACATAATAAAAAAATATGCAAACAAACTCTAAGGAGAGTTGCTTCTAATTTATGAAGAGAAGTGGATGAGCAACTAGTGACAAAGGGAAGAAAAAATGGGCAAGAGATGAGGTAGATGTCTAGATAGAAAATACTTAGTAACCCAATTTAATGAGAATGAAACCTGTAACCCAATCAATGAATGAGAACATTAAAATTGTAAGCCCAAGAGGACAATTGTGGAATATATAGGGATAATTTCTTACAATGCCTGAAAGGTCATTCAAGCATAAATTTTCTACCACCTCTTTAATAAATTGAGAAATTCATGTCATGACTTGGAGTAGTTTGATAATTAATTACGAATAAATGAAAGGAAATACAAGCAAGCATTGTAAAGCATACACGTGGTTGAAGAGTGACAAAGAAACAAATATGGATTATATATATTCAACGTATTCTTCACTATGTGATAAAATAAATTTGAGAAATTTTAATAGCTACTAAAAGAAATTATTTTGTAGCTTAAATGAATTTTGTTTTATAAATTTTATCTTTAACTACCCAACTTAGTTGGTTATTTATCAAACAAATGTTAAGAGTATTGTATAGAATAATTATATTGATGAATACGTATATGTCAATTGACTATAGGGTTTTGAAATATATTCAAAATAATCTATTTTAAAAACGGTAATAGCTCATTGTAATGTCCCCTACTAGGAGGTTGCCAATTCCTACAACTTAATAATGGTTTTGATCTGATCTGATTGATGATCATGTCACTAGATGTTTTTGACTCCTTTCCTTTATATCTCTCAATGTAAGGGAGAGGTCACACCTCTTCATTATGGATGCCCTTTAGCAAGAGACGCGCCCTTTCACCATTACTACCCTTTGAAAGAGTGCAACTCTTCATTACTTCTACCCTTTGAAAGGGACACAACCTTTCACAATCAGATGTGCACTTCTTATTTAAATCAAGTTTGCACTTCTGATTCCCAAATCATCCCCTTCTCAAAATAAGATTCTCTTCTCCCTTTTATATCTCGTGTTTGAGGGAGTCACAACTTTTCCTACAATGTCTTTTGACCATTCATTAACTTAATTAAATTTTAATTATATTATTTAATATTTTAATTTTAATTCTTTTCTATTTTAATATTATTATTATTTATTATTAAATTCTATTATAAAGTGGGAACATTATAGTCCACCCCACTCAAGATTGCTTGTCTTCAAGCAATGATCATGGAATGTTCAAAATGATTCCCAATATGAAATGGCTTTCAAAACACTCATAGAATAAACATGCTGCTACTTTTTTTTGTAAAAACCCTAGTTCTTGCCCTAAATCACCATTTAATGAAAAACTACAAATGGAACAAGATGCGTACCTGATTGAGATCCTACAAAAGATTAGGAAATCTTTGGAACTAATAATATAAATCTCTAAAGAAAGTTAATTAAGCATAAATTAACTTAACGAAGGTCTGGTCCAACTCCCTATAGGAGCTCAATCATAAGAAAGTGAGAGTAAGAAGAATGATGAAGTGTCCAAGAGATCCTCTACCCTAGGCCCAACAACGAAGTGAAAACCAAATCCCTTTTAGCCTCATGGGACCATTAGTCAAGCTACCATGAGGTGGGCTACCTAGTGAGGTGTCCTATCATCATTCCCTTTCATCACTTCCATCCTTATCCCCTTGTTAATAATCAGTTATGATAGAGTTTGGAAAGATACAATAGGGTGTCTTGAATGTCCTTCCCCTCTAATTCCAAGAGCGGTGGACTCTATCTTACACCCCCTTGGCCTCATGGGGCCATCGGTCAACTACCATGAGGTGGGCTATCTAGAAGAGGACCTCATCACTGTTCTCCCTCTTTGTACTTCCTTATATTACTACCATGACAGTTTGCTCAACATATGCATCATAGGGTATTCTTCATACAAATGATAAATATGAATTACATATACATTTCATAATTATGTAATTTTAAGACAAGTTTTCTCACATCCCCTCTCACATCACTTCTTAAATGGTTTGCACAATATCATAGATATCACTTAATGTTAAGAACTTATGATTAGAAGCATGACACACATCTATGACCTCAAATACACTGTTCCTAAATAAATATGTCTATAGTAATCATAGGCACTCATGGAGCAAACAAACACATCAAATATGAATCAAACATGGAGCATACACTTGAAAACACGAAGCATACACATGGATATCTGCAAACACGGAGCATACATGTGAATACACATATTGTTAGATTATTTTTCCTTAACTAGGATGATTCATTGATTCATCTTTAGATTCTTTACCCTACAGGATGACAAGATCATTGCTCCGATACCATTGTAATGTCCCCTATTAGGAGGTTGCCAATTCTTGTAACTTAATAATAGTTCTAATCTGATATGATTGATGATCATGACACTAGATGCTTTTGACTTCTTTCCTTTATATCTCTCAATGTGAGGGAGATGTCACACCTCTTCATTATGGATGCCCTTTGGCAAGAGACACACCCTTTCACCATTAGCACCCTTTGAAAGAGTGCAACTCTTCATTGCTTCTGCCCTTTGAAAGGGATGCAACCTTTCACAATCATATATGCACTTCTTATTTAAATTCGATTTGTACTTCTGATTCCCAAATTATCCCCTTGTCAAAATGAGGTTCTCTTCTCCCTTATATAACCCATGTATGAGGGAGTTACAACTTTTCCTTCCATGTCTTTTGACAATTCATTAACTTAATTAAATTTTAATTATATTATTTAATATTTTAATTTTAATTTTATTTTTATTCTTTTCTATTTTAATATTATTATTATTATTATTTATTATTTATTATTAAATTCTCTTCCAAAGTGGGGACATTACACTCGTAGTAATTATCTCTTGAAAGACTACTTAAGCATAACTATTAATTAGCCGAAGTGCTTAAGAAAATTGTAGGTGATTGCATTCATGAACACCTCCTCTCAGGGAATACTTTAGAAAAAGTGTTGAAGGATTATGAGTTTTCTTTTGGGAAGGTTCTTGTAGGAGGTATGTTCCCTCATAAAGATTTGGAAAGAACCCTGCAGTGATTTCTGTTTACAATTTTGTGAAGCATGACCTCAATTATGTAGTAGTTGCTACAAAATCTTTTCAAATCCTTTTCAGAAAACAAAAAAAATCACAAATTAACTGTTAGATGGCAAACAGCTCTCCACCATTCACAACATATAAATTACTCGGAGGCAGGGGATATTTATTCTTTATGAAGAACTCAATACATTCCTACATAGCAAAATTTATATGATTCTTTATTTAATAATAGCACAAATGGCTAAGCAAACCAAGACCCATTTCAAATTTTATCTCTAAAAAGCAGTTCACAGAAACCAAATTGCTGATACAAAATTAGCATTCAGCACGGCCTCTCTGAAAATTATACAAACACAATAGAATTAACTTTAAGAATCATATCATCATAGCTTGCAGATGCACATCTGAAAAAATGGATCTGATCATTCTGAATTGTTAAAAAATTCAATATCATGGTTTGTATGATATCTCCCAAGAAGATTTATATGCAACCAAGATTGATGTACACCAGTTTTATTTGGTGATCCTTATTGAATTCAAGAAAAGAGAGGATTATTCCATAATTTTCTATATAAATCTAAAAGCAAGAAAAGAGAGGATTATTCAGCATTGCCAGATCTCTTTGACCATCTCTCTACCATGTATGCCCAAGTTTTCTGCTTTATTTCATAGCTGCTCTTGAAAAAATTGGCCTTAATTGATAACTCCACCATTTCTTTCTGAGATTCTGGATAATTCTTCAATAACTTTATATAAGTTGGGTACAAAACCAATGCATCAAATATTGAGAGTTCATCTTTTATTGATGATATAATTAACCTCATCTCTTCATTTTGCTTTCTGGCATCTTCAAGATTTGCTCTTAGCTCTGCATTCTGAGCCTCCAAAGCATTAATGGCAGATAAACAAAACCTCAAATCCTTCATTGTCATTGTGAGTTGCTTCCCCGTTTTCTGTTTTAAAGAGTCCAAACAAACAAAACTCAGAATTATGATAAAAAGTTTACAACCATTTTCATGCCACAAAAATCTTTTTAATCATACATACCTATGGAACAAGATTTGTTATGAAGGGCAACAAATCTCGTTATACAGACCCTCTGAACTTCTCCGTCTGACAGACAGTCGGGAGAGAGCAATGTAATGGAGGGCTTAATTCTTTTTATGGATTCGCTTCTTTATGCCAGCAAAAACCAAATAAATTTTAACTAGGAGCTCCAAAAAGAAACAAGAACAAGAAGAGTGGAATAAAAACTATTTTCTCTAACGACCAAATCACTAATTATCAAACCAGTCCTCACCATCTCCGTATATAGTCATCTAAAACTGTATACCGCGTGATTTTTTACTGTAGTTTTACATGACTTTGACCACTCTTGTTTGCTCCATAGGTTTTATTATATAATTCTTTTATTAATTTCAAAATTTTGGTAATTTTAATTATTCAATTTTTAAAGCGGTCTAGGGGAGAGGATCTTATAGTGGAGCATCCTAATTTTACCTCTCTCAAAATTCTATATGAGTATTTCAAATCACTCTCAGTTTTGTATAATTTGTTAAGTCCCCTACTTGTAAAATTTGGTTCCAAGTTCACATGCTCAAATATGATGTCACATCAGCATGTTTTTTTGTTGAAGTGTCCATAATGGTCCCCCAAAAAGTAAGAGCAATAGTTTTGCACTAAGTCATGTTAAATTGGTGCGCTGATGTGGCATCACATAATTGGTTTCTTTTTAGATTTAAGTAATAGATTTTGGGGATAAGTATCATATGACTATTTAAGTGCTTCACTAAGGGGCCCATTTTGGTCAACTCCTATACCCAGTATAGGAGGGAAATAGCTATCCAACCATCAAGATGCACCATAGCATTGATGGCTGGATGCTATGGTACACAATTAAAGTGTTGACTTATCATCAGTGAAGATCATTTACAATATGTTCGCCTCGACTAAATTTAACAACAATCTTCATCAACGAGAAGTCAAAACTTTAATTATGTAACATCCAACCATTGATGTCATGTTGCATCCTAATAGCTAGATAGTTGTTTCCCTATAGGAACCCGCCCCACTATAAAATTCTCTCCCCTAATTATTATCTAACTACTACTCTTGATGAAACATTTTTATTTATATTATAGATCACAAAAGTAAGGCTAATTTGTCTTTTGCTTTTTGTTTGAATGTATTAGTTATGATGATTAATTTTAATTGATGGAAGCAAACCATTTCTTTTTTATGGTTTATGTTGTGCAAGATTTTGTACCTAGATTTGTATTTAGTTGATTTTTTTGATATTTTTTAGCATCAATTTTTAGAAAAACAAGTATGTGTGTTTTGTTTTTGGTTTCATTTTGTTAAAATGTTAAGCATAGATAGAATTGCTAGCAAACCATATAAAATTTGATGAAGAAAAAACTAGTCAAAAAACACCAAAAAGCAACACAATTATCAATAGAAGGCATCAAGACAAATCTTTCAATTTGATGGCTTTGGATATGCATTATTAATTTATTTACTTTACTAAAAAGAGGAGTAAAAAATTATTCAACCAAAGAAAGAGATACAAAGCACGCAAGGTCTCACACCCAACAGAGAAACAATTATACAAACTCTGTCAATTTCCACTAAGTGATCTAGCAAATGAGCCATTTCCGAAGACAATTGCTCCCTATCCACTATATTCTAGCCCTGCCTATGTTCAAAAGCCCATTTAGCCAAACTATTTGCAACTTTATTCCACTCATGAGGATTGTGACTAAAAGTAACCGATTCCAAGGAACTGCATAACCAAAGAATTTGCTTAATCATTGTGCAGCTAAATGCCAGCTGACCTTGTCTAACCATCGCTCACTCAACAAAGTCGCCACCACCTGTGAATCTGGTTCACAAATAATCCTATTCCAGCCAAGAACACAACTACGCTCCACCACATGCAAAATGGCAAGAGCCTCCATAAGTTATTGGTATGAAAACCCCTATAAATTGAGAAAATAAAGTGAATATCTCCAGAGCTATCACGACCTACCCCACCAATACTAACATAGCCAAGATTCCCTTGAGATGAACCATCAGTGTTAAGTTTCAAAAGTTCCTGAGGAGGAGAGGACCAACAACCCTCCTATTAATCCTTCGCAAAGGATGGTGGCATTTATTTCTCATGATCTGTCAAACATACTGCCCCCTAGAAGAAGGAACACCTCTCTGAAGAGAAAAATTGAACCGATTACAAATATCAACATCCCTAGGATCCACACCCCCATCAAAGTCACAATTTGCCAAAATAGTCTCCCAGAGAATGAATAATTCTCCACCACAAATGTTGAACAACCATCCCAATAATGAAAGGGGGTCCAATAGCCCAAGCAACCTAGAGAAAATAAGTCTTAATAGGAGGCTTACCCAAGTAGGCCTAGAATTCAACCAAAGAGGAAACATGCCAGCAGGTCTGGTTCCAAAGTCCCCACTAGAATTGCCATTTTTTCCTAGAGAAGGAGCACAGAAAGAAGAGGTGAGAAACACATTCCTCACTATTGCAGCATAAAACACACATAGAGGGACCTTGGAAACCTTGCTTGCACAAATTATCTCGAGTAAGACAACAATTTTGGACTACTAGCCATATGAAAAAGGTTGCATTTAGGCTAAGAAAATTTACTCCACACATGTTTCCACCAAGGAACTTCCTCCCCTCCAAAAAATTATTGAATAAGTTCCAAGTAACCAACAAAAACAGAGTAATTTTTTTATGTAAGATGTAATGGCCACACTTTTGAGCATTCTGTGAGATGTATGTTACCGGTATTCTTTTTTTCCTATGTATTTTAGGATGCATAGGTTGTGCTTATTTATAAACTACATTCAGTGTTTGTTGGAGTTTTAGCTTCACCATTTTTATTGTCTAATATAGTTGTGATTTTTTATGTATGATCATTTCTTCATGTTCTTGTCAAATGAGATGTGGTGTGCATTTTATGTCATGTGTCTAGACTAACCACATGTTTAGATATAGTTTGGTGTTCCTCTCCCTATCAATTGTTGGAATTTGGCCTATGTTGAGATGCATGTTTGGTGCTATGACATGATCCTTGTGAGAACATGGTGTCTTTCATAATGTGCTTTTGTATTCTTTTAAGGTTTAAGAGCCCTTATGCACTTGTAATGTCGTGATTAACATTCAAATTATGTTGTATATTTTGATATTCATATGTTATTCTTTGTATGACCTAGTTATCATAACATTTTATCCCATTTCTATCTTTATAGATATCTATTTTATAGGTTAAATTATTATAATGGTCTCAACATCATGTATTTTACCTCTAAAGATATGTATATATTCACTTAGTTGGATATTATTTTTATTATTGTGTTGGCATTCTAGATGATTGTTGGTTGTCACATTTCTATTATTGGATGATGTACATTAATATTACGTTATTTTGTATTTGATGATTGAAAAATGTATGTGACACTATACTTCATTGGATGGTTATACACTGTTTTGGCTATTATGTGAAGTGTAAGTATGCTTGACATCTAACTAGAGTGAGCAGGTAAAGGATTATTTCTCCATTTAAGTATGCAAGTTAAGGTTATGTTCTCAATGGTGTTTATATTGGATATGTCACTTTAGGTTAAGTATGTTTGGTAACCTCTATCATACTCCATTTGAGTGTAAGATGAATTACAATTACTTATATGTTGCTAGATTTGAATTTGCGGTGATTTATGAATTCGTGTGTTTTAGAAGACCTATCAATATGTGATTTCATTAATGATTTTTAATGTCTTATTTGTATTGTGATTATATGTGAAGATTAAATCATTGGCAATTTAATGATGGTTGATACATTTTAGAAAATTAAAAAAAATTGAAATAAGAGAAATGCTAGTTAAATGCATTAAAAATTATATCATATTTATATCAATTAATTTATTCACAATTTGAAATCATTTCATTAGTGGGAAAAAATCAACTTGAAATTAATTTTAATTTTTTAAATTAATTGAAAACTAAAAAAAACATTACTTTGGAAAATTGAATTGGATAATTCTTTATTGTTGAAAATAAGAAAGATAGGAATTAAGCAATTTAAACTATTTGCTAAAAGATTATTTTTGTGAAAGAAAATTTGAAAAAAAAAAAGAAAAAAAATATAAAAGGGAAAATGCATTAGATTTTTTTTTTAAATGAGAAGAGATTAAAGAATCATTCTTCGCTTTTGCAAAATAGAAATGCTCTCTCAAACCCTCTCTCTTAAAAATGGAAAGAAATTGAAGGTGGAATTGGAAGGATCGGTTTTGCTTGGAATGCATTGGGAAGAAGTGCATTTGGTGGTGGATTGAATTTCATGTGGTTTGTCTCTCTAAACCTTATTGAATTCTATGAAATTGAAATCATTTGAACTCCATGAATTGTATGAAATTGAGATCATTAGAGCTAGTTTCGTATCTAAGCATTAGAGTCATTTTGGGCATTGTAATCCTCTAGCACACTATAATCCTCTAGAGCGTTATACAAGAGGCATTTCCAATCATTTCTAGTAGAAACTTAGTATATGAAATTTGTTCCTCTTGGGATTGTGAGACTTCTTATGTCTTCACTTTATTAACAATTGTTGCAATCTAGAATTTATGTCATATTTTACATTGAAAAGCATGTCTTTGCACAAAAATGACTAGTTATCATTCCGATTGGTGGAGGGCTTGTACCTCCTAGTGGAACAACCCATTGTGAAGGTTTTCCCTTTATGTTTAGTGTCATTTGATTGTCGTGGATTAAATTGAGATACCTATCACCCTCATATTGCTTCATATGTAAGAAACTAAGGTTATTTTGACTAGTTGAAGTATAACATCTACTAGGTATCCCACATCTTGCATAGGATTCCCCTGGTGTTTGGGGAGTCATTGAGTATGTTTTGGGACTAGATTTGAGGTAGCTGATTCCATCATCTTGCTCTTATATTGTGTTTGTGAGAGAAAACAATCATAGGTTAGGACTTAATTGTCATTATGGCAAAGCTCCACTCTCTCATAAGATCGTCATGGTGGCTTCATCATATGATTTGTAAGTCTTTCACTTGTGTCATCTTCCTTCGAGAAATGGTGATGTCTTTTAGTGTTGTCAATTTCTTGTGTGGTGTGCTTGACATGACACTTATGTGCATATTAATATGTAGTGTGACATACTAGTTATATATTAATTACTACAGTCATTCTTGTGTTGTTCTTTCAATGAGAAATATTCACTTGGTTTAAAGTATTAGGTATGTGGATTAAGACATTAAATAAGAGTATAAAAATATTTTTATTGGTTTCATCTCATTAAAAATTTAAGCCCGTTGTGGGGATGAGGTCCCCCGTTTGTGGCCTCACAGGTTCATAGCTCTAGGTCAAAAGCGTTTCACATGGAGCTGGAGGGCATGTCATGCCAATGTCATCGGTCATGTTAAAAAGTTTACCAGACATTAATTTAAAAAAAAAAAAAACTCGCTAGAAAAGTATCCTTGTAATAAGGGTCCAAAATCTTTGAAATATTATATAAAACTTAGAGTTACTAATACGAATATTAAACTTTGTACAAAAAAATAGCCAAAAACAAATGATTATAACCATCCATTGTTAAGAATTAAGTTGTCTCAACCTTAGCAATTTCAAAGTAACTATTTATCATTTTAGATTTTTCCCATGGTTATTTGGCATTTATGCTATTAAATATTTGTGCTCAATCAAAAGGGTTGTGAGATTTTGAATTGGCACTTTTGCCACATGTTGGTGCCTTGAAAAGCAGGGTATTAGTTGTCAAACAATGCCCATTGTTATGACATATTCTATGACAAATGGAAAGGCTAAAAATAAGTGAGATCATTTTGGATGTGAGAATCAGATATGACACACATAATAGAATTTTGCACAAGCTATTCATAGTCTATGACGCATGTAAGAGTATCTCCTATTTTTGGGGTATTCTTATGGCAACATGTAAGATGATACAATGCTATGTAAGGAACTATGTTTGGCATGTGGGATTTTTACTAATTATTACCATGGTATTTTGGAACCTTGTTTTGACCCATGATAATGTTTTGTGGTGGTATTTTGAGCTCAGGCCATGAGTCTATATATTGAGGGGTTGAGATGGAGAAAATTTGAGATGGTTTACAAGTACACAAATATTGTTGGATTCGATGTAAGATTGAGGAAATTTTATTTATTGTATTCTCTTTGAAGAATAATATATATTTTCCCTCTTTTCTTGGTGGATTCTTTTTCCTTCAATGGGGTTTCTCCATGTAAATCTATGTATTATGTGTATGGCATTTGAGTAACTATGATTGGATGATGTACATTAATATTATGTTATTTTGTTGTTTTAATAATTTCTACAAGTTTATATTTTAGATCTACAAGTTACATCATATTTCCATATTGTAGTGGTTGCCTTCATTTCTAACATTTGGTATCAAAGCATGGCTAGTTTTGTTTATTTGGTGGAAGTTTGAAGGCTTTTTGTGTTGCTGTAAGAGTTATATTTTGCAAATTTGTGTTTGTAGGAGCCATAGTTGCATTCACATCTTGGTTGGACATTGAGGAGTTTAATGGATCTAACTACAAGCTATCTCCTTAAAGAAAGAGATCAATGGGTAGTTGCAATGGAATAAAGAAACCTAAAAAAATTGGTCAAGATGAATGGGCAAAGATAGACAAAAAGACAAAAGGTACAATCCAATTATGTTTTGCATATTTTATTCTCTTAAATGTGTCTGAAGTAAAGACTACATTTTTTTTTGTGGAAATGTTTGGGTGAGATCTACCAACCCAAGAGCCTTGTTAACAAACTAGTAAAAAATGAAATTATTTTATCTTAAGATGAAGGAAGGTGGATGTATTGTTGAGTATTTAAATTCATTTAATTTGATTTTTGAGTCAACTAACCTCCATATATGTTAAGGTTGAGGAAGAAAACAAATGCATTACACTTCTTTTTTCTTTACTTGAATCTTGGGAAAATTTCATTCTTGTTATCACTATTAACGTTTAATATCCAAATATGGATGCACTTGTTGTGACTTTGTTGGCACAAGAAAATAAGAGAAAAGTTATGGATAGCTAGGGTGATGCTCTCAATGTTAGGGTTAGGCTTAAAGAAAGAGGGTCAAACCAATATCAAGGGTTTAAGGATAAGTATTGGAACTATGCAAAAATAGGACATATGAAGGAGTGCAAAAACAAAAATAAATAGTATGATTCCTCCATAGAAAAGTCCTTTGATGCAGGTGATGCTATTTTATTTTTTTCCTATGATGTCGTTGCTAATAAAAATTAGCTGGTTGATTCAAGAGGCTCATAGATTACATGACTCCTCATAAAGAGTGGTTTTCCACATTTAAGAAATATGATGGGGGTAATGTCTACCTTGGGGACAACACTACATATCCAATTGTTGGACAGGGAAAGGTATTGCTGTTTTTTAGTGATGGGAGGAATAAAAACCTCTCAGGTACTTTACATATTCTTGGATTAGCTAGAAATATGATTTCAATTTTAAAGTTGAATGATTTGAGAATGTATGTAGCATTTGATAGCCATGATTGAAAACTAGTGAGAGGAATCCTAGTGGTAGCTAGGGGAACTCGAATGGGGACTCTGTTTAAGTTGGACACCACTACTATTTGGAAGTCCACATATGTGGCTAAAAGTTTTGAAAATACATGTATGTTATGGCATTGTAAATTAGGCCATATAAGTAAAAATGTTTTAAAAACTATTATAAATAAAAAAATTGCTAGATAACTTATCTAATTCTAATGAGCACTTTAATTTTAATGAGCATTGTCTGTTTGGAAAAAAAAAACAAAGAATCATTTCCTTTAGGGAGAAATAAATCAAAAGAGAAATTATAAATTATTCATATAAATGTGTTTGGCCCCATGGATAATGATTCTATTGCAAAATCTCATTATTTTGTTGACTTCATTGATGGTGTATCAAAATTTACATTGATTTACTTTATGAAGAATAAATATGAAGTTTTTACTAAGTTTAAGGAACTTAAAGTCTTATTGAAAACCAAACAAGACTAAAACTAAAAGTGTTAAGATCAAATAATGGAGGGAAATATTGCTTTGAGAAATTTGAGGAGATTTGCAAGTATAAAGGTATCATAAGACAAAAGACAACTCCTTATACACCACAATAGAATTGTGTTGTAGTAAGGATGAACCAAACTGTTATGGAAAGAGACAATAATATGTTGAGTGATGCACAATTGGATAATTATTTTTGGGTAGAAGCTATGTGCACAACTTGTTACTTGATTAACAGATCTCCTTGTAAGGTTCTTGATTCTATACCTAATGAAATGTGGATAGGTATGAAAACTTTTGTTTCATATATAAGTTTGTATGGCTATGAGGTTTTTCTTTGCGTTCCTAAAGAAAACGACTCTAAATTAAATCCAAAAGAAAAAAAGTGCATCTTCATTGGATATGGTGAGAATGTCAAATGTTATAAGTTATGAAATCCTCTAACTCAATTTTTTTTCTCTAGAGATGTTGGAACTTAGAGCTATTTCGGATCTTGTACAACCAGAAGAGAAAGGAAGAAAAAAAAATAGTGCATTTTGACATACATCAAGAAGAGAATAATGATGGATTAGGGGATGGGGAAGAAGAAGAGATTTTGAGTGAAAGTTTTGAAGATGAAGACTCTATTGTAATAGAAGACCGTGTGCATATTGAAGAACATGAGGAAGGATCTCTTACTCTATCATTGATAAGATCTACAAGACAACAAAATTTAGTTGATAAGTATAGCCCACTAGTTATGTGTTTGTTTTATTGAGTACCGATGTTGAGCCTAGATCCTACAATGAAGTTATTCTTGCATATGATAGTGAATCTTGGCAACTAGTCATGTAAGAGGAGATGATGGCCTTAGACTCTTGTGATGCATGGGATCTTGTACATTTTTCCAAAGGAAGGAAATCCGTTTCTTGTAGGTAGGTATATAAAAATAAATTTGGAGTGGATAGTTAATTGGAGAAGTACAAAGCTGGACTAGTACTTAAGAGCTACTCCTAAAGAGGGAATTAATTTTGGTGAATTTATCCTTGAATGTTGCTAAATTATCTTCATAAAATGATTGTCAATGGGCAAATTGAGTTGAAGAAAACTATCACTAAGGTGAATCTTGTAGATTATCTCATCAAGCCTATGAGCACATAGATTTTTACTTAGTGTAGAGAGGCCACATGCCTTGTTTCTTATTCCTAGTCGATTCCATGATGGTGTGATAACTTTGGATCTTTAAAGGTGTTCAACAAGTGGGAGAATAATTGGAATTGAGGTGTCTCAACCTTAACAATTCTTGAGTATTTATTTATTATTATTTTATATTTTTCCATGGTTATTGACATTTATACTATTAAATATTTGTGCCTTATCAAAAAGGGCGTGGGATTTTTAGTTGGCATTTAAATGTCACATGTTGATGCCTTTAAAAGCAAGTTATTAGTTGTCAAAATATGCCCATTAAATTGCCTAACATGGAAAGCCTATTTTTAAAGATGTTATGAAAAATTCAATGAAATAGTTAAGGGTTAAAAATAAGGGAGATCATTTTAGATGTGAGAATCAGTTATGAAACTCATAAGAGAATCCTTGCATAAGCTATTGATAGTCTATGATATATGCAAGAGTATCTAGACTATTTTTGGGGGATTCTTATGTCAACCTATAAGAGGATATATTGTCATGTAAGAGATTACGTTTGGCATGTAGGAGTTGTATGGATTTTTACCATGATATCTTGGAACCTTTTTTTGACCCATGGTAATGTTTTATAGTGGTATTTTGAACCCCCATGAGTTTATATATTAGGGGGTTGAGATGGAGTCAATGTGAGATGTTTTATAGGTAAACAAATATTGTTGGGTTTGATGCAAGATTTAGGAACTTTTATGTATTCTCTTTGAAGATAAGATTTGCCCTCTTTCCTAGGTGGATATTTTTTATTCGAAAGAGTTTTGTCTATGTAAATCTGTGTTATTTGTATGGCTTTTGAGTAATGTGATTTATTTGTAGTTTTAATCATTTCTCTATTAATTTTTACAAGTTTATATTTCAGATTTAGAAGTTATAGCATATCTCTTTATTGTAATGGTTACCTTCATTTCTAATATCCAAGGCCAATAGAAAAAAGAAACACAACTATAAAGGCATTAAGATTCTCAACCAAACAACATAAACCATCACTAAATAACCCCTTAGTCTTTTCTAGGGATATGGGAAGCACATATTCAACTATCTCTTCCATCCATTGCTAATTTGCATTGCACATGATGAACATTTTTCCTTCCCCATTTTACTTTTGGCAAAATGTGGACTCCAATTTTCATTTTTTCTTTTGGTTTGTTTTGCTCTCTTGGTTCTCTTGATCCATAATATTGTAACCATAATGCATTGTGAGTTTCTCTTGGAAAACAGACCATATGACAACACATCCCTTTTTTTTTCTCTTCATATATGCAATAAGTATCCCAACATGGTCTCATGCCAAGGTACACTATGTTTTGATGACTCAATTCATGTATACTAACAAGCTAAAAATAATTGTCAAATCTTTCAAAAAAATGGGTTGAAACTATGAATAGTGAGACAAGATCCATTAAAATAAATGACACTCAATATTCAGTTGAGTTGATTCAAAGTAAAGAAGATCTTGGTATAGCCATATAACAAACAAACAGCCTTTTACAGAGCTAGTCTTCATATGAAACAGAGGATCATCTCAGAGCAAAGAATATGAAATTATCAAAATGGGAAAATAAATTTTCTTTCTTCTTGGTATAAACATATATGCATCAGACACTCTTGATTTTACAGTCCACACCCCAAACTTTTATAAAGAACTCAAAACAGTCCTTAAAGAGCAGAATTTATTTGTTTCTTTATTTAATGATAACACAAAGGGCCAAGTAAACCAAGACCCATTTCAAATTTTATCTCTGAAAAGAAGTTCACAGAAACCAAATTGCTGATACAAAATTAGTATTGAGCATGGCCTTTCTGAAAATCATACAACCACAAAATTTATTTGAAAAATCATATTATCATACCTTGCAGACCCACATATAAAAATGACTCTGATCATTCTGAAATGTAAAAATTCAATATCATGGTTTGTATGATATCTTCCAACAAGATTTGTATGCAACCAAGATTGATGTACACCAGTTTTGTGGTGATCCTTATTGAATTCAAGAAACAGTATTCCATGATTTTCTATATAAATCTAAAAGCAAGAAAAGAGAGGATTATTCAGCATTGTCAGACCTCTTTGACCATCTGTCTACCATGTATGCCCAAGTGTTCTGCCTTATTTCATAGCTGCTCTTGAAAAAGTTGGCCTTCATTGATAACTCCACCATTTCTTTCTGAGACTCTGGATTATCACTCAGTAACTTCTCATAAGTTGGGTACAAAATCAAGCTCTCATATATTGAGAGTTGATCTTTTATCGCTGTTATAGTTGCCATCATATCTGCATTCCGCTTTCTGATATCTTCATTCTGCTTTCGGGCATCTTCAAGATTTGCTCTTAGTTCTGCATTCTGGGCTTCCAAACACTGAGCCTTAAACCTTAAATCCATTGCTGTCATTGTCAGCAGCTTCCCTCTTTTCTGTTACAAACAAAACTCAGAATTTATGATAAAAAGTTGATTACCATTTCAATGCCACACACAATCTTATTACTCTTGCACACCTACCCAACAAATCTTGTAATGAGGGCAAGATATCTCGTTATACAGACCGTCTGAATTTGTGTGTCAGCCAAAACTTGTAATGAAGGGCTCAAATCTCGTAATGGAAAACAAGTTTAATCCGCTTCTTTACTCTAACAGAACGCAAAGAAATTTGAAGTGGGAGCTCCAAAACCACTCAATAAATAAACAAGAACAAGAAGCGTGGTTTGGCTGATAGGTTTGTATTTGATTGATTAGTTAACATTTTGAATATCCATTTGGTTTTCTCATTTTAAGGGTACAACTATTTTTTTGTTATTGGTTTCATCTCATTAGAAGGTTAAGCACACTAGAAAATAGTTTGTTTTTGTAATGGGGTAATTTTATTTATATTTAAATATAATTGTGTGGGTTCTATCGGGTCACTCGTCTTTTGAATTGGGATGCATACATATATTTATTAATAAATTGGATAGAAATGGATTACAAAAAATTAATTAAAAAGAAATTGATACAACCATCTAAGACCAATGCTAAAGAGTACCATGCCTATAGTGAAAGGTAACAAGATTCCTAATCAAGAAACATAAACCATTACTAAACAATCCCCAACATTTCCTAGGGATAGGAGAAGCATGTTTTCGACCATTTCCTCCACCAATTTCTCATTTGTATGCTTAAGATGATATCTAAGATGGCTTGCAAGAAACATAAAATGAACATTGTAACATACCTCCCTATGGTGGCATGGCCTATGTACTAGAGGATCACAAAAAACTAATATGGTGAAGTCACTTCCAACCTCCAAATGGTCATGATGATGATGTATATGTAACATAGCTAGCACCTTCCCAATTTCTTCATTAAGGATACACTTTCTTTTGTAGATATTTTTCCTTAGAAGGATTCAAAGAAAGGAAAGGTTATATATATATTTGTACATTTAACTATTATTGACTTGTGTTTGATACTTTCATTGGCCAAATAGTAAACTACCATATTAAGATTATGTTTGTAGTGATTGTAACTTATTAACTTATACTACACCCCTTGTCTATAAAAGAAATAACAATCATAGACCCACCTTTGACTATCAACCATAGTAGAAAAATTAGGGTAGATAGAACTCAAAGTTCCTTTAGAATACCTATATCCTATTTTAGAATCCAAATTCCTTTGAACATATAGTAGATATGAACCTAAAGTTAAATCAAGTTTTATACCATTTAGGTTCATGAGAACTAAGAGTGTCCAAAGAAATTATGTTTAAGCCAAGAGTCTAGCCTAGTCAAGCTGATAATATTCACAGTGGGATTAAAGTGGATTTTATAAGAATTCACATATAAATTAATCTCAAAGGAGAATTAGAACCCCAAAGGAGTTTTTTAATTTCAAAATTTTCTAGATAGAAGCAAATATAAATTTTCAATTAATACCTTAATAAAAATATAATCCCTTAAGTTGCCAAAGGAAACCATTAAGTGTCATCTGGTGAGGTAAGTCTCTAGCAAAACTTAACAATAATCTAGAATAATGTTAACTAGATTACATTAGAGTTGAAGGTTGGATATACATTATGTATCCTAGAATCTAAATGTACCAACTTGAATTTCGTTACTTGGTAATCCACGCAAAATGATTCAAACTCAATTGACCAGAAATCCAATACTCAAAGTAGAACATGCTAGATTACACAAATTATTTAAAAAAAAAAATTGGTTTGATTTTAAGTAGTTTGATTGGGGTGCAATGATGATTCATGTAGTATGCATACACACTAAACTAGGAGAAAATGTAATGGATAAATGTTTACTCACCACCCTTTTCTCTTTTTCTTTTATACTCACTTTAATATTGTTTAGAGACATGTCATTCCAATACTCAATTTGGCTCATTTTGTATTTTGTGCACAAGCTAACACAAACTTAAAATATTTATCCATCTATCCATACACATTATATTGTTTACTTTCACATCCTATAGTAATCATAGACATGATTCTATCCAACAACAAAAAATTGTGCACACCATCACATCCATCAAAATTCAAAATGATTTCTTATTATTTATAGAAGACTTTATCCCAAAATTAGATTATTACTCATTTAATTGCATATTGGGTTGTCATAGTTAAATGCAAGTGAGACCAATAGAAGCACATTAAAAATTGATGGAAAGTTATTAAAAAACATGTCAAATCACAACATGAAAAATATTTTAAAATACTACATCATTCTTTCATCATACACATATTTCATCTTTAGGTCTTTGATCACGTGAAAATAATAATAGAATTATGAGTAAGGCAGAAAAAATTATACAATTTCAATCCTCATATAGTAACCTCTAAAGGCATTTTTAAACACTACATAGTGAATTTTTAGATGTCATGTACAATGAACAATTTTTTTAAGTTTATAAGTATAAAAGACAATATCACACCTATAAGATACAATTGTGATAGTTTATCTATATCACATCAATCTACACTTCATTTCTCTTCTAAATCTAATATTCAATCTAGAACAATCACAATCAATTTCAAAGAAATACCCACTAATCTTCTCCTCTCATCTTAACTATTACGTATTTCCTTAAATCTTTTTTATATATTTTGAATATTTTATTTTTTATAATGCAAACATAAAAAATGAAAAATATATTTATTGGGCTTCGGTCCTAGCTTGCCCTGTCATGGATCGCAATTTAAGGCGTGGGTATGCTCCCCATGGTCTTGAGTTCGAGTCCCCACCTGTATTAACTCTATGTTAACTCTGTGTGTATTGGTATCTTGTGAGCGGGTCGTACACACTGAAGGATTAGTCTCGCTTCAGCGAGAATACCTCTAGATTCCACAATATTGAATATAAAAAATATATATATTTAGTACCCATT
This sequence comes from Cryptomeria japonica, assembly GCF_030272615.1. NCBI lineage: Eukaryota > Viridiplantae > Streptophyta > Pinopsida > Cupressales > Cupressaceae > Cryptomeria > Cryptomeria japonica. Next base: position 465,299,569 of record NC_081405.1, on the reverse strand, counting down.
TGTATATAGGTCTTGATTGCCTTCATGCTTTGTCATGAGCTTCGTTTCTTATTCTCGTTATTAAAGAAACCACCTCTTGGGCTTCTGATTTCCTCTCAGATAAGTTGATATGAAAATGAATTATCATCCTGATTTTATTATCTTGTGAATAAATAGCTGGGTTTTGTGGGCATACAGAAGCCAATGCAACCTTGGGAGCCTCTCTCGTCTGTGTTAGAGAAACTCAGACGGTGGGTTTTCTCCCCTGATTGAGAAGGCGTGTTTTATTTGTGGGTTTTTTACTGAATTGCCTATATCACCTTTTCTAATCATAACCCTTGCATTTTTGTGTTTTTTCACAGAAAGGAAGCTTCCAGAAATCACAATGACAGATTTAAGTCTTAAGGCCCAGTATTTGGAAGACCAGAATAGCAAGCTAAGGGCAAATCTTGAAGCTCTCACAAAGGAAATTGAAGACATGAGGGCAACTATAACAGCAGTAAGAGATCAGCTCTTAATTTTTGACAGCTTGATTTTGTACCCAACTTACAAAAACAGATTGCAGAGTTATCCAGAGTCTCAGAAAGGGATGGTAGAGTTAGCCATGAAAGCCAATTTTTTCAAGACCAGCTATGAAATTCGGGAGAAGACCAGGGCAGACATGGCAGAGAGGTGGTCAAAGAAGTCTAGCAGTGATGAATAATGCTCTGATTTCTTTCTTGCTTTTAGATTTGCATACAAAATCATGAAATTATGTCTCTTCAATTTAACTGCCCACTGTGAAAACTGATCTACATCAAGCTTGGTTGCATGTAAATCTTCTTCTTGATATTATAAAAACTTTGGTATTGATTATATATGTTAGTTATGTGTTGGTTGTATAATTTTCACAAAGGCCATGCATGTGTATGGTGAAATTGGGTAGATCATTAGTATAAGAATTGAAAGTTATAAGGTCAAATCTTTGTTTTGATTCATTATTAATTTTGATAGGTATGTGTGGTATTAATGTTGATACGTATGTGTGGCATCACTATCTCATATAATATTATCTTATATTCTACATTCAAGAGCAACATATATTTTTTTATGGTGTAACTATTTCTTATAATATTATATACGTAAGAAAAGTTTCACATATAATAAAGACAAACATTCATTGTTTTACTAACTACCTTATACAATATTAACTTATATTGCAAAGAGTTTGTGGTGTTGTACAAGAGAGTTCCACATCAAATGCAAACACATACTCTTTGTGGTATCATACACGAAGAGTTATATATCATCTTATAGAAACACATAACAAGGTTGTGAAGTATTGCAAAAGTTATACTAAAGACCTTATGGTCTTGCCTAGGAACATTAGACATTAAGAATAGATATGTTTCACAACCTTTAAAATTATCATTTGGATAATATATAGACCCATATAAGAATCACATAGCCCTTAATAGTCTTAAACTAAATAAGCTATATAGTAAAACAAATTCACAAGCAGATAATGAGTTAGAGTGTTAGATCTAGATGTAAGGAAGATTATGGAAAGCATTAAGATAATATATAAGGTTAGATCTAGAAAGATTAGAACATTTCTTTTATTTTGCTTTGTGTTATTCTACAATACACTATATAAGTTATGAATCTCTTTTTTATACATCTCTCTAGCATAAAACACAACACTAACATAGAATAATACAAATTAATAGTTTACATTTTTTGGTTAAGATTTTATTCTTGGTCAAAACCCTAGTTAGTGGTGGTAAGAAGAGGATATGAACTAGAACCTAGTGTGGTAGTGACATATTTAGGGAGAAGAGATTATAGACTAGTATGGAAGCAATTGTAATGTTGTGTGTTAGTGCACACTAGTCTCTAGCCTTTAAGGGAGATAACTACCTAGGGGCCAAAAAAATGGAATGGGAGAGGATCCTAAAAAGATGTGACCACCCATGACCAAAGGAGACATCAAGAGAGTGAAAAAGATTATTGAAGAGATTGATATGGAATATGTGATGAGTATTTAAAAAGAGATAACATACATGAGATAAAGAGAGAGGGTACCACGAAGAGATTGAAAAGGGTAGTGAACCCTCATTAGAGTGCACCAAGAGGCCATTACTAAAATTTTAGAAAATATTGAAATAGAGGGACTAATATATAGAGCATTGTTTAATAGCATTAACACATCAAATAGTTAATAACCTTAATTAGAATAACAAAATGAAATCTGACTAGGGTGGTAAAACAAATTAAAAGCAAAGAATCAGTTGAGCTGGATAAGGGAGGGCTTAGAAGAAGTAGTTATGAGCCAAGGTCTAAAAGAGGGGTGATTAGCCAATTAATTTTGTAAGTTTAAAATAAAATTCTACTTCAAATCTATCAAATCCAAACGTCACCATCAATGAAAGGTTTGAGGGATTTATAACCCCAATTATTAAATTGAAACCTCAAAATTTTAACATGGAAATGTCGGATGACGTGGTCATGTGAGCCTACAAACTTGGAGAGGACGTTGAAAACTTATAATTATTGGAATGAAAAAGGGGTGAAGAGAATAAAGAATTAAAAGAAATGTCGAACATCTAGAACTTTCCATCAATATAATAGAATAATTTGAGGAATGATGTACTAACTCAAGTTTATTTGATAGAAATTTATTAACTAATGATGATTTAAATCAGTTAAAAAGAGAAGAGGATGAAGGAGAGGAGGTTTGCAACTAACTCTGAGAATTCAAACAATAGCAATGACAAAAGGGAGGATGTTTGCCTAAAGATTCTTGTTGGATCTAGTGGATGGCAACATTCTCTCTTTCCAGTAGACAACCATTCTTGGGAGAATATTAGGGAAACCAAAATTGTTGAATTGGTTGAATGGGTCGGAATATTGAGAGGGGGGGGGGGGGGGGTGAATCAGTATTCCCACACTTTAATAACTTTTACTGATGTATTAACCTTAACAATTAATCTCATCAACATGAAATAGCAAATGCAAAATAAACTAGTTATATGGTGTTTACAAAAAGGGGTGGCTCACCGTCAAAATACTCACTGCACAACAGAAAATAATTGAACTAAGGAAAATTGCATCTCCTAATGCATGAGGTCCGTTCCAGATTAAGCTCAAATAACAACTCACAAATAATCAAAGCAGATCCGGCAAGGGATCACTATACCGCTGTCCACAATCGCTTAGAGCAAGTCCGATAAATAATCATTGCACCACTGTGTCTACACTCTACTAACCAACTGCTTGCAGTGGGTCCGATAAAGGATTACTGCAATACTATACACACCTTATCTCATATATTTCTCACAATATAAACTGCTTATCTTACTACAACTGCTCTGTTGTCCATAACTCTATCACTCGCATACTTCTTACTCTGCTATACCACACACACTTTGATTTCTTCTATTTCATACTCTTCACACTCTCTCATTACACTCGTACTTCTCTTCTTCACTTGTCATGTTATATCTTGTTTTTCCACATTCTCACATCTTCTATATATATACCGGTAAGCTCATACACTGAGATAATATATCAACCAAGCATAAATTCTTTAGATGTGGAAAGATTGGTCATATAGCTACTAGATTTCCAGATAAAAGATCAAGACAAAAGTTTAGAGAAAGTAAAGGGAAGTTCAATAAGAGAGCCTACTATGTTAAAGATGATGTTGGTATTTCAAATGATGAATGACACTATGAAGATGACGATTGTATATTTTTGATAGAAAAAAATATACCTGCTGGATGTTGCTGAGAAGTTTGTTGGAATGATGTGTTATCATTGATGTCAACATATTCCTCTGTGTATTCCAGTGTTGCGGTCAAATTAAATGAGTTGGGATGGCCAGTGTGTTGCACTTGTGTTGTTGCAGTTTAACGGGTTTAGAGATACTTATCTCTAGTTGATTCAGCAAAAGTTTTAGTGATCCGCATGTTGATTTGATCGAGTTATGAGGTCTGCTATTATGGTTGGTTATTAAGTTGTTCATGTTATTCGGTATTCTGGTTTGTGATCCGCATTGCTTTGGAATTCCATTATCTTGGTTTGAGGATTTGGTAGAGTATTTGGGACGTTCATATGTGTCCTCAATTTAAATGGTTCGTGATTTGGAAGTCCGCAAGTGAATCTTTCGGTTTGTCAGTCAGTTTAGCATGTGTTCTTGAGGTTCAATATATTGATGATGGAAATTCTAGTAAGTGGTGATGTTGTGGTTGTTTATGGTGTGATTCATGTTGCTTGTGGATATTTCTAGATCAGGTCTTATCCGTGTTGATGGTTCGCATTGATCGTTATGCGCGTTATTGAGCATTTTCTTGATCTGTGATATTCTTCATGTTATGCGACATTCTTGGTGATTGTAGCATGTTGCGGATGTTCAATGTGTAATTCTTGATGGTATTTCTTGGTTGCATTATTGATTGGGTTCATACTATTTCTTAGCCAGCATTGTTTTAGTCAACATGTATTGTTGTGGCATGTGAGATTATAATTTTGTAATTTGTGTTGATGGTTTAGCTTACCTTGAAATATAGATTGATGATTTGTATAAATATATGTAATATTCATTGGTGAGATGTATTTGTGTGTGTAGACATTGAATTGATATTTCGGTAACAAAGGAGAAGTGTGAAAGAGTGCAAAGAGAAAAGTTTGAGTATCTGTGCTTAACCAAAACTGTAATCAGGCATTGGGAGATGTTATTTCATTAGTTCATGTAATTCGGATTGTTGTCTGATCTTTGTAAGATAGTGAGTCTTCCTTGAGGTTGTAGCCCTTCTTGTTTTGAGCAGTGAGCTCTAGGCAGTGTGCCTGAATGCATGTGCTTTCCCCATTGTAATATTTACATTTATTGCTAACAGGGCATTATCTCATTGTGGGTAGGTTCCCACCATGGTTTTCCCCTTAACCGGATTTTCCACATCAAAAATATTTTTTTTATATGTGTTATTGATGTGGTGATGGTTTATGTTTTCATTGCTAATAATCAGATCTGAATTGAAGTTTAAGTTGTGTAGAATTTGTGTGCAAACTGATTCACCCCACCTCTCAGCTTGTTGCATTGTTGCCAATAGTACCTAAGATTGATATTTATAAGACTGTTGCTACTTCCTTACATGCTAGGAGAGATAGAACTGAATAGTTGATTGATAGTGGATGTTCAAATCATATGACTGGTGATAAAAGTAAGTTTGTAAAACTTGAAAAATATGATGGTGGTTCTGTTAGGTTCGAAGATGATCAGACAACACAAATTGTGGGAATTGGTTCTATTTATTTTGATGGAAAACATAATACTAACAATGTTTACTATGTGAAGGGCTTGCATCATAATCTCTTGAGTGTTGGAAAAATGTTTGAAAATGGTTACAATGTTATTTTTTAGGATGATGGTTATAAGATCCAAAAAGGATCCATAATTGTTATTTTAGTAGGGAAAAGGACTGGTGGAAACATGTATTTACTAGAAGGAGCTACAAGACATTGTTTGTTATCTTATATCAATGCTAGTTGGCTTTGGCACCAGAGGATATGTCATATCAACTTTGACAATTTGGTAAAGATTAGCCCATCAAGTCTATTGCGTGATTTGTCAAGGCTGACTAAACTAGATAACAATGTTTGCAAAGAATGTCAAGTTGGAAAGTAGACGAAAGGAACATATAGAAGAAAGGAACATTTTTCCACCAGGCTACTGGATTTGGTTCATACATACTTATACGGTGCTACAAGAACAAGCAGTATGCAAGGTGAGAAGTATTTCATGTTGTTGATTGATGATTATTCTAGAATGTCATGGGTTGCATTTTTGAGAGAGAAGTTAGAAGCATTAGAAAAATTCAATATATTCAAGGCTAGAGTTGAGGATGAAGTTAATAGAAAGATTAAATTTCTAAGGTCAAACAGGGGAGGATAATTTACTGTTGGTGAGTTTAACAATTTTTGTGAGAAATATGGTATTAGAAGGCAATTGTCTACCCCCTAGGACACCATAGTAGAATGGTGTAGTGGAAAGGATGAATCAAACTATACAAAAGGAAGCTAGAATAATGATCAAAGGAACAAAACTCCAGGAAGTCTATTGGAGAGAAGCAATTCACAAAGCAGTCTACACTCTTAACAAAATTCTATAACAGAAATGACATGGAAAGACATTATATGAGCTATGGCATGGTAGAACTCTGACAATGAAATATTTTAAGGTATTTGGAAGCAAGTGTTATATCCGGAGAAATGGAGATAATCTTGGAAAATTTGACAGCAGAGCAAATGAAGGCATTTTCCTAGGATATTCAACAAGAAGCAAGGCATACCAGTGTTACAACAAAAGACTGAAAAATATTGTTGAAAGTGCAAATGTGAAGGTCAATGAAGACATTTCTAAAGACTTAGACAAATTGATAGGTTATGAATCTGATGATTCAACTGACATAAAAAGGGAAGAGAAAACGATAGAAGAAGATAAATAAAAGGAAACTTAGGATGCTCTGGTATCTCCATCTAAGACCCCAAGATATGTTCAGAAGAATCATTCAGTAGACCAAATTATTGGAGATAAGAACAAAGAAATTATCACAAGAAGTAAAGTAGCTCAAGAACAAGTTATGTTATGTTTACTATCTAAGATTGAACCAAAAACAATAGAAGAATCATGCAATGATCAGAATTGGATAAAAGCAATGAGAGAAGAGCTAGATCAGATTGAGAAAAATCAAAGATGGGAACTAGTTCACAGACTGACATAGAAGAATGTAATTGGAACAAAATGGATATTTCAGAACAAGTTGGATGAAGATGGAAAGGTTGTGAGAAATAAAGAAAGGTTGGTTTGTAAAGGTTACTCATAGGTTGAAGGCATTGAATTTGTAGAGACATATGCACCTATTGCTCAAATGGAGGCTATCAAGATATTCTTGGCTTTTGCAACTTTTAAGGATATTAAGGTTTATCAGATGGATGTGAAATCAACATTTTTGAATGGAGAGCTGAAAGAAGAAGTTTACATTGAAAAACGGGAATGATTTAAGTTGAAATATGATCCAGACATTGTTTGAAAATTGAAGAAGGCCATGTATGGATTGAAACAAGCTCCTAGAGCTTGGTATGGAAGCTAGATAAGTATTTGATTGATTAAGTTTTGCAAAAGGGATCGAATGACAACAATTTATATTTCAAAACTGATTTAGGTAAAACCTTAATTTTTGTAGTTTATGTTGATGACATAATATTTGGAGGAAATGAAGGCATGTGCAGAAAGTTTGCTAATGAGATACAAAAAGAATTTGAGATGTCCATGATCGGCGAGTTAAATTTATTTCTTGGTTTGCAAGTAAATCATAATAGCAAAGGAATTTTCATTTCACAGTCTAAATACATTAAAGAATTGTTGAAGAAGTTTGGTTTGGAGAATTCCAAATTGGTGTGTACACCTATGACCACTAGATGCAAGTTAACTAAAGAAAATAAATCCCCTAAAGCTGATGCAAGTCAATATAGATCAATGATTGGAGGACTGATTTGAGAAACCACCTCTTGGCCTTCTGATTTCCTCTCAGAGAAATAGATATGAAAAATATTTATCATTCCGTTTTCATTATCATGTGAATAAATAGTTGGGTTGTGTGGCCTTAAAGAAGCCAATGCAACCTTGGACTCCATTGGGAGCCTCTTTGGCCTATGTTTTTCAAACATAAAGGCAAAATCAAACGGTGGGTTTTCTCCCTTGATTGAGAAGATGTGCTTTATTTGTGTAGCACTCTAGTTTTTCACTCAATTGACTATATCACCTTTTCTAATCGAAACTCTTGTATTTTTGTGGTTTTTCACAGAAAGGAAGCTTCCAAGAATCACAATGACATTTTTTATGTTAAGGCTCAGTATTTGTCCATCATTAAGAATTTGGAAGACCAAAATATCAAGCTAAAGGAAAATCTTGAAGCTCTCACAAAGGAAAATGAAGATATGAGGGCAACTATAACAGTAGTAAAAGATCAACTCTCAATATTTGAGAGCTTTATTTTGTACCCAACTTACAAAAATAGATTGCAAAGTTATCAAAAGTTTTAGAAGGGGATGGTAGAGTTAGCCATGAAAGCCAATGTTTTTAAGATCAACTATGAAATACGAGAGAAGACTAGGGCAGACAGGATAGAGAGGTGGTTAAAGAATTCTCGCAATGGTGAATGATTTATTCCTTTTAGATTTGCATATAAAATCATGGAATTGTGTCTTTAAAATTTAACAAGCCACTGTGAAAACTTATCTACATCAATCTTGGTTGCATGTAAATCTTCTTGTTGATATTATACAAACTTTGATATTGATTATATATGTTAGTTATGTATTGGTTGTATAATTTTCGCAAAGGCCATGCTCAGTGTTGCTATTATATCACCATTTTGGTTTCTGAGAGGCATGCAATGGAACCACAAGTCAACCAGCCAGACAAGGTCGCCTTCATATAACTCATCACTCTCATTAAGAGTAAACTAAGTATTAGTATGTTGTAATTTCAATATAAGTGGAAATAATTTTAACTATAAATACAAATATATGCATGTGTATGATGAAATTTGTTAGATCATTAGTGCAAGAATTGACGTATATAAGGTCAAATATTTTCACATATCGTAAAGAAGTTTTGACTCATTATTAATGTTGGTAGGTATGTGTAACTTATACAATAAGAGTTCCGAATTCAAGAACAACACATACTCTTTGTGGTACCAACTATATCTTATGGTTGTGGTCACATACAAGAATAGTTTCATGTCCAATAAAGATAAACACTCTTTGTCATACCAACTGCTTCATATGATGTTATCTTATATTGCAAAGAGTTTGTTCCATATTCAATTGCAAAGTGTTTGTGGTGTTGTATAAGAAGAGTTCCTCATTCAATACAAATACATACTCTTTGTGGCACCATACAAGAAGAGCTGTACATCCTATAGAAACACATAACAAGGTTGTGAAATATTGTATAAATTACACTAAAGACCTCGTGGTCTTGCCTAGGAACATTAGACATTAAAAATATATATGTTTCACAACCTTTAAAAATACTATTTAGATAATATATAGACCCATATAAGCATCACATAGCCTTTAATAGTCTTAAAAAACTTTAAGATACCTAAATAAGATATATAATAAAACAAATTCACAAGTAGATGATGAATTAGAATGTTTATGCAAGGATATAAGGAAACGATCATGAAAAGCATTAAGAGACTATATAAGGGAAGAGAGAAAGATAAGAACATAAGAACTTGGATGAATAAGAGGGAGATATATGAGAGTTATATGTGAGAATAAGATGAGTATGTATATGTGTATGTGTATGTGTATGTGTATGTGTATGTGTATGTGTATCTCTCTGTGTGTGTGTGTGTGTGTGTGTGTGTGTGTGTGTTGTGGGAATATAAATGTGATCTAGATATATATGTATGAATGGTGTGAAATGTTTTTATTTTTCTATAATCAATTACATAATTTATGATTCTCTTTTTTATACTTCACTCTAGAATAAAACCCAACACTAACATAGAAATAACATAAATCAGTAGTTTGGACAAAGAAGGGGAGGGTAACCCGGTTAAGGATAAGTTGGATACTGTGGAGACCGTGAAAACCACTAGACTGCATAACGAGGAAAAAGGGGGTCAAAGTGATAGTGATGAAAAAGATACCATTAAGGCTTTTTGTGAGACCATCACTACTCTGGTGAAGGATATTAATAGTTTGAAAACAGATACATAGGCCATGGCAAGAATTACAGTTGGTGACAAGCCCTTGGCGAAGCATGTTAAAGAGTTAGTGGCCGTTCTACATAATGCGCAAGCTATTGAATGTATGGTTGGTAAAATCTTAGCCACGGAGAAAAAGGTCAATGAGATGGGAGATAGAAAGGAAATGGACAACAAACTGAAAGATTTTGGCAGTAGAATTGACAAGCTCGAGCACAATGTCAAGCAGCTTGCTGATCAAAATTTCCAAATTCTTAAATCTTCGGTGGACAACATGAACATCTTTATCAATAGGTACAAGAATAATGTAGAGAAGGAAGGCGATAAAGAGTAGGTGAACAAGAAGGGTCATGAAAGGAGGACCAAAGCCAACACAAAGAATAAGGTCGACATTGAAGGTCGTGAGCTGGAGGATATGAAGACCTCAGCAAACAACATGAAACAAATGGTTGTTCACGCTGAGGAGATCTTGAATAGTATTTAGTTCCAGTTGCTGTCCTTGGTTCTGTCTCTTTGCTATCTTTTGCTTTCCTGTTGCTGTCTGTTCCAAGTTTTATGTAATTATGTAATGATGTTTTAAGCTGTGCCCATCCGATGGGTTCATTTTGACTTTTTGAAGTGATCAGGCACTTTTTTATGCTTTTTTGTTCTCCTGGCTTGTAAAAGGTTTGGGTACATTTCAAATACATGTTTTTACTTAATCAAAACATAAATCAGTAGTTTGGATTTTTTGGTTAAGATGTTATTCTTGGTCAAAACCCTAGTTAGTGGTGGTAAGAAGAGGATATGAACTAGAATCTAGTATGGTAGTGAGATCTTTAGGGATAAGAGATTATAGACTAGTATGGAAGCAATTGTAATGTTGTGTGTTAGCACACACTAGACTCTAGCCTTTAGAGGGAATTAACTACCTAGGGGAAACAAATGGAATGGGAGGGTATCCTAAAAAGATGTGACCACTCATGGCCAAAGGAGACAACAAGAGAGTGAAAAAAATATTGAAGAGATTGATATGGAATATGTGATGAGTATATAAAAGCATATGAGGTTGAAACATACATGAGATAAAGGGAGAGGGTACCACAAAGAGATTGAAAAGGCTAGTGAACCCTCATTAGAGTGCACCAAAAGGTTATTGCTATTTTTTTTAGAAAATATTGAATTAGGGGGACTAATATATAGAGAATTGCTTAATAACATTGACACAATAGATTAGTTAATAACCCTAATTAGAATAACAAAAAGAAATCATGGATGGTAAAACAAATTAAAAGCAAAGAATTAGTTGAGTTGGATATGGGAGGGCTTAGAAGTAGTTATAAGCCAAGGCCTAAAAGAGGGGTGATTATCCAATTAATTTGGTAAGTTTAAACAAAATTCTACCTCAAATATATCAAATCTAAACGTCGCCATCAACAAAGGGTTTGAGGAATTTATAACCCCAATCTTTAAATTGAAACCTCAAAATTTTAGAATGGAAATGTCAGATGATGTGGTTAGTAGAAATGTGAGCCTACAAACTTGGAGAGAATGTTGAAAACTTTAGAACTATAGGAACGGAAAAGGGGTGAAGAGAATAAAGAATTAAAAGAAATGTTCAACATCGAGAACTTTCCATCAATATAATAGAATATTTTGAGAAATGATGTGCTAACTTAAGTTTATTTGATAAATTTATTAACTAATGATGATTTAAATCAAAATGCAAATCTAATAAAACAAAAAGACCTTATGAGGAGATAATCCTTTCAAACCAAGAATTATATCTTTTACCATGTAAAGTGAGGAGAGTGTTTTTAAAATATTCTTATAATGGATCCTTCTAAGTAGAGAAAGAGGTAGAGAGGATAGTTTATGCTATTGTGTGCAGAGTTTACTTTAGTGGCGAATATTCTCCAATGGCGAATATTTCATGTCGGCGACTTGGAAAATGGCGAATATATTGTACCGACCGGGGGTGGCCATGTCACTAGGAATTTATAAATATTCATCAAATGCACGACCCAATCATCCATTGTTCTATGTCATTAATTGTATCTATGTGAAGATTTCGTCAATAGAATCCATGTTTTCCACATGGTAAATTCAAGTTTTTCGTCTACACTCTCTGAGGTTGCCTTAATAGACAACCATAATTCGCCAATAGCCATATAAAGATTTATTTGCGAGGAGGACCCAATTTGCCTGACATTTTGCGAACGCATGTCTCCATTCACCGCAATTTTTGCCAACTCTATTATATTTGCCAATTAACTGGTTGGTCCATAATCGCCTTAGAAATTACATAAGACATGTTATAGTTAAGTAGAATTCGTCAAATATTTGTATACCATATAAAATTCTTGTTGAATTCACCAAATAAGGATTAGTATAAATACATTCAAATATCAAATCTATCTATACACAATTTGGTTGGTTTTGGGCTCTCAATTCGGATCAATAGCGTAGTTTCAGACCAGCAACCATTGATGCTGATTGCATTGGCGACTGCTAGTGACCTATTAGATGAGTGATCATAATTTTAAGTGTTATAATATTATTCTGAATTCATCTCTATCTGTTTTCACTATTGAGTTCATTCTTATTCAGTGGGGACCCGTTAGTGCGAGTGGTCACCCGGGAGACCTCAAACATCTAGATTGTAGGTTGTAGGGCCAATGAATCATATAGTCTTAGTCTATTTACTATTATTACTTCTTCAACAACTTGATATTTTTTGGTAGCCTTTATTTCATTGGAGATGTCAACTAGGAAGAAGGGTAGGAATCCTGAATGTGGGGAAGGCTAAGAGAGGCCAACAAAATGCAGAACATTGTCTTTGTACTTTGGCGTTGGCAAAGATCATGGTAAAAATCAGGCAGGTACATCATCACAAGTACAAGTACAAGATTCACAACCTTCAATGCATATTGAAGAAGGTAGAGAACCTGATATCTCAGATCATGATGAACTTCAAGAAGATTTTCTGGTAGATACCCAGGTTAGCCGGAATGATATAATCGGCTTGGGTGATAATGCCACAAATGATAATGGACATAAGGGGAAATGAAAAGCCATATCAAAAAATAATCAACCCAAATAAAAAAAAGATCAACCAAAATCAAAAAAGGATCGGGAGTGGGATATGTCAATGAGGAATTTTTAAATTAATTAGGTGTCAAAGTATCCATTCATTGAACCAGTGGAGAATCCAATTGAAGGCGAGCCTCCAATAGAATGCAGGTTTAAGATTTGTACTTGGAAACATAAGAAGGAAAAGAGGTTGCATCTAAAAATTGACACCATAGAAAAGCATATGGGTAAATTTTATGAAAAAAAAATGAAAGACAGAGTTGAAAAATCAATGATAAGATGGAAAACAAAGGAGGAATGTAAGAATGTTAGGAATGCCGAAGAATTTTATTTTCATGAGAAAATACAAACGAAGCCTGCTGAAGTTAAAGGTTCTATTGAAGCTATTCTTGGAAAAGCAATGCAAATAGAACACTTGGGAAAAGTTGTTCAGTTAAGTGTTGTTTTTTTATATTTTGAGCAGAGGGCGTTCTATGATAGACTACCCATCAATGAGTGGTTTATTACACTTTTTGAAAGTTCCTAACTATCCTAATAGTCACTGGTCAATAAATAGTGGATGGGAATGGGAAAGTTGTTTTGTTGAGGTTGAAAAAGAAGATGTAAAGGAAAAAATAAGAGAGTCAAACTTTATTGCATTGTCTTTAGACAAAGTTACGATAGTAGATAATACTTTGTGGGTATGCATGGATGTTTATAAAGTACAGAATCATGCCCGCAACCTGATCTACTATCTATTGCTAAAATGAAGGATAGTGCGACAACAAAAAAATTTATTTCAACTAGTAAAGAGTTGTTTAATTAAATATGGAGGTATGGATGGCATGACGATTGCCAAAAAGTTGGTGTGTGTTGGAGCGGATGGAGATTTAGTAATGCAAGGTCACAGGAATGATCTTTGCACAAAGATGGAAAATTATTGTGCACCCTACATTACTGGAATTCACTGCATGGCCCACATAATGAATATAGATTTTGGAATTGTGAGCAAGTATGCTCCAATAAAAAGAATCGAACATTTAGTCAGAGAGCTCTACTCACAGTTTTGTCGAAGTCCAAAATGATTTATGAAATTTCAACACTTTGTTGATGGAATAACTAATGGGAACAAGCTTCTTAAGGATAATGATACCAGACGGATCTCTTTGGATGGTCCAGTGCATCAAGTTTTTTCAAAATATCAATCCTTGATTTGACTATTTCACATAATTCATGACAAATCAGAGAAACCAAATTTTCGGACCTGCTTCAGAGTTTAAGTAATATAGAGACACTCTTCACTTTAGCATCTCTTCTTCCCATGCTAGAGGAAATGAGGGATATTATAAAAAAATCCCAACAAAGAGTTATGTATATTGTAGAATATGCTAAGCTATGTAAGATGACATGCCTCTCCCTCGATAATCTCTATCGATCTCAACAAACATTATCTGATGAAAAATTTGCTAAGTGGCGGACACTCACAAATTTGAACAATCTTGATAACTTGTTACAGATCGGTGCAAATGGGGAGATATTTGCTAGTGTACGTGGAGTTGAGATACCAATGCACTTCTTTTCCATGATTGAGCCCGATGAATCAAGAAAGCACCCCAAGAAGCAACTAGCAAGAGTTACAAGGGAAGATTTTATCAAGATTGTTGAGTCTGTAACTGCTTATGTGAAGAAAATTTCGTATGATATTTCCTCATAGATTAGGACTAGATTCCCTCTTGAGAAACTACTTGAAGCCATGTCTATTGTGTTTCCTCAATATTGGACCTTCAACAGTGCACTTGATTTTTGAGCTAAGCTACTGACTTTGATAAATCAATTTTGCAAATCCATAGAATTCAATGGACTAACTATAAATGGAATTTTAAATGAAACTCTTCTTAGAGACCAATCATCTCTTTTTGCATACACTATGAGGGAACAATATGATAGAATGGAGAACCCCCATGAAGAGGGATCAATAATAAGGATTTGGATAGATCTAGGTAAGAATGAAGTGTTGTATGATTCAAAATCGGACTATTTCAAGCTTGTTGATTTATGTCTTACCATGATATTGGGTTCGGTGGAGGATGAGAGAGTTTTCAGTGCTTTGGGGTTCCTAAAATCAAAGCTAAGAAACAAACTAGACAACAATTTGGAAAATTGCTTGAGGCTCTATACATCTAGGTATGATGTCCACACTTTTCCTTATGATAGGGAACTAGAAATATGGAGGTCAAAATGTGAAAGAAGAGGTTTGGGAAATACTTCAAACCAAAGTGCCAGTGGGACAATTGACTCATGTACTGGACCTACTGGTAGCATTGAGATGCAGTTCAGTGGAGATATGGAAACTTAGAGTGAAGCAAACACAGACAAGGATCAAGGATGCTCTAATTTTAATGAGGAGGAATGACAACTGTAAGAGATTTAGGACTACTAGTTCATAGGTATTTATTAATCTTATTACCATATCTCATCAGTCATATTAACAAAACATACTATTGTGGTTGATAACTTGATGATATTTTATGTGTCTATCAACTTTTTGTAATTAAAATTTAATATTGAATTGCAATTGCATTTTTCAACTTTCTATTTTCAGATATAAAATAGCAGAATAAAAGAGTGTAATGTGTTTATTGATAGAGAGATGTTTATTTAGACATGTTGAGATTTCCATTAATTCTTTCAAAAATATAGCCATAAGATACAATTAATTCAATACACAACTCTGTGTGATTCTCTATGAAAAAGTCAATACCAAATTTCAAAACCCTTTACAAATGACCCTGAATTCACTTTTATAGAAACAAGCGAGCAACAACAACTTCGGGTCAGTTTGCAACATGTGAAGACTCAACATCAAAATCAATTACCAAGGTACTGAATCTATTGTCCCATCAGTATCAGAAACTCAGTACAATTTTACAAGGCTAAAGGTATCTATGACCATCATAGGCCAGATTAGCAATTTAGCAACTGCTACATGTCTCCTGAGTCCTGTTCAAAAAATAGAGTTCAAACTTAAAACTTAATTCAATCCATGACAAATTAAATATACAGAATAGTGGTGCATAAAAATTAGAAATCAGAAATAGAGAAATGTAGAAAAGTTAAAACCTGAGAGAAATTGAGAATACAAATTTACAAGGTTGAAGGTGTGCATCATAGGATGGATTAGTAATAGTGAGCGCTGCATTTTTTCTATTCATAAAACAGTGTTATTTCAAGCGATGCCAAAAGAACAAAACCTTGAAATTAAGAGTAAAAGCGGAAAACTATGCAATACATACTATGATTCATGAGATCTTTGCACCTGTTTTTTTAGGGTGCTCCAATCTCCATCTGATGGAAGTCCAATTTCTTTTAACATATAGTAAGTCAATTGCAATTTTGTTAGCAATCCATATTTGAAAGAGTGACTTGACTCCACTATTTCACCCAATACCACATTCAAAGTTGTCAATGGTTTGATGAAATCCAGACATTTGTGAGGAGTTGTGTCCTTAGGAAGCAAGTCTAAATCAGACTTCATTTTGTCCTCCATCCTTTTTTTGAAAGATTCTTTTCCAATGAATTTATTTGATGTGTCAACACCCTTCAACAAACCAAGATTTAACAAATTGGATATCTTTTGTTGCAGCTTGAATAACTTTTCCCCATCCTTATCCTAAATTTCATGTGCTTTCCTTAGTTTGAGGCATATTTGAATGATAGATGATGCCTTAATTGAGGCATCAATGTGGCTCTTGATTCCCTTGGATGCCAAATAGTTGTCACTGTTACTGTAGATTTCTTGCAAAATCTGTTTTGCAATATTCTCTTTTGAATTAACATTTATGTTCTTCTCAATGTGCTCTTTGAGTTCCCAAAAAATACTCTTAAGACTTTCATTCAATTCCAACCATTCACACAACTTGTCACTCTACATTATTTGCCCCCAAATGTTTTCCTTCATATACTTCATTGTATTTTTCATATTGTCCTTCAATCTGTCTTCCGAAGTTTTAATTTTATTATTTGAATTTTGCAGCTCTTCTTTCATTTGTGCACATTTTTTTCTTTCTTCCTCTACTTTCTCTTCCAAATGTTTTTCTTTTTCTGTCTCATGCTCCAATTGATTCTATAAATTTTTGTTTGAGGCAGAAACAAACTCTAGGTTTTTGTATAATTTTGTTGTAGAGGCTCTTTCATCATCAAATTTTTTAATGCTTTCATCCAATTTTTCCCTCAGTTCTTTCAGTTCTACCTCCATCTGTTCCTGCATTGTAATTACTGAGGTAGAGGCCAAATTTTTTATCCTTTTCTGTAATTCATTGCACTTGTTATCTGCTACTTTCCTCTTTGCTTTTTCATTTGCCAAGTCTACTTGTAACTTTTCCATTTGCTTCACCACCTTATTTTTCTCTCTCTCCATCTTTAGCAGTGAAGTGTAGATCACTTCGTTGGTCTTTTTTGACACACTAATTTCGTCTACATTTTGAACTTTGGAAAAATCCATTTGGAGGGTGCTAACATGAAATTTAGAGGGATCTATCTGACTTTGTGGTGGATTTTTATCTTTATTTGGGGGCATAACAACCATGAAATTCATCATATCTTTGTTTGGATCATATGTGGGAAATACCCTGTTCGATGCAGGTTGTTCCTCTAAAGCTGCAGTATGGGCACCTGCTTTCAATGTATTCTTTTTTTCTTTATTCATATTTGTTGTTTGTGCAAATTTATTAAAGAAATCATTGTAATGAAAATCTGGGTATGCTAAAGATTTTGAATGTTTGAAAGATGAAACAGAACTTGTAGTGATATATGAGGCTCCACCTATGCCTGTGGTTCTAACTAATGTATTTTGAGGAGTACCAAAAGCCATTCCTAATCTTGTCCCACCTTCACTTGTAATTTTTATATTCTTTTGATGGGTTTGATTTGATGGTGTTTTTGTACTCGTCATTGTTACATCATAACCTTTTGCTTCTTCACATTGCCTTGATCACTAGGATTATGTATAGTACCTACTACTATTGTCCTCTTGCGAGAGATATCTTGTTGTTGCACTTGATCAGGACAACAAGTATTAGTAACCATGCCATCCCCACCAGTGGCACTGGCACTTGATTCACCAACAATAGGAATACCATGTTGTGGTAGTGGTTGTGATTGAATATGAGTGTTTGCACAAGGTGGATTTGGAGCTTTAACAAATTGAAATGGAGATGCAGGGTAATGATTAGTACCTTTCTATGACGAATTTGATGAATCAAGTCCAATGACTAGTTTCTCAAGATGTTCTGATTTTTAATTTGATGGAAGTGGTACCTCAAGTGGAAACCAAGGGCCTTCTCCTCTAGGACCTAGACCACCACCTTCAAAACCCATTTTTCCCACAATGTTTGCCCCTTTGCTATGTTTTTCTTTCATGGAAGCATCAAATCCACTCAATTTTGTAGAGACTAAAGTAGTTGTTGGTGTAACCTCAACCTCATACTCATTTTCATCATCACTTCTATCATATCTTTCTGTGGGATGCTCCATATTCCACAATTTTCTAAACTCGATATCCTCGTCGTTTTCATCAAAGTCTACACTGGTCTTTGGTTCACCGAGATTCTTCCTCATAGTCCAAAAATCATTTATTTTGGTTTGAGTCCAATGTTTGTCTTTACATTATTGGAGTATTTTTTTGGGAATAGCTTTGTTAGATGGATTAGTAGCTTTTTGGTAGAAATTGTAGGACCTCCTATTTTCATTTTGATTTTGGATGCCCTGCTCTATTGTTTTCTGTGTGTGCAATGCCATAATTTGTAATGAAAATTCTTCTGTTGAAATTTTATTGTCAACGACAATTTTCTCCATCTCCTTTTTTACCTCATCCCAAGAGTCCATGTTTCTAAGCTTTTCTAGCAATGGTTTACTTTCATGTTGACATAACCTTTCAGAGTTCCCATTTTTCTTAAGCCTTGTTTGAATGATGCTGAGTGGATCATATGCCAGTGACCCTCAACACCAAAGCTAAAAATTGTCAAAAAAACATGTGTCACTTTGAATGCTTTTATGTCAAATGTGAACCCTCTACATGAGAAAGGCAAGGAAGGAAATAGGATTTTCTTTTGTTGACCATGAAAGAGTACATCTATGCTCTCCAACTGCCATACATATTCCAATGCAAAAACCCTCTATGTCACATGTATTGGAAGTTTGTGAGGTTATACTGCTGATCCATAAAACCTTAACACAGTGTATTATTCCATGAAGAACCAATCAACAAATTGTATTTGACTTTCGAGTTGAACACAATCTCTACAAGACACAAGAAATCTAGGCATTGGAGTGCTCACAATTTCATTATACATTGGTGCGAAAAAGAAGTCTACAAAATGGTTGTAATTCGTTCTATTATCATTCATCCTTATCTTAGGTGTCCAATCATATATTGGACACTCTATTCTGTTCAGAGTCTTCTCATCAATCTTATAGACCTCAATGTGAAGCTTGTTGGTCTCAAATATTGCACGATACTTTGATAGAAGAAGATAACACAAGTAGGATGTGAACCTAAATGTCTTACAGGAACCTGTTTTAATCATTAGTAATTGTGTTTGTATGGATTGAACAACGTGCTCAACAAAATTAAATCTTACTGGTTTTGTTACGCAATGGATATTAAAAATCATTTCAAGAAGGCTGACACCCACTTCCCTTTCATTTTCCAATCCTAGGAAAAATGTTAGCAAGGAAATAGTATCCTAAACCCATGACACAAAAATATTATTATCATAAGGAGGCTTATGATTTCGATTGAATCGATTACCAGACACCGTTAGACCTTTGATAAATGAATCTTTATAATTTGCATTGATTCTGTCATATTGCTCTGCCAACTTTCCTAGGTCAATATGGACGCTTGAGTTTTGTGCTTCAAACCCTAGGTTCAACAAACGAGAAAAGTCTCCCTTGGTTATGCACAAAGTATCCTCTTGATTATTTTTATTGACAATTTATTTTCTATCTTCATCATAATTTTGGGCAAAGACCATGACAATTTCTGGGCAAGGGAATTCTTCAGGTAACACCATGCTGGGAAGTCCAAAATACCACGATGCAATTTTATTTGTCCTTGCATTTAACATTTTGTTAAAGATAGTATATTTTGCCCTGTTTGGATCTCTCGCATTATTAGATAATGCATATCTAATTTTTATGTTTCACTTTTTACCATGGATAATAGGGTCATAAATATCATGGTATTCATCAGTGAAACTTGTTGTTTTAACCAATTTATTAAAGTCCATTTTTTTATTCACCTAGGTTTTAGTTGTACTATCCATTTCCCCCATCACTGGTACTATTAATGGTTCAAAATAATGCTAACCCTCAAGTTGAACCTCTAATTCTAGTTCTACAGTCTAAATAGTAAACCACGAAATTCAAAAGTTAAAAATGTGGGATGTAGGTGTTCTAGATTTTACTTCAAATTTATATTTGAGTAGACTGGCATAGGTAGACTCTATTCCATTCTTCAATCTAGTAGCTATTTCTAAATCTCCCTGGACTTACTGGTTTGTCCAAGAATCAAAATACCAATATGAGTCCCTTTGTTTGAAAATCCTCAAAAGTTCAAAAGTAAAACCTAAATGGCAAAATTTCTAGAATCGTGTTGTAATTTTAATAATTATTATTAATAACTATTTGCTGTTGTAGGGCAAAAAGTTCAACGCTTCTTTCTAAATTCTGAGGACTGACAGTTTGAAACGTCACACGAGTCACTTTTCGGGAACGTTTTTGAAGACTTTTTAATCCTTTACAACTTCTGCCTGAAATAGAGCTTATTACATTTAATTAAGTATACAATTACAAATTTAGAATTTAACTATACTTAATTAAATGTTTATTGTTTATGGAAGTCTTCTGGTAGAAGTTTGCAAAAAATGTTTGTCATTCCCACATTCGGCCCGAAATACACCTTACGTCGTTGATCAGTGCTCATCCAACGAACGATGATATTCTTTATCAGTTTTCATGGGTCCCATTATACATAGGATTTTTGCCACCCAAACGTTACGTCACCTGACACTTCATCGTCCCATGGGCCATAACCTTTCTTTCGTGTCAATGTTCAATGACACATGCTTCCGGTGGACGTTTGCAAAAAAATTTAGAGATCCCACATTCAACTCGAAATACACCTTAAGTTGTCGATCCGTGGTCATCCAACAGATGACGGTATCCATTGTCAGTTGTCATCCGTCCCATTATCAATAGGATTTAAATATGAATTAAATATATAATTTAAATATGTAATTTCAAAGCTTGCATGATATTTTTTTTTGATCGATAATTTTTGTATTGTATTACTTGGAAATAAAATATTACAAATATGCAAGTATAGGTGGTATAGTAAAACCACCAGAGTTCTGCCATCACAAAAACACCCCCAAAACTACCATTCCCAACAAAAAAAAACCCTACTACATGCAGAAACCCCAGAATTCCAATTCGGCATACCAAAATTGTTAGCAGACATCCCCTCATACATACTAAGTTGGGGAGAAAACGGACATGGAAAAAAAAGATACAAATAGACAACACCAAACACCATCATCCATAGAAGGATTAACCTAGAAACAACCTGTACTCTGGGTCATCATATAATTTTGAGAGCCGCTTCATTGCTTGGGTAGTCTTTGGTCTCGGCTGCAACTCTCAATCCACCTATGTTCATGCCACTTCATGAAGGACCCTTAAAACCTCATTAGACTACATCAACCTTGTGAACATTTTGAAGGCCTGCCACCCACACCAAGCAAGAGCTTTTCATCTTGCCTTCAAATAATCATCAGCCCATCTAATGAGTGGTAGTGGCACCATCAAACCAACCACCCTTGCCTCAGGAACAATACCCACCTTCAGGACTACACGAGCACACACTATCCAGATTTAATAGGTAGTTTGAATCAACTACAACTCTTAGGGCATTTTTTACCTTGTCCACCTCGTCCTTAAATTGAAAACCCCAAGTGGTAATCAATGAATATGCCTCCATGTTCATCCTATAGCAATGACCTACATGGACAATTTCCTCTCCCAACAACATTTTCACACTCTCGTACAACTGCTCATCCTTAAACAAGAACAATTTTTTTAGCCTCCTGTCTGTAAATTGTATGAGAAATGGGACTAATTTCTTACTAGTATGGAAGGAGAAATTGGCTTCCATGCTACTTAAGAAACCCAAGACAATGCTACAAGTGCAGACAGTATGATACCAAGAAAATGTCAATCCAACTACACTCCGCAACCCTTCGGCTTCTAGTCCACCCAAGCTTTAAACACCTCACACTCAATTCTAATTTCTAACATCCAATGATAGTGGTCATTGGCATTAATCATAAAATTTGTCATCATTCATTCGCATGTACTAGTTCAGCCACATAATTCATCTGTACAAGCCACATTAAATCTGCCTAAAGGCTAAATATTTTCACTTTCAGTGGCGTGCGTATTATAAGGCAATATCACTGCATATTCGTTGCCAATTCCCATGTGGTGCAGCAGCACCCAAAGACGCAGATGAATCCTAAAGAGTCTAATATCATCCATGAGGTGAAAATGTAATGACCTTGTCACATTGACATCATATGTAGTAAGTTGATAGGTTTGTGACTCAATAAGACCCAATTGATGTAAGGCATTGTCATGGTTACATTTTATAAGCCACCCTGGACAAATGACCATGTGGGTCAGTTGGAGTATAGGCATGAGTCAGGAAATAAATATTGGTCTTAGAAAAATTAGAACAACCCTTGGAATAGGCCGAATACACCTTGGAGTTGCCAAATTGGAAAGTTGCAAGTTGACAACTTTTGTTGTCATTGCAAAATATTGTAAAAGGGGGTAACTAATCCTTCAATGGTTCCAAAGTTGAAAAGTGGTTGGAAACTATTAGGGAGGCTATATTAGGCCCACATGGATTGATTCCAGGGTTGTTGTTGAAGTCATTGAATTTGGTGATATTTTGGAGTTTTGGAGTAACACAATATACTTGGAGTTTCCTGAAAATCTGTGTGTTTGATGTTCATTTCTGATTAGTACGAATTGATGGATGCCTAAACCCAATTGGATGAGTTAGGGAAGTCTCTTACCTTTTATTTGATTCAATTTTAAGGTCTTTTAACAATCGAGTTGTAGAGATCCATCAAAACCTATTCGAATTGGTCACAAACCCTTCCAGCACCTAGGGTTTTATTGTAAAAATGCCCTTAATCTGATAGTTTCACCAGAGGACCATACAAAATATGGGGAAAATTTTAGAGGGGCCATTGTACCATAATATTTTTGTGTTGGTTTGCAAGGAGACTCCAAGCTCGAGGAGATTGAATTGACCCTAGGCAGGCATCTTTATGTGACCGCCTGAACTGTAGAAGTGAAAATCACTTGCAATAGGAAAAGGAGATGGGATCAAGTCCTAAAACCTTGGATTTGGTGGTTTGACATATTACCCCACCTTATAGAAGTGTAATTTTAGTCAGGGTACTAATACAAGGGGTACTTGCTTTGTAAATTTTGCCTAATTGGCTTAATTGGGTCTGTAAGGATAGTAAGGGAACATACCTTTAAAATTGGGGTTAAAGTCTAAGCCTTCAGGGAATTGTGTAACTAGATAAAGGGTATTTGAATCTGTTCTTATTTGTCTCTTCCTTTGGAATTTATTTAGTTGTGTGGGAAAAACTCAACCGATAGGGCTACTAGACAAATAGGACAGTTGTGAGACAAGTACCCCCTAGCACATTTGACCATCAGACCTGATGGATGTTTTAAGTTGGTTGGACCACCAATAGACAAAATCCGATAGGTTTCCATCCCACTGATACTGGAATATTATCTACCATTCACACAAGGGTTGAGTGTTCCCATCCCACTGGTACCAAAAGATACAAATATTTTATGGATCTTGTCACACAATTTATTGTATGAGTTGATTACTTGGTAGGTGTGTTGTTTGACACCTTGAACAAAAAAACAACTTTGTTTGAACATAGTAGTTGTTGGTGAGAGAATATTATCACCTAGTTTGTTGCCCGACTCTGCATCATATTGGTATCAGAGCGAGTTGGATCACTTGGGGAAAGTGATTTTTGGTGTATGTTCGTGGAAGGAAGTGAGGAAGAGGCTAGAAACATGCCTCATAAGAGTATGTCTCAAGATTCCATCAATAAGTTGTTTGAGGAGATGTTTGAAAATAAAGTGAGGAAGCTAGAGAAGGCCAAGGGAAAAGGAAAGGAGGGTGAATGTGACTATGATGGAGAAGAAGAAGAGGAGGGAGAAGAAGAAACCCCAAGATAGAAAGATGAGTTACCTGCAGATCAGAGAGAATTTTTTGAGGTCCTATAGTCCATTGGAATAGAATCCTCATCAAGTAAAGATGTCATCCCTATGTTTAGTGGGAAAATGGATGCAGAAGAAGTGATGGATTGGATTGAGGCATTGGACAACCATTTTCAATGCAAGGAGAACCATGAGAATAAGAAGGTTATCTTTGCTAAGTCCAAGATGAAAGGAGAAGCACTCACTTGGTAGAATTACCTCCAAGGTGAGAGGGTGAAGGAAGGTAGAGGTATGATAACCTAATGGGATAGAATGTTGGTAAAAGTGAAGGCACAATTCATCCCGGTGGACTATGAAGTCCAAGTCTACAAGAAGTTACAAAGTTTGAGACAAAAAGACCTTGATGTGAGTGCATATACCAAGGAGTTCCATAGGTTGAGTCTAAGGACCAAACACCATGAGGAGGAACTAGAGAAAGTGGCAAGATATCTTAGTGGATTGAAATATAGTAGCATACTAGTACCTGAGATAGTAAACAAGTGCTTTCAACTAGTACTAAGGGTAGAGGAGAAGCTAAAGAGAAAGAATGATCAAAATAACAGAGGTAGAGGGGGTGGCAACTTCAGAGGTAGAGGCCATATGAATGGTAGAGGACAGAGTCCTAGGCCATAAGGAGAGGCTAATAAAGAAAGTCGGCATGGAGATGGTAACATAAGATGGGGTTTCAGAGGAAGAAGACCCAATCATAGAGGTAGATTTGATGGAGGAAGCTCGAATCCTTTCAGATGCTACAACTACAATCAAGTAGGTCATATCGTAGCCAAGTGCCCTAAGAAGACTAGATCAAGCTCCCAAGGAGAGAGGAGAACTCATTTGGTTCAAGATACTGAATGTCAGAGTGTCAATTCACCTAATTCCTATGGAATTTCGGAGAGAGGAGAAGCCTTGATGATGAGGAGAACATTGTTGAAGGTACCAAGCAATACTGGACCACCACAAAGGAAGACACTCTTCCAGACCATGTGAAAAGCATGAGGCAAGGTATGTAAGGTTATAATAGACTCCGGTTCAACTAAAAATTTAGTATCCTTAAAAATGGTAGAGAAACTAAAATTGAGAAGAATTCCTCATCCATTTCCATATAAAGTTTATTGGCTTACTAAAGGAAAACAAACCTTGGTAGAGGAGAAATCATGGGTTGAATTTAAGATAGGAGCATACAAAGACAAAATTATGTTTGATATTGTTGAGATGGATGCCTGCCATCTTCTTTTTGGGAGGCCATGGCAATATGACCTCAAGGCCCATCATGATGGATGCAAGAACACCTACTCCATCACCAAAGATAAAAAGGTGATTGAGTTGATATCCCTATCTGATAATAGTGAGGATTAGAAGGAGAAGGAGGCCAAGATCATGATTATGGAAGGAAAAGAGTTCCTCAAGGCAATCAAGGAAGAAGGAGCACCTTCTTTTGCAATGATGTCAGTACCAAGGCAAGAAGAAGAGCCCACTATAGATGGCAACGTAGAAAATAAAAGGGTGACAACCCCTGAGGAGGTGAAGGAAATGTTGAGTGAATACAAGGACATAGTTGCAGAAGAGTTACCAAGGACCCTACCACCAATAAGGGAGATACACCATTGCATTGACTTCATTCCTGGTGCCACCTTACTAAACAAGCCAGCCTGCAAAATGACTCCCCAATAGAATGAGGAAGTTGTAAGGCAGATCCAAGAGCTGCTTGATAAAGTTTTGATAGGGAAGAGCCTGAGCCCTTGTGTAGTCCCAGTTGTCTTAGCACCAAAGAAGGAAGGAACATGGAGATTATGCACTGATTCCCAAGCCATTAATAGGATAACCATCAGGTATATATTCCCTATGTCTAGAATAGAAGATTTTCTTAATTGTTTAGGAGGTACAAGATATTATTCCAAGATTGATTTAAATAGTGGTTATCACCAAATAAGGACCAAAGTAGGTGATGAGTGGAAAACTTCTTTTAAAACAAACGAAGGATTGTATGAATAGAGGGTGATGCCATTTGGGTTGTCAAATGCCCCTAGCACTTTCAAGAGACTCATGAATGAGGTGTCAAAGGATTTCATTGGTAAGTTTGTCATAGTATATCTAGATGACATCGTAGTGTTTAGAAAGACAAAGGAGGAGCACCTAAAACATTTGGATATTGTCTTGAGAAGGTTGAATGAAGAGAAACTAATGATAAACATGGAAAAGTGTGTGTTTTTCCAAGAAGAGCTAACTTACCTTGGGTTTGTGATTTCTAGATGAAATCTGAAAATGGATGTTGATAAAGTGAATGCCATTATCACATGGCCAAATCCTAGAACAATTGGTGATGTAAGGATTTTTCATGGCCTTGCTACCTTTTATAGGAAGTTTATCAAGAATTTTAGCCAGATTTGTGCTCCCATGTTAGAGACCATCAGGGGTGGACAAAAGTGCAAATTTTCATGGACCAAAGAGGCAGATGAAGCATTTGAAATGTTGAAGAAAAAGGTATCCTAGCAACTTGTTCTTACCTTACCTGATTTTGACAAAATCTTTCAGATTGAATGTGAGGCAAGTCATTTGGCAATAGGTGTAGTGCTCAGCCAGGAAGGTAGACCAATTGCATTTTTTAGTGAAAAGTTGAATGATGCTAAAAATAAATATTCTTCCTATGATTTGGAGATGTATGCATTAGTTCAAGCACTAAAGAAGTGGAGGCACTATTTTCTTCCCAAAGAGTTTATTGTGGATACAGATAATCAGGCACTAAGCTTCCTTAATAGTAAGAAGAAATAGCAGGTATCATTTAGGGTATTCAAATTATTTGATTCAAGATTGTCTTCTTTCAAACGATGTCAGTTATGCATCCCAAAATGTTCAATGCGGGATAACATAATTAAGGAGAAGTATAGTGGTTGCATGGGAGGACACTTTGGACTAGACAAAACTCTTGAGTTGGTGAGAAGATTTTATCATTGGCCTAAAATGCAGACATATGCCAGAAAATTTATGAATTCATGTGTGGTGTGTCAAAAGTCCAAGGGGACAACAACAAACACAGGACTATACTAGCCATTGCCCATTCCTTCAAGACCTTAGGAAAGTGTGAGCATGGACTTTGTGATGGGTTTTCCAAGAAATCAAAAAGGTTTTGACAGTTTTTTTGTGGTTGTTGACAGGTTTAGCAAGATGGCACATTTCTTTTCATGCAAGAGCACAAGTGATGCTACATATGTTGCAAACCTTTTTTTTAATGAGTTTGTGAGAATACATGGTCTACCCTTGAACATTGTGTTAGATAGAGATGTGAAATTTTGAGGGTATTTTTGGGGGACTTTATGGAGGAAGTTGGGCACAAAATTGTCTTTTAGTTCAACTTATCATCCCTGAATGGATGGCCAAACAGAAGTGTTCAATAGGTCACTTGGAAATCTGTTAAGGTGCCTCACCAAGTAGCATGGTGAAAAGTGTGATTCCATCATCTCCCAAGAAGAATATGCCTATAATGACTTCATTTATAGGAATATATGAAGAAGCCCTTTCCAAATTATCTATGGGTTGAATCAAAGAGGTGTGCTGGAATTGAGAAACCTACCCTCAATTGAACATATCAGTGCTTGTGGAGAAGAATTTGTTGTAGGGATAAAGGAGATTCATGACCAAGTCAGGATGCAATTGCAAAGAAATAAAAAGAAGTACAAGGTGCAAGATGATAGGAGAAAGAGAGATGTGCAATTCCAAGTTGGAGACATGGTATGGGCGAATTTGAAAAAGGAGAGATTGTCAAAAGGGAAACACACAAAGCTCATGACGAGGAAGGTTAGATCCTATCAAATACTCAAGAAATTTGGGAACAATGCATATGAAATCCAATTACCTTCAAACATAGGTATATCCCCAATCTTTAATGTTGCAGATTTGACACCATTCAAAGGTGCAAGGTAGGAAGATGGTACATTCCCAGTGGAAGATGTTGCAGGCATCCTAAAGGACTTTCTAAGTCAAGGGCCACCCAAACTTGAAAGGATCTTGGACACCAAGGTTGTAAAGAAAACTAGGAATAAGGTCTACAAATAATACCTTGTCAAGTGGCAAGGACTCCCTGAAGCAGATGCAGTATGGATGGATGAAGACCAGATGAAGAAACATGGGACTACATTGCAGGAGCTCATCTCAAGTGGACTTGAGATTCAACCACCTAGTGAGTATGGTGCAGGAGCACCCAAAGACACAAATGAAGCCTAAAGAGTCTAATATCAACCATGAGGTGAAAATGTAATGACCTTGTCACATTGACATCATATGTAGTAGGTTGATAGCTTTGTGAGTCAATAAGACCCAATTGATGTAAGGCATTGTCATGGTTGTATTTTATAAGCCACCGTGGACACATGACCATATGGGTCAATAGGAGTCTAGGAATAATTCAGGTAATAAATATTAGTCTTAGAAATATTAGACCAACCCCTGGAATAGGCCGGATATGCCTTGGAGTCGCCAAATTGGAAAGTTGAAAGTTGACAACTTTTGTTGCAATTGCAAAATATTGTAAAAAGGGGTAACTAATCCTCCAATGGTTCCAAAGTTGAAAAGTGGTTGGAAACCATTAGGGAGGCTATATTAGGCCCACTTGGATTGATTCTAGGGTTGTTGTTGAAGCCATTTAAATTGGTGATGTTTTGGAGTTTTGGAGTAACACAATATACTTGGAGTTTCCTGAAAATTTGTGTGTTTGATGTTCATTTCTGATTTGTATGGATTGGTCAATGCCTGAACTCAATTGGATGAGTTAGGTAAGTCTCTTACCTTTCATTTGAATCAATTTTGAGTTAGGTAAGTCTCTTACCTATTGGGACTAGTCACAAACCCTGCCAGCACCCAATGTTTTATTGTAAAAATGCCCTTAATTTGACATTTTCACCAAAGCACCATACAAACTGTGGGGAAAATGTGAAAGGGGGAATTGTACCATAATATTTTGGTGTTTTTTGTAGGGAGGATCCAATCCCGAGGATATTGAATTGACCCTAGGCGTGCATCTCTATGTGATCGCCTAAACTGTAGAAGTGAAAATCACTTGCAGTAGGAAAAGGAGATGGGATGAAGTCTTGAAACCTTGGATTTGGTGGTTTGACATCTTACCCCACCTTGAAAAAGTGTTGGTTTAGTCAGGGGACTAATACAAGGGGTACTTGCTTTGTAAGTTAGGCCTAATTGGCATAATTAGGTCTGTAAAGATAGTAAGGGCACAAACCTTTAAAATTGGGGTTAGAGTCTAAAACTTTGGGGAATTGTGTAACTGGATAAAGGGTATCTTAATATTCCCTTAGTTTTTCTTTTCCTTTGGAACTTATTTAGTTGTGTGGGAAAAAACTCAACCGGTAGGGCTACTAGACAAATAGGATAGTTGTGAGACAAGTACCCCTAGCACATTTGACTGTCAGAACTGATGGATGTTTTAAGTTGTTTGGACCACCAATAGACAAAATACAATAGGTTTCCATCCCAACGGTACTGGAAAATTGTCTACCATTCACACAAGGGTTGAGTGTTCCCATCCCACCGGTACCAGAAGATACAAATCCTTTATGGATCTTATCACACAATTTATTGTGTGAGTTGAGTACTTGGTAGGTGTGTTGTTTGACACCTTGAACAAACAAACAAATTGGTTTAGACACAATAGTTATGGGTGAGAGAAGATTATCACCTAGTTTATTGCTTGGCTCTGCTTCATCATGGGTCCCATTATACATAGGATTTTTGCCACCCAAACACCATGTCACATGACACTTCATCGTCCATGGCCATAGCCTTTCTTTCATGTCGGCGTTGAATGACACGTGTGTTTAGTAGAAGTTTGCAAAAAAAATTATCATTCCCACATTCGGCTCGAAATACACCTTACGTCGTTGATCTATGCTCATCCAACAGACGACAACATTTGTGCTTGAAATTATATATGAAGAATAATAGTATTGAAAATGTTAATAAATAGTTTAAAAAAAAAAAAATTTATCGGTAATTGGCCGAGGCCTGAATAGCTTTTGACTGGAGCTATGAACCAGTGGGGATACAGTAGGGGGGCCCATCCCCATTACATATCTTTGAATTATTATTATTATTATTATGTTTGATTAGATTGATCCCAAGACCTTCCCCATCCTATGGAAGGCCAAGAGTCACACTTAGAATTCCACTTCAGATGTCCCTATTAGGAATTGAACTTGGGTCTCCACAGTGAGAACCCAGTGTTTTAACCAGTTAAGCTCAACCTCTTGGATTGTTAATAAATAGTTTTTAAATTATATTAATTATATTTTAATTTTTAATATGTTGAAAATTATAATGGTAATATATTGTTAAAAGTATTCCCAATATTTATAAATTTATAATAGTCACATTCAAAGTAGTGACTAGAAACTAATTTGTTTAAACAAAAACAGATTAAAAAGATTTAGAATAAAACAATATATTTCAAATTAAATATAAAATAAATTAATATATTTATTTATTTATCATTAATTAAATTAATTATAATTTTAATTATAAATTATATGCATCACATGATATAAATATTTTAAATGCATTTATGTATAAGATATTAAATAAATTTCCATCTTTAAAATCTTAGATTTAGTAAAATTTTGACTTTTATTTAACAAAATATTTTATTTTATTTCAGAAGTATATTATTTAATTCTATATATTTATTAATGTATAACATTTATATTAAAATTTATAAAACTTATATTAAAATATGTAAATTAAATTTCTACAATCTTTAGATTTTTTTTTTTTTAAATTCTACAATTCAAAGACTACAAAAAATCGTTCCCAAACTTCAGCATGTAAGCTCTCTACCTACAAAGTAGAGGTAAACAACCTGCCAAAATAGAAGCAAAAAAAATACACACAAATCTAGCATGATAGTTATGATAGAATTGTAGCAGCCGATTCTTTATAGTTAAAAAAATCAGTATCACTTACACCTGAATACTAAAAGAACTTAAATTTAATCTTCATCCTCTACCTCACTCTTAGCAATGTTGAAATAACATAGCTCATAGAGATTATGGTTTTTCAAATACTTCTTTGTCAAGCACTTCAAATATCTTTTAGAAAATGTCATCTCAGAAGTGACACTGAGTTTGTTCTTTAACTTTAGATAAGAAATTAGAATAGACCTACTATGTTCGACATTATCTTCCCTCCTTTAACTACTATCCCATATCTAGAATCTTCTAATTCCAACTTGGAGTCACATTTGGAATTTCCCTTTCTCTTTGCTTGAGATTTAATTTAATGAGATTTGGCATTTGTTTAAAATTTTATCTTTTCCAATGGTGAAAATTAAATTTTATATCCACACAAATTAATAACTATTTAAGCTATTTCAGAACATAATGATTATGCTAAGTATCCTGCCATGGTAGGAACTAATAATACAACGAAATAGAAAACATTTTTAAATCCATAAAAGGAAAACTGAAATGAATTGGAATTTGCAAAATTTTTATTAAATATGTTACACAAATTTACAATTTTCAACTGTCGGAGTCCCTGTCCCTCCAAAACTTTAAAGACAAAATGAGGAAGGTTACGAGCAAATAGCCAAAAAAAAAAACTACTACGAGCTAGGGCACTAGCATTGGACGATGGACCAATGGTATCCAAAAAACAAGGCAAAAACCTGAAACCCTTCATGGGCAACCCTAAGGATCTTTCCCTCTGTCTAAGTAGAATTCTTTAGAGATGAGAAGCTTTGAGAATTGTTTGAGCCATCCGTAGTCTTGAAATTCATCCAGGAGAAACCATTTCCGGAGCAAATCCCTACCAATCCATGCCCATTTCCTATGTTTTGTCAACTGTTGAGCATTCAGGTTCAAAAGAAAAGGTTGCCTAGCCACATTTTGGTTAGGGAGGAGAAGCTTGGGTAAATCACTCACCCAAGGGATCCCCACCCCTACTTCTGCAAAGATGACAATAGTAATGTCATCCCCAAGGAATTCTTCTTTGAACACTCTCCTTAACAGCATCAACATATCCACCTTTTCTCCTCTGAGGTCCATAAGAGATGCCAAGAACTGGGATGTAATGTCCATGTTAACATGGTATCTATCATAATTTTTAAAAAACTCTCTGCCCAACACCATCCTCACAACCTCATTAGTGAACATCCCAACCTCCTTACAAACTGATTGGAGGGTTAGGTCTTTGACGTAGCCCAAAAAGGCCCTTTGGTCCTCCTCAGATGTGCTTCTCAATCGGATAGGAGTGTCCATCTGTAGAAATTTGAATACCAAATTATACGGCCTAAAGACCTACACTAGAGGTAGAATTTCAACTACCGTCAGCTCTGGCAATTTATCTACCAAAGACGAATTGAAGAAGAAAGAGGCAGAGATCGTCTATAAATAGCTCTTGATACTAGCAATTATTTCTCATAAATGCAAGAGTGCATGAAATTGGAAACAACCATAAACCACTACCAATTACCAGATTGGAAGTCATGCATCCTGAGTGGATCACAGTTAGAGAATGTGAGTGACAAGACATTAATAAATGCCAATACTCGATTAGATTTGATGCGTGTCTACCGTCTCCAATTCCATTCCAAGGACTTTCTAGAGAACTACGTTCTCTTCAGAAATTTGGGCCGAAACAAAACTTCAACCATTGATCTATGATCATCGAATGGTTTTAAATCATTGATGGATTTTAGGTACGTGTGACTTGTTGATGAGGTTTCACTTATCGATACATCGTGCAGAGTCTGAACTTGACGTGATGTTGCATTAATTAGATGATGAAATGACTATTAATAGATAAGGAAAATGGCAATGAATTAATGAAATCACCAACAAAATATTTATTTTTCCATAAATAATGAAATATTAGCCAATAAAATTAAATAATTTTTAAATGGTAGATAAAAATTGCCAATACACTTAAATTTTTTTTCCTTTCGATTATAATTTTTCGCCCATACACTTATATATATTTTCCTTTAAACGAAAAACATTCGCCTCTAACATTATATATTTTTCCCACACGATAATGAATTATTCGTCACGATTTTATTGAATTTTTATACCCTAAAAAGAATCGCCAACACAAATTAATTTTTTTTCCAAATTTGAAATACATTTCACCATCAATATGAAATTCCACCCCCCCCCCCCCCAAAAAAAAAAAAAAAAAATGTCTAATTCGCCAAAATTTGACACTTCTGCCTGGAGGGTGGTTTCTTAAAGTTATCCTTGATTGTGTGAGGAAACCTTGGAAGATATTTTTGAAATTGAATTACCTAGAGGCAATGGTAGAGTAAGAAAATTGGTAAGTTAGTAGGAGGTTGTCAAAAGTAGTAAGAATGATATGAGTTTAAGGGAGAAATGACCTATGGGACCAATAGTAAATAAAATAAAAGGGGGATTAAATCAAAATCCTCAAGAAACAATGACAAATCATAGGAACATACTAATCCAAAAAGGAAACACAATTAGACTAAATTATCTATCTTTGGTAAAGTCACCAAATGGACAATTGAAAATATATTTATTCTAGAATTTAATTAGAAGAGAGTATACATAATATATAATTAAACCAATCACTATGAATTTGCAAGGACACAAGAGATGATACATGCTCAAATGGTACAAGAAAGAACGTGACTTACAAAATAATAAATGGATTGATTTGAAAAAGGAGTTCCTAAATAATTTTTAAGCTCTAGAGATTCTCTCAAAAAGTGTAAGAAAGGGAACTGTCAAAAGAATAGAGAAGAGACTTACAAAGAAATAAAAAATTGAATGGTTTAGCTATGTCTATTAATTTTGATTAGAGAATCAACAAATGGAAAAAATTTTAACTCATTTACAAAAGTAGTGGAATTAAGTTCTAGAATTAAATATCAACCATATAGAAGAGGAAATAAGGAAGGAAAGACTGAGGTGATAAAAAATTGGAATCGAAATTGGAGCAATTAAATAATAAACAAGAAGTATTAGAAAAAGAAGAGAGATTTGTTAGCAAGAAAAATGGGTAACACATATTGAAGTTATGAGCTCCAAGTAATTTTTGTATGTTGCATTTATACCTAGACTCAATCACGCAAAGGGTACAAGGAGTTATTCTCGACTATGTTTTAACTATATAATAGTTTACTAAAACATGGAACATTCATAAGTTATAACATATCAAATATAGAAACTAGTATATTTTTATTATCAAATATCAATCATGTATATTCATATATGTCTTCTTTCCCTTTCTAGATACTTATATCTTCATGCACTATCATTACATTATATATTACCTGCATATCACATATTACATACTATCTCCATACTAATGCTCTTTGTCACAACACATATTTTTCTATACATATATCTATCTATTGAGACATGACCCATTCATAATAATCATAAGAATCTATGTGGGTGACTCAAGCACACATAGGTTCAAGTGACCAAACCTCTACTCAAATACTTGATCCACTCTAGATGCATGAGAGATAGGATTAGTCAATGGAATTACACACTCAATGCTTGAGAAAATTGTGAGAACTCAAACAACCATGATACATGATTAACACTACCAACAACAACAAGATCTCTACTATGCATATCTCTGATGAGCATTAAATCAGGAGTGAACTCAATTGTCCTATATGTCCCACTGTGATTAATCTAGAAAATGGAAAGGAGGTTGGAAGGTAATGATGAGACACAAAGAGAGAATCATTGGATGTATTGTCAACAATCTCAATAGAACCCCTCCCAATAATACTCATGTAAGTGTTATTACCCATCAAAATATGTGGAAATATCCGATGCTCAAAAGAAGAGAACATAACCTCTGATGATTCCATATGATGTGAGGCTCCTGAATCAATAATTTTCCTAGAGGGCTGATGCGTGGATGCAAAGAGAGTATGGCCCTTCACCTTGTCCTCACCACATGCTATAGAAGATGACCTAGAATGTATAGGGCTTGAAGTTTTAGACAAAGACGTACTAGATGAAGGTGGATGAATATTGTGCTTCTAGAGAATGTGCATCAGAGCTCATCAATCTTCTTTGCATAACATCAATGCTCATCATGTCTTGTCTTAGTGCAATATTCACACTTTGAATTATCCTTCTTCAATGGTGGCATCTTATAAGAAGAAGAAGAACCTGAAGAACCATATGATTGTATGTCCTTTGGCTACTAACGTGAATTGAAATCTATGTTTCTTTTTATTGCCTTTGTCATGTGAAGCCTTCTGGTCTATGGTGCCCTGGAATGCAACAAAAGCCTATGATTTGGAAGACTTCAATCAACCCATCTGAATTGACTTGGTTTTCTCTTGAGTGATTTGAGAAGAAAAAGCATCAAGTGAAAGGCATGATGTGATGAGATCCAAGTGCATCTTTGGTGGCATAAAAGCTAGAAACAAAAACTAGATAATTAAGACCAAGATTGGCAAGGATAGAGAGAATCAACTGAGAGTACTCCTTCTGAATACCACACTACTACAAATGTAATCTGAGAGACTTAGTTTGATGAATAATTCCTAGATGTTATCAAAATTTGTAGGATTCAAGATAATAAGCTCATTCTCCAATTGGAAACCCCTCAATGCATCTTGCTTCTCAAACAAGGACTCCAATGTATTCCAAATATGATTATGTGTGGTATAAGACTCAACATAAAAGAGAATATCTAGAGACATAGACATGCATAATATCCCAAAATCCTCATCACACCTATTGAAACATTTTATTTTCTCAACAATAGTTGTAGGCTCAAATTCTATACCCATGGTCACTCTATATAATCTGTATTTCTTCAAGCGAATCTCCATTTATTTTTTCAACCATAGTAGTTGAATGGAGTAAGTGGAGCAATATAATTTGGATCCATGATAAATTATGAAAAAAGGTACAAAAATGAATTGGTACAATAATATATCCTCTCAATGCCAAAAAAAATGACTTGAATCACAAAACATCAATTGATTTGCACATTTTCTAAGAAAGGAACCCAAAAGGGCAAGATTGAGATCTCTGAGTACCTGATAAATATTCTAGAAGAATTGACCTAAGATCTATATAAAGGACTCCACCAAATTTCCAACGATATCTAGTTTTCAAAATGCAAAGTCTAGATTTGAAAGATATGGCCCCAAAAGTGTGAAACTAAAGGCTGATTTTGGAGGCTTGGAATAGAAAATTGGAGTGGAATCTTTCTAACAATACCTTGTTTGCATGGTTTTGACCTCATATGATAAAGTTATGGCCAAAAAACCAACCCTAATTCAGAATGCAAATTGGAGGCTTGAATGTGCTTGAATGAGCATTTTTACTACTAACATCAACTAAATATTCACAAAATATTCTTCTTTGCCATAAAGATACCCCCTCACCAAAAAAGTTATCAATTCTAAAAAAAATTAGGGTATTTTTTAAAAATTAGGTTTACAAAATATTGAGGGAATCTTTTAAGATTATGTTGCTTCTTTGGAGTTAAATTTTATTTATGTGAAGTTCGTCATAATGTATGTGGATGCCAATAATGGTGGGTGTGCACTTGAAAAAGACCCTTTTGCAATTTTTCTATGTCGCTGCCTACAAAGGAAGTATGCAAGCCAGATTGTTTTGAAGGGGTTGGCAACGTGAAAGGAAGTCGTCAAAAAGTATAGATTCCTCATCAGAAAGTACAAACTGCTAGTGCAAGGTACAAACCCATATGCAAGCAATTATCGCCTAAAGAAATTTTCATGTCCCCCAAATTTTGATAAATTTTTTATTGAATTTTTTTAAAAAAAATATTTGACCTAAGAATTATTTTGACAACCAACTAGTACTGATATAGACCCCTTACACAATTCATACAAACTGTATGGTATGTCTAAATTTTTTTTGCCCTAAATTAAACTTTGCCCAAATTTGATGATTTGATAGGTTCTTTTAGAGTTCTCGGTTGCTCTATAAGCATAATGGTGAAGTTGATTTTGCCCCAAAGTTCCTATATTTTTTGTTGGCCCCATATTTTGCCTCAATTTTTGTGTGCTTAGCCAAACTAACCCAAAATTTGAACTACTCAAATTTTGATGAAACGACAATCAATCTTAGGGTTTTAGGACACTACAAACATAATGGAAACCTCCATTTGAGGCCAACATACATAGATTAAACACTCAAGGTTGGATCTCTCAAGCATGTGGATAAGAACTTGACAGATCTGATGCTCTAATACCATGTAGAAGTCGATGATATAACCATAGGAGCCAACAATCATCTACAAGAAAAGCACCTGTCACGCAAAAGAGACCAAGCAAAGATAATATGCTCAATAACAAGCTAAGAGTTTTGTATTATTGAACACAAGAGCATTGGTGATACAATTATAATGAATTAATGAATCCTTATAAAAGGATGAAAGAAATCATAGATGTAAAATCCTAATGCTAGATTAAATTAGCATGCACCAAGTGTCACAATCATAATGAATGAGACAACCTAAGCTAGTATTATCCTAATTTAATCAAAGGAAAAATCACCCAAGTTTAGCTTAAGTGAAAAAGTAATTAAGGGACCTAATTAATAAATAATTAGATAATTGCTCTAATTACTCCAACAATTTACATGTATGTTTGGTTTGAAGCTCCACAAACTCTTTGTAGTGAAGTATAGTAGGATCTATGGTGACTGTTATTGCACTACTACTTTCCTACCAATGTCATCCCTTCTTTCAAAATAATAGCTTTCCCTCAAGACAAATCTACTCTGTATTGGTATTATATTGTTTGAGTTGGGATCCATCAACATGTAACATTGTATAATTTTTCCACCTAATTTCTTTAATCTAATTGCTTCGGAACATAGAATTTCATTGAATTGATAATGGCCAAGCCACCAAAATTTATGAACATATCCCTCAAGCTAGAATGCATGAATCAACACTACAAAGAAATGTGAAGTATTCTTTGGACTAGTACTGATAGACAACCTCACTATCAACAAACTACAACAACTAACTTCGCACTAGTACATTTGGAGCGGTTTTTCGACGAGCTATGGAATTTGTTTTTTTTTGTCAGATTAATTTATTTATTTATTTCAAAAATTACCCCATGTTCGTCAGAATTCTGATGTATTAAAATTTCACGTCAAAATTCAGAGAAAAAACCAACGAACATTTTCGACCGGCTATGGGATTTCTTTTGCTTTGTCGGATTTTTTTTTTTTTTAAAAGTATACCTCATGTTCGTCAGAATTCAAAAGTGTTGAAATTTCATGTCGGCATCTTGACGAACATAGATTTTACCTATTGATCGACATATGTTGGTCTGATGATTTTCACAGCCTCTTGATTTCTTCTTACTCATTGGGATAACATAAGCTGATGACCTCTCTTCCTGCTGATCGGTGAGAGTTATCCTGCTAGTCTCATCGGGAATTGAGATAGCTTAAAAAGTGTTGAAGTGATGGGCATAATTTCCCTGATGTCTTTTCCCTCAATGTGGCTCCTCTCGATATGTTGTCTCCTCAACATAAGCTTTGACCCTTTATCATTGTAACCTTTACCAATGTGTTTTACTTTGGCCAGTGTCCAATGAGACAAGTCTTACTGATAGTGTATACACCTAAAAATGGTTTGAAGATAATTAATTAAATACGCAGTTATTTGATTAATTCCCCTTCCCAATTAATTGAATTCACAAGCAATTTAATTAATTTCTCTATTCATCTACTAAATAAATAAATCTAAATGATTTTACATAGTTCATTATATATCCCCCTTTGATTAATTAATCCCCATACTAATCAATTCTTCTAATCCCTAATTAAGAGTAACAAACTCAAGTTTGTTGAGATTAATTACCATTTTCCAATTATTTGAATTTTTTTAATTCAAATGAGCACATGGCTCCTAACTTTAACCACCTAACCTAACCATTCCCTAACTTAACCCATTCAATCTAATCTTGGGTCTAACTAACCCTATCCTATCTTGCACATCCTAACCTCCTTATCCTAACCTCCCATGGTGTGGATATTCTCTTCTTGAGACACATGGCACTTTTGCCACATGTCTCCTCCCTTGGACACTTGCCCTCTCATGAGAAAGGCTCCTTGACACTTGTCACCATAGAGATGACAAGTGTCCCTTCCTCCAACCTCTTCTCCAACCTCCTCAATCTTGGCCCTTGATATCTTCAGATCAAATATGGACCGTCGATTCCTGCCACCTTAGCTTTGACCTTGGAATTCCTATAAATATCCCCCATTTTGGAGCAATAAAGATCCCATCTTATATCAATTTAGGCATTGTTACTATAGGCATTTACATTTCAATTATCTAGTAATTAGCATTTGGATTAATCATAGCATGTTAATCTAGTTTCTTGAATCGTGCATTTCATATCATTTTCATAGTCAATCATGATCAAATAGCTACTCAACTCTTGAGTTGCCACTTTGGAGGTCATTGCTCCGTTGAGAGCCCATCAATCCAACACCTTCAAGGTCCTCAAGAATAGACGAAAATGAGACATTTCAAGGAAGGCTTATGGTTTGCATCTTTGATTTAGTTTTCAATTAAGCTTTTCAATTACATCTTATTGTCTCATTATATGTGTATGCCTCTTATACTAACAACATTTTTAGCATCACATTAATTGGCGCCCACCGTGGGGCCTAGCCCCTTTGATCTTTAACAAGTTTGCTTGCTGGAAATTTCATTGACAGGTTGATTAGCTCTTTCAGAGTGTAGATTGGCTCTCTTGGGTTCCTAAATCGCATTCTTGGTCTCTATTGTGACGTTCCGACACCTCAAATGACATTTTTAGGAGACTTCTCAACTCTGTTTTTCTACTTTTCTATACTTTAGCGCTTTCAGTCTGTACTTTAGCATTTTTGGTATGCATGGTGGTGTTTTTGGCAAATTTGTCAGCATTTTCAGTCTGTTTAACAATGTTTCTGGTGTGCAGAACAGTGTTTTTGTTTTGTAGAACAACGTTTCTGGTGTGCAGAGCAGCGTTTCTGGTGTGCAGAGTAGCGTTCTTGGCACATATGATGGCGTTCTTGGTCAATTTGATGGCGTTTTCAGTTTTTTATTAATTTTGCAAATATTGTATGTTGCATTCCTCATTTCTACTTCTAGACTGTTATTTTCTCGAACCTAATTTACAGATTGTTGGTTTTGTAGGTACTTATTTCACTGTGAAAGATCAGAGTTATAAACTATTTCGCCGCCAAAGAATACAATATAAACTACTAACTTTGTTTGTAGCCGTGGGATTTTGCACTTATATTTGTTAAATTAGGCACATAGACTAATTACAATGGAAATGAACAAACATGTCTTATGTGTCTTGATGATAGGTGAGTATGCTCTCACCTTTCTTAGGTGATCAGAAAGCTAGACTCATCCTTTGCTTTCAATAGTGCATATCTTTAGCGGGCCTATCACAGTGGGAAAAAGTAATCACCTTGTGAGAATGACCCAAGTGAGTACAGTTGGACCTGAGTATTCCAACTCACTATAATAAATAGGTCTCTAATGATTAAAGTCTCAGAGGATGGGATTATTTGAGTTTTCTCTTTGAAATCTCTCATATCAGGTATTTTGTAGGGCCTCGCGGTCTCAATCGCATTTACGTGACTACAACTTGTTTTGGTACCTTTTCGGGCTATAGGCCTCAATCATGCTTGCGTGACTTCAAGGGGTAATTTCAAATAGAATTCCTGACTAAGAACTACAAAAATAGTAGCTACTTGATTCACCTCTGAAAGGGTGATAATCTTTGTGCAAGAGAGATAGTAACTCTCCCAAGATACTTGCCATATCGTGCCCCCATTAACATTTGGAGTCAGATAATATGGCGTTGAGAATCCATTGCGTGATGCTCATCAGTCGTATTCTGATTAGCTATTGGGTGTGTACCTAAGTCAACAAGCAAAGGTTTTCATTCTCAGCCAATCTCCTTAGGATAGACTAATTGATGTGTTTTTAATTGTTAAAAACCTTTGGGACAAAAATACAATTTGATTTCTGTGTTTATAAGTCCAGTCAAGATCTCATCCATTGAAATACAACAAAAATTGCAAACTCAAACCTCAAATTGTCAAATTTACAAGTTTCACAGCAGATTAGCTCTTTCAGTCCAAACGGTCGCACATACGGTTCAAACAGTTGCACATACAGTCCAAACAGTCTCACATACGGTACAAACAGTCACACCTACGGTCCAAATAGTCACACCTACAGATTAGCTCTTACAGTCCAAACAGTCGCACCTACGGTCCAAACAATCGCATTTTCAGTCCAAACATCATCTCTCTTGGTGTGAATGTTAACGTTCTCATTTTTCAACATTAACTCTCCAAGGTTGAGCACATTAGAGATTTTGGTCTAAACAACAGAGTTCCTGGTCTAAACAGCAGAGTTCCTGGTCTAAACGTCAGCTCTTATGGTCTAAATGTTAGCTCTCTTGGTCTAAACGTCATCTCTTTTGGGTTGAATGTCAAATTGCTCATGTTTCAATGCTAGATATTCTAGTATGCACTTGTTAGGTCTAAATATCCATTCTCTAAGTCTGAAAACCACAAAGTTGGGTCAAAATTGCAATCTCCCAAGTTCAACCACTTAATTTCCTAAGTCTACACATCATTATTTGAACTTTAGAGTCGCTATATTGCAGAACAAAGTTCCTGGTCCTTCTGTTAGCTTTTTTGGTCTATTTGTCAGTGTTTCTGGTCCATATAGCAACATTTCTGGTCCAAACAACAGTGTTCTTGGTCATTTTGTCAGCGTTTCTGGTAAACTGCATCAAAATCAAAAAATAAAAACAACCCATTTCTCAAACAGTCAAACATAGAGCATAGGTCATATTATTGGATCATTCAATTAGATTATCTTCACACAAGACTCAAGAACAAGACACACAAAGGTCTCAAGTATTCACCTCAAACAAGTTAAAGATCAAACACCTTAAAGTGCAACATCACATTGTCTTTGATAAACTGATCATTCAAACATAGTTTCTCATCAGGATCTATCATCCTTTAATCACGAAACTACAAAGTTTGATTAGAATAACCTCATTCTTTATCATAGGATATATCATTCCTATTTGAACTTGTTCATATCAAAAATCACAAAATTTGCACTCCAAAACTAAGATTGAAAAACTTGCAAACAAGCAAATACTTGAAAAAATCATTTCCTCAACAATTGATCACTTATTGCGGCACATTAAGCAAGATTTAATCACAAAAACATTCAAAACACAATACCCATTTTAATTACAACGTAGAGACATAAGATCGTTGAAACATTGAAAATACCTGAAGATCATAGAAACATGGCATACCAAAGAAAAAGACAAGAACACATAACAAGACAACATATTGGAGAAATCAAACAAGTCCAAAATCAAAATCCAACCATGTCAAAACTTAACAGAGATTCAAATGCATATCCAAAGAAAGGTGGCTCTTTTATGCAACTATTAAAAAGATCCTTAAAAGATTTGGATGAGAAAGATCACAATCATGCACCTATATCTAGCAATGGTTCATCCCCCCATAAGCAAATTAACTCTCCAAAGACATCTATTCTTACACTTCTTAAAAAAGTGCAAAAACCTTCCATAACATCCTCACCAGACAATACACCCAAAGATGATGTTCCCCAAGGGATA
Source organism: Cryptomeria japonica (assembly GCF_030272615.1). Classification (NCBI taxonomy): domain Eukaryota; kingdom Viridiplantae; phylum Streptophyta; class Pinopsida; order Cupressales; family Cupressaceae; genus Cryptomeria; species Cryptomeria japonica. The sequence continues at coordinate 465,256,744 of NC_081405.1, read as the reverse complement.
TCCATAATGGCCATCAAACCCATTTTAGAGGATCCTATTCAAAACCCATCTACTTCATATCCAAGCATTGATTCCTTGCAACATCCCCATAGCGCTTCCTTGCAAATTGAAGTCCTCATTCATAAAATGCTCGTTAAACGTCTTAATAGATGGGGGAGCTAGCTTAAATATTTGCTCATTGAGTCTTGTCCGTGCTCTAGGTTATTCAGAAGATGCAGTTGATCCCCTGAAAAAGATCAAAATCAAAGCACATAATGAAGAAGAGAATTCCTCTAAAGGAGTTGTGGTATTACCCATCAGAGTGGGACCTTTGCAGAAAAACACAACATGCCAAGTCCTAGATTTGGAACTACCATACAACATACTCTTGGGAAGACCATGGATACAGGACATACAAGCTATTACATCAACATGTCATCAGTGCTTAAAATTTCCATACAATGGATAGGAAATCACAATATCAGCCGACTTAAATCTAGTGGAGTGTGGTAATAAACTAAAATCAACTCAAGAGATCATTGTTTCACATAACAAAGAGGAAGCATATTCAAACACACAATCCAAGGAACAATCATTTGCATCAATTTTGTCAAACATGGAAGAACAAATGCAGCTAAAAGATCAAGGGAACAAAGAATATTCATTATCATGGAACAACAAACAAGAGCAACTTGAAATTGAAAGGGAAGAAGCAGATGGAGGTTTTGATGTAGTTCACATGTATGCAGAACAAACGTTAGGAACTAGCCTACTTGAATAAGAATCACATACGGCTGACATGGACTTAACCGAGGATGATCAAGATTTTCTTTTATGAGGTCATTTTGATGAGAGTATCATCCTAGACATGGAAATACCTACTGAAAGCTCTGACATCTCTATCATGACTCCCAATATCTCTAAAACATATCAACCTAAAGATCCTTTATCCTTAAGCTATCATGAACCTATGGACTGGGAAAATGAAGGACATATTGACATTGATACCTTACCTAATGACCATGCCATATCCTTATATCTTAATGAAATCAAACCTACAACAACTTTCACTAGGGATTCCGCTAACGTATCTTCAAGTCAAATAAGTGTCAAATCTCCTAGTCGCAAAAATGAAAATAAAGAAAACAATATCAGGTATAATGCTAAAAACCTTTTATTGGCAACATTAGACCATGAAAAAGTAAAAATAAAGGACACATCTATTGGTGAAAACCTCCTCGAGGCACCGAAAGATGGGAGATTTGACACCTTACATGTGTACTATCAAGAGAAGTCATCTATCCTAATAGAACCAACAATTATCATTGACACAATCAATCTACATCCAACAACAATCTCTTTATCAGAACCAGCAAGGCAAAAATATTTGGAACCCTTTAAAAGATGGCAAATCAATTTCACCTGGTCATATACAGACATTCCAGGGTTGGATCAAGATCTTATAATACATCACCAGAATATCAGTCCAAGAACAAGCATCAACCATGAAACACAATATGAATCAGGAGCAGGTATTCTATTCATCACACCACAAGGCCATACAATCCCGAAAGCATACAAATTAAGCTTCCCATGCACAAATAATATAGCAGAGTATGAAGCATTGGTTACAGGTATCAAAATAGCTGTAGAATGGAATATTACACAACTTTGGGTCTTTGGAGTCTCTCAGCTCGTCATTAATCAAATCAATGATGACTATCAAACAAAAGATGACAAACTCATGCTTTACAAAAAGATGGTGGATGATTTCAAAAAATATTTTGTCGAAATCACTTTTGAGCAAATTCCAAGAAATGAGAACAAGGCAGTAGATGTTATGGCAACACTTGCTTCTCTATTGCAAACACAAGAAAATCAAGAGCATTATGAATTCTTGGTTGAAGAGTTGTCATACCCTTCTCATAATTGTCGGGATTCCCAAACCATCTACCAACTTATTGGACATAATAATTCTTCCCGCTATGGCCAAACTTACACATACTTGAAAGATAACACCTCACCTCTTGACCTATCAAAGAACCAAAAGAGAAACTTTATTCGCCAATCCTCCCATTATACTCTTGTCGTGGATACCCCATTTAAACGAGGTCTAGATGACACTCTCTTAAGATGTCTCGAACAAGAAGAATCTAAGAAGGCCTTAAATGAAGTCCATAACGGCATTTGTGGCACTCATTTAAGTGGTCTTATCCTTTTGAAAAAACTCATACGCTTGGGCTATTATTGGCTAACTATGGAACGAGATTCTTTTCAGATAGCTAGAACATGCAAACAATGTCAAATCCATGGAAATTTGATCCATGCACCAACATAAGAACTTCATGCTTTAGCAAAATTTTGGCCTTTCTGCCAATGGGGACTTGATCTAGTACTAAAGAAAAATCCATGAAATCAGTCAAATCGAGAAAAGAAAGGAAAATTTGAACCAAACTGGTTAGGTCCATTTGTAGTCACAACAGTATTTGGGTCAAGAGCATATCAGCTCGAGGAACCCATCAATAGCATGCATTTGAAGAAGTTTTATGTCTAAGAAAATCCAAAAATAGTGAAAAAGTAGAAAATCCCAAAATAGTAAAAAAAAAGCAAAAAATAATTTAAAAAATCAAAATATGACAAAAAGTGCAATAAAAACAGATGGTGAAAACCTGGCAACTAGGCGCTATCTGTCAGCTAGCTCTTCTGTCTATTAGTTCATGCATCTTTTAGCTTACATTAATTTCCATCAGTGCTATTTCATATCCATTATAAAGCTTTTACAAACATGGCCATTGCAGCTAATCTTCCGCCATGGTTTGGATCACGGGGTATATCATAATTGTTTCTAAGCTTGGGGCAAAATCCTACACCTAACTGGGGGCAAAAACTTTCCAATCAGTTTCGAGCTTAATCAAATAGCTAGAACAACAGTCAAACAACGCTTGTCAAGCGAAAAACTGAGATACATCCAACATTGAACATAAGATCACATTGTCAACCATTAACTATCACATATCAATCTAAATATGACAAAACACATATCAATGGATGATATATCTTGACTCATGATTTTAACACTTTGGCAATAATGGTTCAACTATTTTATTTGGATTTTCGCTATCATGATTTTTGAGTAACTCTAGGATGTCTTTGACTAGAGAAGCGAGGATGGAACATGGTATTTTTCTTGTCTATTATCTATAAATTAATCATTAATATGTGCAAAGTTGTCTAAGGAAATGATCATCAGAGTATCATCGAAGACATTTTGGACTTGCATATAGAAATGGTTAATACTACCTATTTTATGCAAGCAACACTCTGGTCATCTTGGTTCAATTATACCTCGATGCTTGTGCTAACTTGCAATATCAAAACCCAGGAAAGTAGTGCTCAGGTCATCATGGTTCAATTATACCATTGATGTTTGCACTCACTTCCCACATTTTAAAGGCTCAATGATGAAACATAGCAATGACTCCATGATCATCCGATCACTGCATTTCATTCACATCTACATTTACATTTTAAAGTAGATTTGCATTTCATTTTGCTTGGGATCACAATGCTCATCTTTTCCAAGTCCAAATTGAATTAATTCCACGCAATCTCAAATCCTAAAAAAAAAATTAAAATTAAAAAAAAAATCATCAAAATAAAAAAAAAGTAAAAAATCCTCAAAATCGAAAAAAAATAAAAAAATCATCAAAATAAAAAAAAAATAAAAAAATCATCAAAATAAAAAAAAAAAATCATCAAAATCGAAAAAAAATAAAAAATTATCAAAATCGAAAAAATAAATAAATAAAAAATCCTCAAAATCGAAAAAAAAAAATCATCAAAATTGAAAAAAAAAAATCCTCAAAATCGAAAAAAAAAATCATCAAAAGCGAAAAAAAAAATCATCAAAAAAAAAAAAAATCGACAAAAAAAAAATCATCAAAAATCCTCAAAATCGAAAAAAAAAATCCTCAAAAAATCGAAAAAAAAAAATCATCAAAATCGAAAAAAAAAACCTCAAAAAATCAGAAAAAAAAAAAATCGGAAAAAAAAAACCCCGCAGCCCTTGTGGTGTTGGCCACTCCGCCCACAACGTCGACGACGGCTGCAGTGGCACCTGTGGCGCCTCCCGCAGTGCCACCAACGGCTGCGGTGGCGCTCGCAGTGCCTCCCGCAGCGTTGCCAGCGGCTGCGGTAGCGCTCGCGATGTCGGTGGCCGCCGCCGCACCACTGGCTCCCCTCCCCCAAAAAATTGCAAAATGACATTTTTAAAAATAAAAAATAACATTTTTTTTTTTAACAAAAATAAAACGACTTTTTAAAAAAAAAAAAAAAGCAAAAATGGCATTTTGTTAAACAAAAAAAATAATAATAATTTTATGTATTTTTTTGGAAAATACATGCATGCATAAATAAAAAATTTTGGGAGGCGTATGAAATTTTTTTTTTTTAAATCTGGAAAAACCCAATGCGAATCTTATGCTACCCCCTCAAATGAACCAACATTAGCTTATTTGAATTTTCCTGCAACATGATATCGACAAACTGTCAGTTCTTTATCTAATCAATCTTATCAATTCTATCAATCCATCTCATCTGATCCTTTCTATCATGTCTTATGCAGGATGAATCCTTCCTGGAACCAGACGTTTTGATCAAGTCTTATACAAGATATATCATTCCTGAAACTGGATACTTTGATCATCTTTGTCTTATACAGGAGGTGTCATTCCTGAAACCAGACTTGATCTCGATCTCATCAATATAATCAATCTTATCAATTCATTCAAACTCTATCAATCATCACATCAAGAACCACATCAAAGTGATCGAAGAACTCACACTTTCATCAACCAAAGTTGCAGGAATCATCCAATGTCTATCGGGAAATCAATTTCGCAAAGACCCAAAAAAATCTAAAGGTCAATTATCTCAATTGATCTCCTGAGGGGGCATCCTCGCATCAATATCTATCAATCAACATCTGGGACATCATATCGAGATCTATCATCTCCAAAATCGAATCCGCATCATATCGAGGTCTATCATCTCTAAAATTGAAACCGCATCATATCGAGATTTATCATCTCCAAATCAAAACAGTATCACATCGAAACCAAATCCACATCAAATCAAGATCGAATATGCATCCTATCAAAATCAATATCAACAACATCATCAATCAAGTTTTCTTTGAACCAACGCATCGTCACACATCGCTTCAAAGAGGGGCAAAATGTATACACCTAAAAATGGTCTGAAGATAGTTAATTAAATACACAGTTATTTGATTAATTCCCCTTCCCAATTAATTGAATTCACAAGCAATTTAATGAATTTCTCTATTCATCTACTAAGTAAATAAATCTAAATGATTTTACATAGTTCATTTCATATCCCCCTTTGATTAATTAATTCAATCTCCCCATACTAATCAATTCTTCTAATCCCTAATTAAGATTAACAAACTCAAGTTTGTTGAGATTAATTACCATTTTCCAATTATTTGAATTTTTTTAATTCAAATGAGCACATGGCTCCTAACCTAACCATTCCCTAACTTAACCCATTCAATCTAATCTTGGGTCTAACTAACCCTATCCTATCTTGCACATCCTAACCTCCTTATCCTAACCTCCCATGGTGTGGATATTCTCTTCTTGAGACACATGGCACTTTTGCCACATGTCTCCTCCCTTGGACACTTGCCCTCTCATGAGCAAGGCTCCTTGACACTTGTCACCACAGAGATGACAAGTGTCCCTTCCTCCAACCTCTTCTCCAACCTCCTCAATCTTGGCCCTTGATATCTTCAGATCAAATATGGACTGTCGATTCCTGCCACCTCAGCTTTGACCTTGGAATTCCTATAAATATCCCCCATTTTGGAGCAATAAAGATCCCATCTTATATCAATTTAGGCATTGTTACTATAGGCATTTACATTTCAATTATCTAGTAATTAGCATTTGGATTAATCATAGCATGTTAATCTAGTTTCTTGAATCATGCATTTCATATCATTTTCATAGTCAATCATGATCAAATAGCTACTCAACTCTTGAGTTGCCACTTTGGAGGTCATTGCTCCGTTGAGAGCCCATCAATCCAACACCTTCAAGGTCCTCAAGATTAGAGGAAAATGAGACATTTCAAGGAAGCCTTATGGTTTGCATCTTTGATTTAGTTTTCAATTAAGCTTTTCAATTACATCTTATTGTCTCATTATATGTGTATGCCTCTTATACTAACAACATTTTTAGCATCACAGATAGCATAATCAGCTATCAACAATACAAGATTTCTCCATTTCCGCTAGTGTGCGTTTTGCCGATGGACTTCATTGGTGTATTCTATCTCTATCACATGCTTCTACTTATGTGTTACCATCGGGTTGACTTTTACCGATAGTGCAGATTTCATATTTGACGTCGGAATTCTGACGAACACGAGGTATTTTTAAAAAAAAGTAATTACGTGCCATCATTATATGTAGGCTCAGGGTGCAAAAATTGGGAGGAAGCAGGCACAATTGCTGCAGATAGATGCTCAGCAACAACTATACAAGAGGTTGGTCCTTTCGTTCTTGTCATCAAGATTTTTTTGCAAGTTCCTTTGCTTTCCTTGCATTCTCTTGTTCACTTTATTTCTAGCTACAACCAGTTTTAATTCTTGGTAAATGGCCCCATAGAACAGTAGGACCTTTTCTTTCAGTTTGAAAATTGGAATTTAATTTGAATGAAATAGCCCTACAATTCTATGACCTTTTCTTTTTAGGTTGACTAAATCTTTTAAGTTTACTTTTGGTTTTTGCATTTTTCTAAAAAACTTCCATAAAAAGAGGTTCCTAACTCATCCCTTTATAATAGTAGGGGCATGAGATTCTATTCTATCTGTATTCATATAGCAAGAACAAATTGCATGAGATTGTATTATGTTTGTATTCTTATAGCAAGAATGGAAGGGCATATCGCTTGCCCAGATGGCGAACTGTCCAGATCATTTGTATTCCTATAGAAAGAACATGAACAATAAGAAGGGGGGGAGCTCACGCAGAGGGCAAAGAAGTGGGGAGCCAGGACATATAGGTGGGTAGCCTCTGTAGCTTCTTCCCCAACTGTCCCCTCCCTATGTAGGGACGAAAAAGTCGGGTGATTTGGAGCTAACCCTACTAGGGCCTTAGTTCCCTGCTACATGAATCCTGAGTTATTCCTTTAAGAAAATTGCGACCAAATTATTAGCTCGAATTCCCTTGCCAAATAGTAGGGCGTTAGCAACTAGTAATCAAATTGTGACCAAATTATTAGCTCGAATTAGCTCAAATTCCCTTGCTGAATAGTAGGGCGTTAGCAACTTGTTCACTTTGTCTAATGGTATCTGCTTTGGAAAAATATGGATCCTCAACCTCCTTAACCTCTCCATTTTGTGGCTTCCAATTATAAAGACAAGTCACTTCATAGCTTCTAGAGGGGTCAACAATTCTCTGCAACTGTAAACCCTTCCAACCCTCAAAATAGCCCTTTGTATGGAAGCAACTTTTCTATGATTATTTAGGACTCTACGCACAGTTGCTTGTACAATTTTCCCCATTGAAAGGGTCTCTTCATTTTCTCTAGTTAGCAGATAAAATTCCTCATCCTAGGGTGGCTCTTTATATGGTGTTCGCCAATCCTTAAATCCATGTACCAATTCAATATTTATGTCAGCAAGAGTTTCCCACTTTTTATTGGATGTCTGTTGTTCCACACTTCTAGCATATTCATCAATATCAAGGGCCATTAACACAAGGGGATATTTTTTGACATGTTCAACTACCATTTCTTGTGTTTCCTCATCCATATCATCTATATCTCATCCTACATCTTCACAATATACATCCTCAGCCATTTTATTGGATAGTTCATATGACTCTGGATGAATTCTAGTATCATCTAATGGATTCATAACATGGTTCTCAGAAGCTGCTTGCTCGGTCCCTCTAACCCTTAAAAAACTAGCAACACTTATAAAGACAAGTTGCTTCATACTTTCTAGAGGGGTAAAAAATTCTCTACGACTGTAATCCCTTCCAGCCCTCAAAATAGCCTTTTGTATGGAAGCAACTTTTCTACGATTATTTAGGACTCTACGGGCAGTTGCTTGTACAATTTTCCCCACTGAAAGGGTCTCTTCATTTTCTCCAGTTAGAAGATAAAATTCCTCATCCTCAGATGGCTCTTTATATGGTGTTCACCAATCCTTAAATCCATGTACCAATTCAATCTTTATGTTAGTAATAGTTTCCTGCTTTTATTATATGTTCATTGTTCCACACTTCTAGCATATTCATCAATATCAAGGGCCTTTAACACATGGGGATAATATTTGACATGTTCAACTACCATTTCTTGTGTTTCCTCATCCATATCATCTATATCCTGTCCTGTATCTTCACAATATACATCCTCAACCATCTTCTTGGCTAGTTCATATGACTCTGGGTGAATTCTAGTATCATCCAATGGATCCATAACATGGTTCCCAGAAGATGATTGCTCGGTTCCTCTAACCCTTATAAAATCAGGAACATTTATAAAGACAAGTTGCTTCATAGCTTCTAGAGGGGTCAACAATTCTCTATGACTGTAAACCCTTCCAACCCTCAAAATAGCCCTTTGTATGGAAGCAACTTTTCTAGGTCCAAGGCCAACTACAAATTGCATATTTTATTTGTTAGTTGCGTATTTTTTTATGGGTTAATAGAAATATGGGTATTGTATAGAAATTTAAAAGAAAGTAGAATCTAATCAAACACTATATTTCATTTGATGTTATCAAGAATTTTTACTAGTTTTCTTCATAATGTGTATGTTGTATAGTTTATCTTAATATTGTCTTTCTTGTATCCCGTAGCAGTTTTGGAAGAATTATCATAACTTTTATTTGAACTGCTGGATCTTTCTATAAATTGGAGAGTAAGTCTATAACAATGATATCAGGAGACTGACTAGAGCGATTGGCTTCATTACGAGGTAAGGGTAGCCTTTGTCATGTTTGTCTTCCTCAAAGTATGGTTGGTGTCTATTAAGTTGTTGTCTTGTAAGGGTGTTTTGAGAATTGAGAATAGACTTTTGACGGGTATTACTCCCATTGTTGTCAAGTATGCTTGATTGAAATTGAATGTTTCCAAGGTTTATGTGCATTAGAGGGTAAATGATTCCTGATATTGTCACTTCAATTAAATAATTACTGAAAACTTTGAATTGCTTTCTTGAAAATGAATGCTTTAAATAAAAGGTTACTTTATTATAAGTATGATTTTGTAATGTCCCCCAATAAAATGTCGTAAAATATCCCAATTATGGATCTCAGTTCTTAGTGTAGGGGTTAAGAGAAAATACCTTAGCCTTTGTTGTAGTAAAAAACTTGCAAAAATAAACTTAGAAGGCGCTACAAATTTCATTAAGGAATGGTCATATAAATCACTATATAGAATTAATTGCATATAACATAAAGAGGGATCCTTGTAATAATACCAGGTATGCACTTCCTATTTAAATAATATTTGCACCTCTGATTCCCCAATTATCCCCCTTTCAAATGAGGTTCTCTTCTCCCTTTTATATCTCATGTTTGAGGGAGTCACACCTTTTCATTTTATGTCTTTTGATCATTCATTAACTTAATATTAAATTTTAATTATATTTAATTAAAATGTTATTTTTTTAATCTTGTATTTTAATTTTATTATTATTATGTGTTATTGAATCATATTTCAAAGTGGGTACATTACAAATTTCTTAATTGAGATTACTCTAAAAACACCTGATTAAATTATCTTCAAACAATAGTAGACCAGTGCATTCACCCCTGACATAATGTTGCAGTTAGTCTTACTAAATTTAACTTTGCTTTGAAAGACCAATAAGACAGAATGAAGCTTGACATCCAATCCTTCAAACTGATAATCAAACTGAAACTTAACCCAAACTATAATAACATAGGATAGCATATTAAAACAATATAAATGAATAGATTTATCACAAGGAACTAATCAAACGATCAAAAAGATAAACACCATTAGAGATGAAAAACACTTCATCTTTGTATTGAAATAAACATAAGATAATCAACTGATTACATATAGAACAATGTCTTTTCACCAATTTGGCATTTCCAGAAAATAAACCCCGAGAGTATTGTATATAATTGCATCTCTGAATCTATCTCTCATTTCATCAAAAGATCACCTATATATACAGATGAGGATTCAGTTTCAAAATGAAAGGGCATACCCCTTCATTCAGAATTACACTAACTAATATATTAACTAAAAAAAACCAACTAACTGACCCTAACACAACTACCAACATAACAAACATATTACATAAGACTTTACAAGAAAACCATTTGAAACATTTAGAACAAGAGATAATTGCCAAGAACTTAGCCACCGTTCTTAATATGGTCCAAATACTATTCCGACTTATAGGTATCTTCATCATAAATCACGTCCCTAACCATGATCTCCAATGTGACAAACTACTCCATTTGTGCAGTGGTTTCTTTTAAATCTATTACATCTGTTTGGGCAACATCAAGGGAAACACTGAGGAAACTCTAACATTCAACAATCCATTTATCCTTATCCTTAATTTCACCTTGCTGATCAACTAACATAGGAATACCATGCTAGATTACATCTTTACACTCATCATATTATTTTTGTAATTCTACATCGAATTTATCATGCTTTGCAAGTAGCCTTTCAATTTTCTCAATCTCTTTGGCATCTACTCCCTCCAAATTATTCTCATGCATCTTGACCCCCAGTTTGTTTTTGTTCTTGTTATGTGATACGATATTGTCCATATTTTTCTGAAACACAACCCAAAAGTCTTCCAAGTGACCCTGTAGCTTTTCAAATCTTTTATTCAATAAGAAAGAAGTGGTATCAATTCTTACACTTTGCATATGTTTGAGAATTCTTTGATTTTCCCGCTGCAATTCCTCACATTTCTTCTTCCATTTTGAAATTTCAGGAGAAAGCAACATGGATTCAGACTTTCCACTTCTTCTAATGGCCTCCTCATACATAGCTTTGTACTGATTCCTTTCCCTTACCACTCTAATCGTCTGTGCCCTATTGAATTTGGAAATATCTACTCCTATATTTGTTGAGACAATAGGATCAATTTCTCCCACCTTTAATTTCATCATGTGTCCAAAAGCCCTATCCACATCAATGATTGTTAGTCTCTTGTTTGGTGGATACAGTGCCCATAGCATTAGTTCTTCCTCATCTAGATCAAACCTTGACCCAATAAAAATGTCATTAACTCCCTAAATATCCAATTTGAATTCCTTATTATCAAAGTGCAACAAACTATCAAAAATAAAAGAGGGACTCAAGTCCCATCCTGGAAAAAGAATTACTCTGGCCTCTATCAGTAATTGTCTCCCTCTCTATGGAGTCATTGTCACCAATTTTTCTTCAGTAATTTTGCCTCGTTTTTAGCTGTCACATTTGGGATAGACTCTCTCGGCCTTTTACCTTTGAAATTATAAAGAAAAGACTTAAATTCTTTGGATTTAACAAATACATCATCTGTCACAAAAGCAACATGTCCATCCAATCTTTCATCTTTATAAATTTCCATTTTAGTTATAATTTGATCATGTTCATTGAACTCTTCTTCCACATCTTTTGCCTGTGACCTAGAAATGGCTTCGGTGTCTTCTGGTTCATTTTTTGGCATTTATTCTTCTGAATCCATCTCCATTAACCTCTATCTTTTCTCCTCCAATTGTTTGTTTAGGTTATAAATCACTTCTCGAGCCTTTGCATCTTCCATGTTCCTAAATATGTCTTCCGCTTCTAGACTCACATGCAAATAATCACCTAGATTTTGCGTTTTCTTGCAGTGGATATATCCTTCTAGATCATAATTCTTTCTTGCAAAATGTTTGAATAAATTAAATTCTTCCATTAATTTCTTGTCAATTACATCATAGGGTTTTGTTGAAACAATTGTGAAATCTCCAAAGTTGAGAGTACCTGGCAAGAAAGCCTACTTACACAAATCCCTAATGTTTTTAGCATTTGAGACACTCAATTGTCTGAAAATCTCCAAGTATGCTATTCGATCGGGAACACATTTTGGCAACATATAGGGAGTTCATTCAAACCCATATATACTAAAACATGTGAATCTGTTATGGACATACCAATCTCCCCAGTTATGATTCACTATCTTTCTATCATCAAAATCTTTAGGTATTAAAAATCTATAAATATCATCTGAGATTGATCCATCATAAGGAAATCCATACTAAATTGGCTTTACTATACATTCCTCAAATTTGATATAATTTGATGTTGTGTAACGAGAATCCCAAACAAAAGTCCATAATTGAACAGGTTGCTCCTCCCCTTGCCTATTTTTGATATTAAGCCTCAAGTCCTTAGGACACATACCCCTAAAACGTCCATAGAATAAGATTAAATGCATCAATAATGAGTAAAATTTAAATTACGACAATTTATCCCTGAGGTTCAAAAAACCCTCATGCAATCTCTCCACCAAGTATGATGCATAATCAAATGGCCTGGGTTCATAATGGCCCAATACTCGTGAGGTCTAGAACCTCAACACCTCCTAACTGCCCACAAGACATATAGGTGTACTGAAGGTAGTGTCTGAACAAATCAATTTTAAATTATGTCTCATCCTATTTTGTAAGTTCTCCCACTTCTTCTTAATGGAATGCTAGTTTCCACCCAAGGTATGTAGTTTCCATTCTTTGATATTCCTCTTCCAATTCCCCAAAAGATAGAGGTTTTTCAAAACTAGAAACTAGGTTGAACTCTTCATTTATAGTGTTTACAAAAAAACCTTATGAAGTATTCTCTATTTGGAGTCTAAATGTATCTGCCCACAGAATTATAGCTTCTCACTAGAATCTCTAAAAATTTCAAATTTACAAAAACATTAGGGACAATTAGCTTACCCAGATTTGTAACCCAGGGGTTTCAGAGCAACACCTCCCTATTTCTTGTCAAGTAATGGAATAAAAAACAATTCATATCCCCTTACCCTAGTCCAAACATCCTCGACATCCTTGTATCTATCTTCCACTTGATCCCGGCCAGGTAGATGTTGTTTCGATCTTCTATACTTAGGGTTAGGAGCTTGCATTTGATCAATCATATCCTAGTTCAATTTTCTAACTAGGGAATCTTCTCCTGTTTGGATTTCTTGGCTGATCTCTTTTTCCTTGTAGAACTAAATGCCTCAATTTTTGCCACTGTAATTTCTCGCTCTATCCTTTACGAATTAGAAGTCTCTATTCTGCCAATTTCCTTCACTATGTGAGATTTATGTCAGGCAACTTCAATTATATAAAAAATGTATTCAATACCAAACTCGCAATGATTAGCATCCCATAAATTGGCTGATTGTGAACCTGATGTAAGCATTTAATAAGAGTCCTCTACTTCAGTTTTGAAATTTGATTTGATAACGGCTCATAGGCACAGGTCTCCTTGATGTAATTTTATTTTGGTGTCATCGGCATAACTCTCTCCCTTTCTTCGATACATTGAGATTACCTGTTGATCGGCATATGTTGATCCGATGATTTTCACAGCCTCTTGATTTCTTCTTACTCATCGGGATAACATAAGTCGATGACCTCTCTTCCTATTGATCGGGGTGAGTTATCCCGCTAGTCTCATCAAACATCGAGATAGCTTAAAATGTGTTCAGATGATGGGCATAATTTCCCCGATGTATTTTCCCTCGACGTAGCTCCTCTCGATATGTTATGTCTCCTTAGCATAAGCTTTGCCAACATTCTCATCTGGAATAGTCTTACCGATAGCCTCATCTGCTATCGATAAGACAAGATTTCTCCATTGTCGCTTGTGTGTGTTTTGTCGATGGACTTCATTAGTGTATTCTATCTTGATCGCATGCTTCTACTTGTCTTAAGTGTTACCATTGGGTTGACTTTTGCCGATAGTGCAGATTTTAGTAACTTTTGCTTTTCCTTATGAATACAAATGTTTATAATCTGCTTAATGGGTTCACTATAAACTGAACAAAACCTCTAACACAAAAATAGACTCCACTATTCGTAGTTATTCTGTAAGATACTTTTGAAGCATACATTTTGGCAAAATTTATCAAAGTGAAAGCTCATCCATATCTACCATTTGGTAACAACACATGTTTTTGCTTCAAAGACATCTTGAAAACCATTTGATAAGTAGCCACAATCACATTTGCATTTTTTATTACTCCAAGAAATGTCTGATAAGCTTTCTATCCTCCAATCTCCATCTTGAGAGGATCTTTGTCTACCTTGTCTCATCTTAGTGTCACCTTCAAGTTGCCCAGCTGATGGTTGGTTTACAGGAGCCAAATCATAGATGGATGGGAGCTAGTCACCTTCAACCTCCTTTAAATGTAGCTACTCTTGACTTACTGCTTGGCCTAGTTTGCAAACTCTAGAGAATCCTAGTGATGCAGAGAGGCTATAGGATCCCTCAAATATTTGTGAACCTTCCTAACCTTGTCACTACTTTGATCTTATTGGAATGCTTTGACATTGTTATAATATAGTTTTTGCTCTTGTGATATGTCAATGACTGTTGTTCATGATGTTACTTGTTGAATGCTCAATGGTTTTGGTTCGTTTTGCAATTTTTCTATGTTTAAGTATTTCAATTTGGTATATTATATTGATACATCATTTCATAACTAACATTTCAAGTTCTTTATAACTAGTTCTAAGAAGACTTTTGTACTTGCGACATCGTTTTTCTTAGTTTGTGAAGGTTATAGACCGAAGTTTCCATAGCCTGATTTTTTTTGCCCGTGAAGAAATATCATGTCATATAATATTAGCAAAGTACAAAATAAGGAGACAATTGCTAGATTATGGTCTAGCTTTAAAAGAAAAGGTGATGGAAAATGTTATTGTCCCTGCAAAATTGTAAGGGCTTAAAGACTAGAAGACTTCTGATCACAACAACTGAGAAACATTGTAGGCAACATGGTCACATTGAAGGGGGGCATGATTATCGTCCATTGGTAAGTTGTTCATTATATTGTTTTAACAATTTTTTTTTTGTTTTGATAGGTAATGGGCCAAAGCCGATGAGGTGTACATACATTACCCCCTTTGGGATTTGAACTTGTGACCTCTCTTTTAAGAACACAAGTTCTCTACTACTAGGCCAACTTAGGTTGTACATCATTTTAATCATTTATATACATAATAAATCAATTGATGACTAGATCATGATCATGGTTTATTTATGTCGATCATTTTTATATAGGTGGAATTCCCTAGGGCACGTGATATGGATTGCTACAACCTGGAGAATGTGGTTTTCCAAGTGGAGGAACATGGAGGTGTGAATATTGAAGCTGAAGATAATGATCCTATGGAAGAAGATGATCATGCACCAGAAAACATAATTGAAGATGATGGTACAAATACATTGATCCATGACATATTTAGTGCTAGCACAATGGATCATGATGATCAAGATTACTTTGATGTTGTTCATGATGTACCTCTACTTGAGAAGGCATACGAGCCCCTTTACGAAGGCTCCCAAACAACTCTTCTCTTTGTTGTATTATTGTTGGTGAACTTGAATTTTATGAATAATTTATCCAACATAACAATCTCACGTATGTTAAGGTATGTCATATATGTCATCTTTTTCCATCTATTTTTGTTGTTATTTCATTATAGTTAATAAAGGGTAAAACATGCACCACTAAGATTCTTTATATTAACAAATTATATTTTTGGTTGTAGATTGATAGGTGATTTTTTGTTACCACCATCAAATATTCTACCTCACTCATACCGAGAAGTATTTTCCATTATGAAAGATATTGGAATGGAGTATCAAGCAATCGATGCATGTTCCAATGATCATATTATATATCATAAACAAGATGAATTTGCAACCAAATGCCCTGAATGTCATATGAGTAGATATCAAACAGATCAACTAACAAAAAAGGTGCCTCGCAAGGTTGTTTGTTATATTCTCATTATTCCATGTTTGCAATGAGTATTTAGGTGTGAAAGCTTAATGCAATTTATGAATTACCATGCACACAATAGAAGTCAAGATGACATTATTTGAATGCCTGCAGATGGTTTTGCATTAATGGACATAGATGAAAAATGACCACACTTTAAAGATGAACCTCGTAATCTCAGGTTTTCATTGGTAGTGGACGGTGTCAATCCATTTGGAGAGATGAGATCTACTTACTTGGTGTGGCTTGTTTTTGTTATCAACAATAACATTCCTCCATGGATGTCAGTAAAGAGGGAGCACATAATGTTGGTAGTGATTGTTCCAGGTATTTTTTCATTTAATAGTCATCCACATTAAATTATAAATATTGCAGCAAAATGGTCATAATAATTATGTAATGTTGGCAATGATTGTTCTAGGTATTTTGTTCATTCAACTAGGTAAGTACCGAGTTAAAGATATGAATGTATATATTGAGCCTCTTGTCGAAGAGTTGTTGGAGTTATAGAATGGTGTCACTATGTATGACATCTCTAGACCAATAAGACAAAGACAATTTCAATTCCATGTAATGCTAGTATGGACAATTCATGATGCCCCAAGGCTAACACATTTTTTGGTATGTTATAGTGATCAACTTGCACATAATTATAAATATAAAAATTATCACATTTAATCCAATTATACATGATCTTGTAGGTCTTCAAACAAAGGGAAAATTTGCATGTCTAGTTTGTGGTCCAAAGATGAAATCTCGTTATTCAAAAAGTTTAGGAAAGTAGGTGTTTGATGAGTATAGTCAGTTCCTCCACAAAAATCATAAGTATCGAAATAGTGAAAAAACATCTTTTCAATGGGAAAGAAGAGACTACATCAAAGCCACGAAGAATGACACCTCGCCTATGGAAGTTAGAATATAATAGAATTAATCATCAAGGTAATGCCATTCCATCTAATGGTTTATGTTTGGAATTTGTATTTTTATATTGTCTTTTGTTTACTGATGATGTAATTGATGACGATCATCATTGTTAACTTTTTTAACATATTATATGTCTCATGAAGGTCATCAAGGCATTAATGACCACCTTCCAAAGGGACTAAAGAGTTATCCTAGACAATTTAGTAGGTTGCCCTACTACGAGCAGCTATAAATTGTGTATTTGTTTGATCTATGCATATTGGAAAGAATATAACAAAGACATTATGGAAAATATTGGATGGAAGGCATGACAAAGAAAAAATTATCAAAATTGGTAGTGACATTTAGGAATCCAATCATGCAATGAAAAATGTCACTCAATCAAATAGTGATGTAGACTAGATTAATATAAGTGCCCTTCCTTGGTTATTAATGGACCAGGAAAGCAATGTTATAAAAGAAGTCATACGAAAAATTCAATTTCCCATATGATTTGCTGCAAACATAAACAATCTCATAACAAAGAAAAGTGAATTTGGGTCAAGGATGAAAATGCATGATTGGCATACCTTCATTAAGGTAATTCATGTTCTTGTGTATTTACTATATATTTGTATATTGCATGTACTTTTCATTATATTATGTTAGAAAACAATGAAAAAAATCATTTCATAATTGTTGCAATACGTTCTACCTCTATCTCTCCCAGACCACTTCGACAATAATGTCAAGCAAGTTATATATGATCTTGGAAAATACATGGGGTAAGTAGTGATATTTGTTCAATTTGTAGTGATATTACTTGTTATGTAATATATTGTATATTATTTTGTAAAGTCTCGTTAATATATTTTTGTCTTGAATCTCTTGTAGGTGGTTGTCATCTAAAGAAATCCATAAAGAAGATATAAAATATTGGAAGAAAAAAATTCCTCATCTAATGTGTGAAATGCAAAAGTGTCTACCTTCAACTTTTTCAATGCACAAGAACACTACCTCATAACCAAGTTGAGGAGATTGATTATGTGGACCTGTACACACAAGGTCAATGTGGATGGTTGAGAGGAACTTGAAAATTTTGAAGTCTTTGGTTCGACAAAGAGCACATCCTGAGGGTTCTATGGTGGAGGGTTATATGGTATACCAGACTATGGTGTACATTACTGAATACCTTTCTAAGTTCACGACAAAGATCTATGTAGATCCTATTTGGGATCCCAACTCCATTAACAAAATTGAAGGGAAGAACCTAATGGGGAAAGGTACAATGAGAAAATTAAGGTAATTATTCGATATTGCAGTTATTTTTATATATATTGTAGTTAATATATTCGTAATCTTCAATATACTTTAGTTGTAAATTTCTAGTTATTTTTTTATAGTTTTTGATTAAGTAAAAACAGGTTTTTAAGGGACCCGAAACCCGATTACAATTCTAAAGATAAGCATTAAAGAAATGAAACAAAACAACTACAAAACACCAACACAAAAACCAGCAGCTAAGAAAGAGATAGCAAAAAGCCAACATGAAGTTGGCTCCAAATCCAACATTACAAATTAATTGAAAACTTTAATAGATTCCTCAACATTTTGAACCAAGAGCATCATCGCCTTGGCCGCTTCCCTCAGGTCATTGTTTTCCTCTCCTAGCTGGCTATCTTTTGTATTGATCTCCATCCCAGTAGTGTTCTGCCTTGTTCTGCACCTGGGAGTCTGGTGGGTAGTGCTAGAAGTTGGAATATCATCAATGGCAACCAGATTCTTTTCCTGATTTTTCCTTTCCAGATGATCCACCAAAGCATTCATGTTCTGTGATGAGACTTTGAGGACTTGGAGACTATGGTTCATGAAGGTTTTTAGAGCCTTCTTGGTACGGGAAACTCGGGAGTTGATGTTGTCTTTATCCTCTTCAGCTTGTTCTTTCAAGGTTCTTATAACATCCTCTAGGTGTTTCAAATCCCCTTTGATCAAATCTTTTTCCAGCCAATCCTCCATCTTGATTTCCTCTTTCGCTTCACTGGTTTCCATCTCATCATTCTTTTTCCCAGAGTCCTTAATCAACTTATTAATCTTGTTTTCCAACTCCCTCTATTTACTTTGCATGATAGTAATGTTGTCGACAACCCATTTTTGGAAGTTGAAGGACTCCAGAGTATAGTTACGAACGGTATTCAAGATGGTGTTCGTAGAATCCCTACCCTATTCAATGCCCATAGAGTTAGGATTGTCATCCTCAGAATTTAGAGCAACATTCTTGCTATCTGAGCCCATAGGGTTAGAGTGAGGGTTTTCAGAGTTACCCCCTTCATCCTCTTCACCAATGTTCTCATCCTTTTCATACTCCATATCAGTTTCAAAATCCTTACCCTTTTCCTCTTCCACATCACAGTGCACCTCCATATCCACATTATCTGTGTTAGCTCTCCTTTTTTTGTGGGTAGTAGGTTGTTCCTCATCCAAATCCAAATCTTTGCCACTCTCGGAGATATGTGCATTCGTGATCAGAGGGTCATCTTTGGTCACCCTAGCCTTGTCCTTCAGATGTTCATAAATGAGCAATATAAGCCCCTGATGGGCTATAGGGTAAGAGTTAGGCTTTTTAGCATGGTCAACAAGACTCTCATTTAGAGAGGACGCTAAATAAAAAGGCAGGGATATTTTGGCCCCATGACGGAAGTGGTTCAAAATAGCAAAGTGATAGTTATAAATTTTTGTAAATCTACCGTCAATAGTTAAATACTCCATTAAAACCCTTAAAAAATTTTGCCAAAAGGGCTTTACCTGCTAGGGAATGTAATAGGAAATGTTGTCTTTCTTCACAAGCTTGCCCTTCTCATCCTCCGATTTCAGGAAGATTTTGAATGCTTCGGCTGCATACTTCCGATCTCTGTAAAATTTGGTGCCCTCTATCTACAGACCCGTGACCTTTGTGACCAGGTTCTCATCAATTTGTCATATCTCCTCGAATAGGGTAACTCTGTTGTTACTCCAGCCTTTGGAACAACCATGAGAAACATAATTTCTGCTTCCGTGAAGCTTTTCCATATAGTCAGTAAAGCCATATCTGTGAAGTCTTCTCCAGACTTTTCGTTCATTCTTCCAATTTTCGCATCCTAGGGGCTCGTTCCTGTTCAGATTACCACCCATTTTGAGCTCCAGGTAGAAGTACCAGCAGCTATAATTCACAGTCCATAGATGAAACCCCAAATGCTTGTAAATTCTAGAGTTACTGAACATAGACTCTTTTGTTGTTTTGAAACTTATGTTTATGGCTGCACAAACCCATCAATTATGATTATAATCCTCCTCACGCATATGATCATGGAAATGATGCCAAAAAGAACTCATTAACTGATAGTTAATCCACCCCCAAAATCTATCTTTGGAATTCGTTCCCCAAAATATAATCATGATATTAACTTGACCCATTGATACGATCAAAATATAATTGCTCTTTAACCTCCCTTTTACAATGAGTTTCTCCAATATATTTAACATCATTCTCTAAATTGACCCCTTCATTAGCTAAGAGATCCGCTACCCTATTGCCTTCTCTTAGAGTATGAGTTATGCTAATACTAACATAGTTATTTAACAAATATTTAGCACTTTTAACTAAGTTAGTAATATTCCAAGAAACAGGGCTTGTACCTTTGAGGGCTTGGATGATGTTTAAGGAGTCCCCTTCGAGCCAGATTTTTTTGAATTTGAATCCCTGAGCAAGCTGGAGGCTTTTTAGCATGGCTAGAGCTTCGGCCACATGATTATTTTGGACCCCAAAAGGAGAAGCAAAAGCTACAATGCAGACTCCTTGAGCATTTCTAATAACTCCTCCACCACCAGACTTCCCAGGGTTGCCCTTAGCCACCCCATAAAAATTCACCTTTATCCAATCATGATCAGGAAAGCGCCAAACAATATTATCTCTCCTATTCTTATTGTTAGATATGTAGACTTTATGTATTAGGTTCCATTCAATGAGGATATCTTTTTCCATATCATTCATATCAGTAACAAACCATTGCTTATTGTTCTTGTGAGGAATATTGATGTTCTCTTTTATGGCCCTGCAGATTTTTTCAAAAACCACCTGAGAGTTACACTTAGCTTCCCTAAATATTTTGCTATTTCTTTCTTTCCAAATACCCCAGAAAATCATGGGGAGGGTCAAGGACCAAAGGTTCTTGATAAGCTGGCATTTGGTGGGAAAATTCCATTGCCAGATAATATCCTTGATACTCTTGTTCATAACCCAACTAACTTTCCATTTCTCCCACATTTTACACCAAATTTCCCAGGTAAAGGAGTAGTGAAAAAAGAGATGATCAACTAATTCTTTGTCTTTCTGGCATAGCTCGCATCTATTAGGGATTTTGAAACCTCTTCGGACCAAATTGTCAAGAGTAAGGATACTATTGTGAGAAGCAATCCAAAAGAAAATATTGACTTTAGGGATCAGAATGTTGTTCCAAATTTTACTCCAAATGGGATTACTGGTCTGAGAAAAAGTGTTTTTGTAAGCTAAAGCAACTGTAAATTCACCTCTAGGATTACTTTTCCAGAGAAAAACATCATCATAGTCTTTGTTAAGGGAAAAGGACAACATCTCCTTCTGGAGTAAGGAAAATCCAGAATGGATAACATCAAGCCTCACCCATTTGTCCTCCTTCCAGTAGTCACACACCATAAGCCCAAACTTCCTTTTACATTCCTCAATAACTTGACTATTGTCTTGATCATAAAGAGCTTAATTTTTCATCCAAGGGTCCTCCCAAAACCTTATTTTGTCACCTTTTCCAAGGACCCATCCAGCTCCAGCTTTGGCCACTTTTATGGATTTGATAATACTATTCCAAATGAAGGATCCTATAGGAATGTCTTCAGAGTCAAGGACCCCTTGGATAGGCTGATTCTGAATATATTTATAAAACCATATTTGATTCCAATCTTTCTTGGTATCATAAGCTCTCCATAATTGTTTTGCTGGAAGAGCTTTGTTAAAGGTTTTTAGAGCTTTAATCCCCAACCCTCCTTTGTTCTTTGGTCTACAAACTCTATCCCAAGCAACCAAGGATATCCTCTCTTTTTCTTCAACTCCTGACCATAAAAATCTCTTATGGATTCTTTCCAATGCTTCAGCAAATTTAGCCAGGATACCAAATAAACTGAGGGCATAAACAGGGAGGTTCTGGAGTGTGGCTTGAAGGAGCTACAATTTCCTAGCCCGAGATAAAATAGAACCTTTCCACCCAGCTAGTTTTTTGTTGAATTTATCGATAATCATATTCCAAAAGGAGTTTGGGGGAGTTAAACCCAAGGGGAGACCTAGATAGGTGGAAGGGAGCATGTCCACCTTGCAACCAATAATTTTAGCAATTTTTTGTTGTCTTATGACTGGAGTATTCATGAAATATATAACTGATTTGTCTCAATTGACTTGCTGACCAGTAGCCAAAGCATAAGAATTAAGAGCAGTTTTGAAGGCCTCAGCCTCCCTAATAGAAGAATATCCCATTAGGATAGTATCATCCACAAACTGTTGATGAGAGAAAAAAACATTAGCAGAGGAAGGTTGAAGACCTTTGATGGTTTTACTCAATTTCAGATTGTGAATCAATCTGCTCATGCTCTCAGCCAAAATGGTGAAGAGAAGAGGAGACATAGGATCTCCTTGTTTGAGCCCCCTTGATGTTTTAAAGAAATTTGTAGGAGATCCATTAATCAGAATAGAGAACATAGTAGTGGTGATCAACTCTCTGATAATTTTAGTTATCTTTTCATCAAATCCAAAAGCCTCCATGATTCTGAAAAGAACATGCCACTCCACTCTATCATAAGCCTTCGCCAGATCCAACTTTATCAAGAAGCCTTCTTGTTTAGCAGAATTGAGGGAATGAATGTTCTCATGCACAAGAATGATAAAGTCCAAAATCTACCTGCTAGGCTAGGAACAAAAATTTTCTACTCCTCAGAGATGATGAAGGGGAGAACAGCCAAAATTCTAGTGGTCAAAACTTTGGATACGATCTTATAGAAAGAGATACATAGACTTATTGGCCTAAATTTCCCATAGAATCCGCCCCAGTAACTTTAAGGATTAGGGAAATAAACGTGGAGTTGAGTTCCTTAAGGATTCTTTTGGCTCCAAAAAATTCTTTGACCACATTAACCATGTCTTCTCCCACAATATGCCAGAATTCCTGGAAGAAAAACATATGGAAACTATCAGGACCCAGAGCTTTATCCCCTTGAAATGAAAAGACAGCTATTTTAATTTCTCCAGCAAACGGGATAGTAGATAGGGCCTTATTCTAAATAGGATTAATGATCTTAGGAATGATATTAACCAAATTGTGTTGGTGGGTATGATCAATGTCCTTGTTACTAGTGAGGAGCTAATTGAAGAACCTGAGAGCTTCATCCCTGATTTCCTCCTTATTAAGAAGAGTTTTATCCTCTACAATAACTCTTGAAATTCTATTCACTGCTTTATGTTTTAAAGATGTCATGTGGAAAAAATTAGTGTTTCTATCCCCAGCCTCCAGCCAGATCACCCTGGATCTCTGCCTCCAATAGATTTCTTCTCTAGAAATAATGTTGTGGAGTTTGACTAGAACATCATCTTCCATGGCTTTGGAATACTTTTTATAGCCATCTTTCTATATTGAATTTTGGATCTGATCCAACTCCTCCTTTAGCTTTTTCTTTTAATAAAAAATATCACCAAAGACCTTCTTGTTCCATGTCTTAATGTTGACTTTGATATTTTTAAGTTTTTTGGCAATTTTATACATGGCAGTTCCATTTACATCAATATTCCACCAGTTAGCAATAGATTTTTCAAGATTAGGGTGGGAAATCCACATCTTTTCGAACCAAAAAGGGAAGCTCTGATTATTCTTAAAATTCTCAGCAACAAAAGAGATGGGATAATGGTTTGAACCAATTCTATCAATAATAGAAAGGGAGCATCTATGGGAAAGAATCCAATCATTAGTGACAAGGGATCTATCAAGTCTTACCTGAATGAGATCTTCACCATCCCTTTGGTTAGACCATGTGTAGGAAGCCCCATTGAGATCCATATCAATGAGAGCATTGTTATTAATAAAGTTCATCAAGTCAGATCTATTGTTTGGTTGAGCATGAATACCCCCATATTTATCAATGTCTTGCAGAGGAGTATTGAAATCTCCCATCACAACCCAACTGTTCAAAGGGAAAGATTTTCTTTTTTGCTGAATTTTATCCCAGAATTTGCTTCTAGCAGATTTGGAGTTAGGGGCATAGATATTAGTAATAACACATTCCTTTCTGTCAAAGATGCTTTTAACTTTCAAGGATAAAATATTGCCATCTACATCAATCATTTCTCCAAAGATGATTTTCTTGTTCCAGAAATTGCTACCCCTCCAGATGCTCCATTTGAGCTACTGCCACAAACTCCACCAATTTTAAAGAAGTTTAATTTCTCCACTTTCTCTTTACTCATTTTGGTTTCCTGTACCAGGATAATATCCGGATTTTGATCTCGAATGAGGTTCCGTAAAATATCCTATTTATTGAGACCATTTAGGCCTCTGATGTTCCAAGATATTACCTTCATTTGGAAGTCTGAGGGCAAGATTCCTTTATAGTTTGCTGCCTTCCATCAGCTATGTTTTGCTTGCTCTCCTATTCCCTATGCCATTTCATAGTTTTACATCCTGGTGGGGATCTTGAAGCACCAAAATCAGCCTTGGACCTGGTTCTGGTTTTCACCCCAATAAGGCCTCCTACCTTCTTAGTTTTTATTTTCTTTCCATTTCCTATTATGTTTTCTTCTTGTTCCACTCTAGGCTCATCTTGCATATTACTCCATAGTTCTCCTCTTTTCTGGGATGATGTAGGCGTATCTGTATACGGTGAAAATGGATAACAACAATGTTGAAAGACTAAATGAATTCAGCCACAAAACCCTAGCTTAACAACAACAAAGATCCACCATAACATATGAAGATTACCTAAGACAATACAAATCAAATGAAATCACAAATAATATGCCATCACATGTCCAATAGGGTTTGGATCTCCATTCTTCCTATCTCCATTGATCTTGCTTGATATATTTGCTCTCAGATTTTATGTGCACAAGAGCTCAACAAAGAATAGAAATGTGGTTGCAATTAGGATCACATGTAAAAGGCATAGTGTCGTCAATTGATCAAGTAGTTAGTTAGGGTTGATAATGAAGGAAGCATCTCCTTATATAGAAGACACTATACGAAATAGAGGGATAAGATTGAGAGGTGTAAAAGATAAATGGTCGGCTATGATTAAAGGGTAGGTAAAGAAAATAAGAAAATAATGAGAGGGTAGGTAGTGTATGAATTAAGAGATGAATGACATGTGTCATGGGTAGAAAAGGTTAATGAATTAATTAAATAAATAAAGATTTATTTAATTAATGGAAGAAGTGGGATCAATTAAATAAATAAGATATTTATTTAATTTAGGAAAAGGATAATTTAAATAAATAAATGTATTTATTTAAATGAGAAATAAGGCTAGAAGAGGATAAATGAATTAATTAAATAAATAAAGATTTATTTAATTAATAGAAGAATTAGGCTTAAGATAATTAAATAAATAAAGATATTCATTTAATTAGACATGACAATTTTAGGTGTCTACATTTTGCCCCTCTTTGAGACAATGCAACTTGTCGCATTGTTTCAAAGAAGATAAGATGAACTGATACAAAGTTGCCCCAAGACGGGAATGACATGCCCCCTCGAGAGATTGGATGAAAATGTCTGAAAAGATCACAGACAATCTCTCAATAAGAAAGAAAGGCTAGAATGAACTGACCGGATAGGATAGAGTGATAGAGTCACGGGATAAAGAAGACTGGCTCGGGAGACGAGGGCTAGGGCTAGGGTAGTATATAAGATAGACCATGAGGGGAATACATCCTCATTGTCATCCACACATCCAACAGATCATAGTGCAGAGAGAGAATAGAGCAGTAGCAGTCAACAGTGATGACATTGGTGCATAGATTCAATCGTGTTCACCGATTTCAGAGGCCAGTAGATGCAGGAGAGTCGATAAGTACCACATAACCTCTTTTGTACTTTGTCACATTAATTGTTGTCATAAATGCATGCTAGGTAGTGCAATAAATACACTTTAGGATAATGTCAAAAAATGTCAAAAATGTGTAGGCGCATTTGCGTTGGTGCCAGGTGTGTCTGTGTTTGTGCCAGGTGCGTCTATGAATTCAACAACGTCTATGTCAAATGCGAACGCGTCTATGTTGTGCAGGCACATTTGTGAAATGTAGGCATGTCTGTGTAGGACAGGTGCGTCTGTGCAGAGCATAGGCACGTCTGTGTATTTCAGGCACATCTGTGCAGAGCAGGCGCGTTTGTGCAGTCTGTAAGTGCATTTATGCCATGAAGGTGCGTTTATGTCTTCAAGGTCAAATCGACAGTTTTGTGATGAAAATATGTTGTCGATTGGATAAGCTGCTGAGAGGATACACTCAAGAAGGTCCTCTAGGGAAGAATAGGATAGATCGAGGCACTTTGTGATGAACAGTGAGTACCAAGACATAGTACTTTGTGATGAACAGGGAGTACCAATAGGAGTAGCACTTTGTGATGAATAGGGAGTGCAAATATGAGCAGCACTTTGTGATGAAAAATGAGTGCAAAAACACGTAGTACTTTGTGATGAACAGGGAGCACCACTAGGATAGAAGCAACACTTTGTGATGAACAATGAGTGTCACTAGGATAGAAGCAACACTTTGTGATGAATAGTGAGTGTCACTAGGATAGTTAGCAACACTTTGTGATGAACAGTGAGTATCACTTTGACTGACATGATTGATTTGCTTGACTGCAGGAGTATTTTCCTATGCTGGAGTCATGAGAGAGATTCCTGTCGATGAAGAGATTACGACCAGAGTTGACATTCCAGGACCAAGCTGCTATTGAGGGTATGGGTCTACAATACATTCTATATGTGCCTGAGTTTCGGGCGAACATGGGTTTGCTGACTGCACTTGCTGAGAGGTGGCACTTTGAGGCATGCACATTTCATTTGCCGATGGGTGAGATGATAGTCACCTTGGAGGATGTTTATAGGATTCTGAGGATACCGATCGATGGGGAGTTGATACCCTACAATTGAGACGGAGATAGGGAGGCCCTGAGATGAGTGTTTCAGGATCCAGGACTAGAGATGAGGGCTGGACACATGGCATGGGATATGATGATAGCGACAGGACTAGCACTACCAGCAGTGTTAGGAGGAGTGATCAGTGGGTTCCCGTGTCCAGACAGGGTGACACGAGGGTTGGTTGTAGGCTGAGGGAGCACCTTGGAGACACTAGTTACATAGCATACCAGATATGCTTGGAGACCGTGCGTGCTAACACACTTATACTATGAGCTGCATCAGTTTGTTTATCATGGATCCGTAGGATTGGGCTGCGGAGTTACATTGCTATAGGTTTGGGCATATGAGCATTTGTTGGTTACCCGATCGATACATTTTAGGGGTAGGGGTCATGGACGCAACTTTGTTCATTTGTACAATATGATTACATCACAGCCACAGATTGGTAGGTTGGAGCATTGGCATCGAGTCTTGGATGAGATCGACACTGTGATATGAAGGTTGTATCATGAGTGCGAGCAGTGGGAGGAGGACGCAATGGATCTACCCTATACTTTTCGGAGCAGATATCTGATTTGGCGAACGCCCTATGTATTGGAGAGACAATTGGTTGACAGGGTATGTAGGTAGTTTGGTTGGATTCAACGAATGCCACGGGGTTCCGAGATGTATGCTCGAACAGTTAGGGATCAGACACACTTTGGGTCGTTGTTGTCGTATGATCAGGCCATGATGCAATTGGTAGAGATGGTTCCTATGCCATGGGATGTGTGGCTAGAGATTGAGGATGCAGGCATGGATGCAGAGTACACTGTATATTGGGCTGAGCATCCCTTTCCACAACTGACAGACCCAGGGGAGCCTCTAGATGGAGATGGTGGTGGGGATGGGGATGATGATGGAGATGGTGGGGGGAGAGGTCGACGGAGGAGGCAGGGTGCAGTTGGAGAGAGGAGGGTGGCTCCACGGAGAGAGGGTGGGGAGGAGAGATAGGCTCGGGTGGTGAGGGGTCATGGTGGATTTCCACTACAGGTGCTAGCAGCACAGGGTCCTAGATAGGTGGAGGGACAGGGGTAGAGGCAGGTACAGGTACCAGTACAAGGGGAGCCATAGGCAGAGGCACAGGGGGCTGAGGAGGAGGAGGATGAGCTGTTTGAGCTGAGGGAGATCTGCCAGGGACAGGCAGATGAGATCTAGGACCTAGAGAGGGAGAAAGCTAGGCTTAGGAGATAGTTGAGGGATACAGAGTGGGAGCGGGACCAGGCCATCCAGTGTTATACTAAGGCTAAGACAGTATTGAGGGTTGGGAGATAGGCAGTAGAGGACACAGGGGTTGGATACGCCTATGTTCTATGGGTAGGAGAGGAGATAGGTTATTGGCAAGACCTATACTACAAGGTTGTGCCACCTAAGCAGTGGGCGAGGAGCTTCCGTAGACCATCACAGATAGTGATGGCCACAAGAGGGAGTCAGAGGAGATAGGCATCTAGTGGTGGGGTTATGGGTCCTCCACCACCACCAGATAGAAGGGGTAGGAGAGATGATCCTGGGGTAGGTCCTTCCACGGATCAGACTCCATCGAGGCCAGGTGGCTCTGAGGGAGGGAGTTCATCATAGCCTTAGAGGGCTCCCTATGTATCAATTTTGTACCATTTTGTATTATGATGTAGACACCTTCGGGTGATTTTGTAGACATATGTATTTTGACATCATTGTATCATGACACTTATGATTTTGATATATATATGAGATTATTGTTTGTGGTAGTTATATGCATGTGTACCTATGTGATGAGATGTTTCATGATGTATTCTTATGATATGGATGCAAATATGTACATAAGGAAATGCAATATTTTTGTTCTTTTATGTTTTTAATATGTTATGCAAATGTGAATGTATGAAATGCCGATGAATATGATAATGCAAATAACTATTTTTATGATGGGAATGTAAGATGTGCTAACATGTGTTGTGTGTAGGATGTGATATAATTATGATATGTGGTAATGCAGGTGCAACTACATGAAATGCAAATATTTTTGGTGTGTCATTATACTCAGTCATGTGATAGAAGGCTACACGTACTCAAGAAGGATGATGGAGGTCAATCAAGAAAGGGGGATGGAAGATAGAAGATATGAAAGTGAAAGAGCTTCTTGTGCTTTATCATCATTGAGCTTTATTATGGCAAGTAGGTTATGACAATCGAGGCATATGTTCGACCCAGAAAGTCATTGTACTTGTTTGCATGGAGATAAGACAGTCACAAACAAGGAATGCCCCAATTCACACTAGACTCTCAGTGTCCTCATATCTTGGACAAGTCAAAGCATTACTAAGAGACAATCCATAGACAACAAAGAAAAAAAGGTGATGATACCCCATCCTCACCTTTCTAGTCAAAGATATCCTGGAGATAGAATCTCTAGTCAAAGACATCCTAGAAAAGCTAAAAGACATGTCACCAAAATATAAAAATCAAAAGAAAACCAAGACTCGACACCAACATTCACTATAGTCCTCAAGTTTAGTGTCTCTTGTCACTTGTATAAGTCTTATTTGATTGTGGTCACAATGTTTACTTTCACAAAAAGGATAGATAGCACTAAACCATATGTTGTCTGAGTCTGTTGAAAGATTTGATTTTGTTGAAGTCCATTGTTGCTGCTGTGTCTCATCTGAAACTAGTTGAATCCATGAAACCGATACTTTATTGCGTAGAAGATGGAACTTTATTGCGGATTGGTGATGCAAATGTTGTTTTATTGCGGATTATGCATGGATAGACTGAAGAAAATTGGAAGAAATTGTACTCCTCGAAACATGTGATGCTCTCAGTTCCACACCCATCACTAGACGTAGGATTTGCCTTAGCCACAGATAGGAGCTGATTTATTATGGATGGAAAGGGGTGAAAAGGGAAGTTTATTATGAATGGCTAACCAATCTTGGGTAGATCAATAACAAGCCATGATGGGAATGTGTAAATTTTATTATGGATGAAGAGGTTGTGAGTGTGTGTAAAGTGAAAGGATGAAAATGAAATCCTAAAGGAGGGAGGAGCAATGTCTCTACACATGGCACTGGTGACCCAGTTTTCACCATGGTACTTGCCCAAAGCACCACCAAAGTGGTTTTCACCATTGAACGAAATGTTTTTCTATTTTTCAATTTTTTTTTTTTGTTGTCACAAGGCGCCTGTTTGCCAGGTTTTCACCAAGTAACAATTTTTTTTATTTTTTATGATTTTTTTGTATTTTTAAATTGGGATACTCTGGAGAGCTATGTGTAAAACTTGCGAAGGTGCATGCTGTTGATAGGATCCTCCAAGGATTCACCCTCTGTGGTTGAGAGTTGATATGCACCAGATCCATATGATGTTGTGATGATGTAAGGACCAAGCTAGTTTGGTTCGAACTTGCCCTTCTTTTCTATGTTTTGCTGATTTTTAGGATTTTTTCTGAGAACCAAGTCACCTACCTCAAATGTGTGAGGCTTGACTTTATGATTGTAGCTATGACTCATTCATTTTTGATAAGCCTTGAGATGATTAAAAGTAGTTTGTCTTCATTCATCCAATAGTTCCAGTTCTTGTAAGCGAGAGACCCTGTAGTCTTCATCACTGATAATGTTTCGCAAAGAGACTTGTAAAGAGGGTAACTCAACCTCAATAGGAAAGATAGATTTAGTGTCATAAACAAGTGAATAGGGTGTAGCTCCTATAGGTGTGTGGACGCTTGTGCGGTAAGCCCAAAGTGCGGGGTTAAGTTGGATATGCCAATTACAGCCAGCATCGTCGATTGTCTTTTTCAAGATTTTAAGAATTATTTTATTAGACGCCTCAGCTTGACCATTACCTTGGGGGTAATAAGGTGTGGAGAAATGATGGGTAATATGGAAGTGGTCACAAAGTTCATGAACATCCTGATTTTTGAAGGGACGACCATTATCAGTGATGATGGAAACAAGAATACCGTATCGACAAATGATATAGTTGAGAATGAATGTAGCAATTTGTTTTCCAGTGACTTGTGTGAGAGGCACAACTTTGATCCATTTTGTGAAATACTCTGTGGTAGTGATGATGAATTTATGACCATGGGAAGATGGAGGGTGAATCTTGCCTATGAGATCAAGTCCCCACTGACAGAAGGGCCAAGGAGTCGCAATTGGTTGAAGTTCTTGCGCTGGCGCATGGATGAGGTCTCCATGAAGTTGACACTGCTTACAATTCTTGACAAACTAATATGAATCCTTTTCCATATTGGGCCAATAATATCCAGTCCTGATGAGTTTCTTGGCTAAGGTAGGACCACTAGAATGTGGACCACATATCCCTTCATGTACTTCACGTAACACAATTTGAGCTTCGTCGCTTTCTAAACATCTAAGAAGAGTGCCATCTAGACCTCGATGATATAAGATATCGGCTAAAATGACATATCGAGAAGATTGGTGAATGAAAGTGCGACGTTGGTTATTGGATAGATCAGGAGGTAGGGTATTGTCACGAAGGTATGTAAAAATGGAACCGTATAACTGGGACTCAAGACCAACAACACATATCATCTCAGTAGGAGTGATTTCCTATGAGGGAACCAAAAGGTTATCCACCAAGAACTCGTAGCGGGTCTCATTCGGTGGTAGATCAA
Source organism: Cryptomeria japonica (assembly GCF_030272615.1). Classification (NCBI taxonomy): domain Eukaryota; kingdom Viridiplantae; phylum Streptophyta; class Pinopsida; order Cupressales; family Cupressaceae; genus Cryptomeria; species Cryptomeria japonica. The sequence continues at coordinate 465,224,971 of NC_081405.1, read as the reverse complement.
TTAGTGAAGCAATTGTAGCCAGGGCATCCGCAACTCAATTCTACTCTCTAGGTATATGCTCAAAGTCTATCTTCATGAAATGTTGTTTTAGGTCATCCACCATTCTTTTGTAAGGCATTAATTTATCATCCTTTGTTTGGTAGTCATTAGTTGCTTGACGAATTACAAGTTGAGAGTCCCCAAAAACATGAAGTTCCTAGATCTTCCATTGAACTGCAATTCGTAATCCAGTTGTTAATGCCTCATATTCCATTATGTTATTAGTGCAGGGAAATGATAATCGATATGATTTTGGTATAGAATCCCCTTGAGGAGTTATGAAGAGGATGCCAACACCTGCCCTATGCTATGTGTATGAGTTGTCAAAGTATAGTTGCCAAGGCTTTGCATGTGACACTGTTAAAATGGATTTATTTGGAAATTCTGAAATTAGAGGAACATCATCTATCATGGGATCATCTGCCAACTGATCTGTGATAGCTTGTCCTTTTATTTCTTTTCTGTCCACATACTCAATATCAAACTCACTCAGGATCATCACCCATTTGGCTAGTCACCTAGTAAGTGTTTCTTTATTAAGAAGGTATTTCAATGGATCAATCCTTGCAACCAACTTAGTCTTATGAGTTAGCATGTAATGTCATAATTTCTATGAAGAAAAGACCACAATGAGACATGCACTCTCAATTGGTGTGTAGTTTAGCTCATATCCCACCAATGTGTGACTGATATAGTATACTATCTTTTCTTTGCCCTCAACAACTTGTTGTGCTAAGAGTGCCCCCAGTGATGTTGAAGTAGTTGATATGTATAGTAATAAAGGTTGGTCCAGAACTGGTGGCATCAAAACCAGTGGATTGAGAAGATAATCTTTGAGTATCTGGAAAGCCTATTGACAGTTATCATCCCATTTGAATTTGATGTTTTTATGTAGCAAGTGTTGAAAAGGATTACACTTATCTGCAAGTTGTGCTATGAATCTTCGTATGGACTGGAGTCTCCCTTGCAAAGATCAAAGTTGACTGATATTTCTTGGTGGTTGCATCTCTAGGATGGCCTTGACTTTTGCTGGATCGGCTTTGATTCCTCTTTTTGATACAGTGAATCCTAGGAGCTTCCTGGAGGTTACTCCAAAGACACATTTCTTGGGGTTTAATCTTACTTTATACTTTTCCAACCAATCAAAGATGACTGAAAGTATGTCCAAATGTGTATCTCTATCTATTGATTTACCCAAGAGGTCATCAACATAATCTTCCACAGTTACATGCATGAGATCATGAAAGATAATAGTCATGGCTCTTTGATATGTAGCACCTGCATTTTTTAGCTCAAAGGGCATGACATTCCAACAAAAAGTTCTCCAAGGACAAGTGAATGATGTTTTGTGCTGGTCCTCGGACGTGATTTTTATTTGATTGTAACCAAAGAATCCATCCATCAAAGATAACATCGCATGACCTGTTGTGAGATTGACAATCAAGTCAATATTTGGTAATGGAAAATCATCCTTAGGACAAGCTTTGTTGATGTCTCTAAAATCTGTACATATTCTGATACTATGATCGGGTTTACTGACAGGCACTAAGTTGGAGATCCATTCGGGATAATCAATTGGGCATATGAATCAGACATCCAATAATTTATCAAGCTCTGCTTTGACTAATAATGCAACTTGTGGATGCATCTTTCTTAATTTATGTTTCACTGGTTTTGCCCCCGGTTTAATATCAAATGATGCATTACCAAATCCGGATCCAATCCAGGCATATCAGCGTATGAACATGCAAAGTTGATTTGTCGTTCTGTGAAGAAACTTATGAATTTTGACCTTTCTGACTCTTTCAAAGATTGAGCCAAGAATATGTTGTGTGGAACTTCTTCTGAGCCAATGTTTGTTTTGATAGTCTCCTCTACCAACATGGATGAATTTTCCTCATATGATGCTGGGAGAATGTTGAGCCTTCCATCTTTGGTTGCCTCAAAGAGGTTTTTGCCCTTAGATACGTCCTTTCTTTTTACTTTTTTGGGGTCAGACAATGCCACAATGTGGTTTTCGCCATAAGACCCTTGGTTTGTTTTTATTTTTATATTTTTGCGACTAGAAGGCCCGACACCCTCACCAAAATATGCCACGCTATTGAGTTCTATAGTGTATCTCGCTTTATGGTCCCCAGGGGGAAGATCATCTCGTATGCCAAGATAGTCAATAAAAGCTTCATCATTTTGGAATGTGTCAAATTGTGCAAGTCCTTCATGGTCCTAGTCAATAAGTTGGTCGTGAACAAGGGGAAGGCCTTTGATGTCTTCGAAGTTAGCAGGGCTAAGAGTGAAGATGTAGTTATATTCAGGTATGTCGAGGTAATTATCAAGGTCATCATTGGCACTCTCCTCATCAGTCTCGATCGTGAACGAATCCAAATTATCATCACTAGTAGCGCATTCTGGGACAAGTGTTCTCATTCTATGTGATTTCAACCTAGGACCTAGAGGTAAGGACTGTATGGGATCCTCCGGGGTTGTTTCTTAACCAACTTTGAATTTTTCATAAAATTCCTCTTCTTTTGTGGGTTCATCCGGCTCTCTGAATGTCTCAGTGAGCTCGTAGTCACTGGCGGATTTGTCTGAACCCCATTCCCATTCATTGGAGTCTGTGGAATAGTGATTCTCTTATTGAATTTTGGTAGATTTGATTTGTAATGCTTCTTTTGTTCTTTGAGTGTGGACCTTGGAAGTCACAAAACCAAGTCCCTTCGAGCTTTCCTTTTTGAATGTCAATTTAGGTTGTAAAGGTTCAATGATGCCTTCCTTTCTTAACCCAAAAGGGCTTTTGCCATCATACCCAATTTTTTGTAGAATCTTGAACCCTTTGCCATACTTTTCACATGGTATGCTGATGTGATCTTGTGTATCATTTTTAAGGTCTTTGTAAAGCATTTTGTATAAGTCTTCCTCTTCTAGTTCACCCCATCTTTGAAAGATAGTAGGGTCCCATTTGAGTATAATGATAGATGCCTGCTTATTAGGATGCGGTCTTCCGTATTCTTTTGGTGAACTCATGACTTGTCGTAAGTACATGGTTTGATTCAAAGTGTATTCACCCATGCCCTTGTCCTGGAATTTGCCTTTTAGCTCACCTTGTTTTGAGGTCGAAGGTTTTAATGATTCAGGATCAATGTATGCAAAAGAAGGAACAACTTCCCTATTACTTGGAATGATCATTTTAGTTTTTGGTCTCAAGTTATTGCAGTATATGAATGGATTAGGATCTCCATTAACTGTTATTTCAACTCCATTGTGAGGAAACTTGATGCATTGGTGATATGTAGATGGGACTACCCTCATTTCATGAATCCAAGGACGTCCTAGTAATATATTGTATGTGAGATCTAGGTCTAGGATTTGACAAGCCACATCCTTTGTAACTGGCCCAACTCTGAGAGGTAAGGTGACTATGCCTTTAGATGAACGCTCTTCGTCATCATATGCCTTGATGGTAATTTTGTTTGTAGAATTCATAGCTTTATCAAAATATCCCAATTATTTAATAGTGCTCAACGTACAAATGTTCAGACCTGCTCCTCCATCTATCAAGACTCATTTTATTCGATGTTTGTGTATGAAGGCTTCAATGTGTAAAGGTGCATTATGTGGTTGACTTATAGAGGCGTCATTGGATTCTGTGAATGTAAGGGAGTGTGGTATGGAAGGTATCCCACCATGGCTTGAAACTGGTCCATGTTCAAATTAGTAGGAACAACAGTGTCTCTCAAGATTTTGTCAAGAATGGCTTTATGTGCGGGGGATATGCGTAAGAGCTCAAGGATTGAGATAAGTGCAGGTGTCTTCCCTAACTGTTCTACAAGGTGATACTTAGGCTTGGTTGAAGAGGAATCAGTGTTTTTAGCTGGAGAACCTTGCAAAGTGAATTTACCTCAATGAGTTGTAACATGACATTCAGAGGTAGGTTTGGAAGAAGATCCAATGCCTTTTAGGACAATCTTGGGTCTTTGGGTAGAATTTTCAGGTGTTTTGTCCTTGATGATAATGGTAGAGACATAATTGTCCATCGAAATGTGATTGATAGTTAAATCATACTTATAAGATGCTTGAAGAGGGGAAAATAGATTTGAAAGGTAAACTGATCAAAACATAACGAAATAAACATGCAAAATGCTAGAATATCATTAAAAGACCATCACCTTGCTATTTTACCTTCTCCTTCAGATTGAGCTTGATGAAGTGAAGGCGCCCCTTGATAATGCTCCACTTGATGTGCTCCTTTGATTGCTGGATGTGGATGGCTCTCCAATATTGTGCACAAATGATAAGGATGAATGATAATGATGAGATGATCAAGTTGCCAAGATGATTTTCTGGGCTCAAAAGGGCAGCATAAGCTTACTGGATTTCAAGATGTTCTGAATGAAGGGATGGAGCCCTATTTTATAGGAGAGGAGAGGAAAACAAATGGCTAGGATGAATTCAAGATGAAGGACTACGATTTACTTGTGAGCTCACACAAGCTCCAAGAGAGGGTGTGGAGACCAAGAAATATGCCCTAAAGGCATTTCGTATCTCCACACTCTACAAAATGCATTGGAGGAATTAAAAATTCCTTGGGAGAAGGAAATGTCTAGAGGAATGTAAGATTTCAAAAATCTTACATTCATCTAGAAAAAGAGCATTTAAAGCTAGTGGCTGGATGAAAGGACAACGAGTTGACTTTGTGGCTAATCATGATGATTAGCCATTAACGACTCATTAGGAGGGGGATTAGAGGAAATGTTAGGTGGGATTTATATTTGTAGGAGAATTTGACTAGGAGAGAGAATGAGTGGAGGGAATAAAACATTAGAAGAATAATGTTAAATGAGTTTAGGGAGTTTCTAGAAGAATTTATTAGGTTAATGATGAATTAAGAAAATGATTTGTAGGAATCATGTAGGTTAACTAATTAATTGAAATTAATTAGCTAAGAGGAAGATTTGTGAGGATTTGATTTTTTAGAAGAATAAAGAAAGGGATTGATTTATTGAAAAAATCATATGCTATAGTGACAATATTAACTATATTTAATTAATATTGAGAAGAATTTTAATTAACATAATTAATTAATTAATTATGTGAGGAATTAAAAATAATTAAAATAATTATTTTTAAGTGTCTACATTTTGCCCCTCTTTGAAGCGAGGTGTGATGACACATTGATTCAAAGAATAATCTTGTTTTGATGCTGATATTGGTTTGATAGGATGCCCTAGCTCTTGATTTATAGATTACGGTATGGTGATGCCCCCTCGGGAGATCAATTGAGGTATTTGATCTTTGGAGTTTTGTGAAATTGATATCCCGATAGATTTGATTTGATTCGATTGATAAGATCTAGATTCAGTCTGGTTTCAAGAAGAATTCATCCTGTATAAGACAAAGATGATCAAAGTGTCTGGTTTCAGGAAGGATTCATCCTGTATAAGACATGATTGATCACAATGTCTAGTTTCGAGAAGGATTCATCCTGTATAAGACATGATCGATCACAACGAACGTCTGGTTTCAGGAAGGATTCATCCTGTATAAGACATGATCAGATCACAACGTCTAGTTTCAGGAATGATACATCCTGTATAAGACATGATCGATCACAATGTCTGGTTTCAGGAAGGATTCATCCTGTATAAGACATGATAAGAGCATCTAGTTTCAGGAAGGATTCATCCTATATAAGACATGATCGATCACAACGTCTGGTTTCAGGAGGGATACATCCTGTATAAGACATGAATCAGAATCAGAATTGATTATGTGAGGAAAAAAAAAAAAAAGAGGAAGAAAAATTAGGGTGGAAGGGATAAATGAGGAAGATATATGAAGTAGTCATGAGGTATTTGGAAAGAAGAATAAGAGATGCGAGACCACGGAGGAAAATGGGGGCAATTGAGAACTCCATGGGATTATTGAGTTTAGGATTTGATGGAATGATGGTGAGATTTTGTGCACAATAAATGTGGAGAGCCAACCTAGTTTGATGTTGCCCTGAGTGACTTGCACCACTGATTATAGAAATCAGGATGCCATGAGAAACCCAGGGCGTGGACTGACTCTGTAGACAAATGGGAATTTCTTGCACACAACAATGCAAGTGTTAAGAAACACTAATACAAAGTTGTGGGTTCGTGCAAGGAAACCCTCAAACACACCGATACCTCTTGTACACAAGAAGGTAAGTGTTGATAAACACTAGTACCAAGTCACCGGTTTATACAAGAAGGATCCAAAACATGCCATACTATGAAATATGCCTCAGTATGCACCTATCATAACATACCTGGATATGGAAGAACCTAGGCAGTCGTAAATAGTGGCAGTCGTAGGGCAAAAGATGCAAGCCTATATGAAAAGATCTAACAAAATCTAACAAGTCTCTTCCTTGCGACCAAATGATACCTCTTGCCAAGAGTAGAACTAGGATGGACTTGGGATTGTTTCTCAAGACTTCTTGAAGCTTATATAGAGGCATAAAAGCTCAGTTTCACTGGGACATTTCTTGTTCATGACTTAGGTGAAGACTCATCATCATACACATGTTTTATTGGGAGGCAGAAAAGAAGGAATGTTGTGCATGGGTGGGCTGGATGGCAGATGATTTGTAGTATCGATATGATAGACAGTGGATCCGGTTATTTACCTTGGCACCTACACAGAGGTTTTCACCAAGATACTTGCCCATAGCACCATGAATTGTTTTTCTTTCTTTTTCTGATTTTTTATTTTTATTTTTTTGTATCATAAGGTGCCTGTTTGCCAGGTTTGCACCAAAGTGACAATTTTTTCAGGATCTTTTTTTTTTCATTTTTTTCATTTTTTGACAATTTCAGACTTTCTGAGGACTAAGCATAAAACCTTTTGAGGTGCATGATATTCATCGCATCATCCAAAGGATCGCCTTCAGGAGTAGCCAACTGATAAGCTCTTGATCCATATTTTGCTGTGATTACATATGGTCCAAGCCAATTAGGCTCAAACTTGCCTTTCTTTTCTCTTTCTTGTAGATTTTTCTGATTCTCCATGAGGATAAGATCACCAACTTGGAATTCTCGGGTTCTAACTTTTTTATGATAACTCATGTGCAGACGGTTTTGATATACCCGAGGATGATTCAAGGCCTTGAGGCGCCTTTCATCTAACAATTCTAGCTCTTGTAAGCGGGCAATTCTGTATTCTTCCTCTGGTAGGATGTTTTGCAACGATACCCTTAGAGAGGGGATTTCGATCTCAAGGGGAAGGATAGCTTCGGAACCAAATACTAGGGAATAAGGAGTGGCACCTATGGGGGTGCGGATGGAGGTGCGGTAGGCCCATAATGTAGGATGGATTTGGAGGTGCCAATCACAGCCTGCTTCATTGACTATCTTTTTGAGGATTTTTATTAGGGTTTTATTAGAAGCCTCAGCTTGGCCATTGCCTTGGGGATAATATGGAGTGGAGAAGCGGTGTTGGATGTTGAATTTGTGGCAGAGTTCTTTGACATCCTGGTTTTTAAATTGTTTACCATTATCTGTGATGATAACTTTTGGGATGTCATATCGGCAGATTAGGTAGTTCAAAATGAATTTGGATATTTGCTTGCCAGTGGTGAAAGTAAGAGGGATAGCCTCTACCCACTTGGTGAAGTATTCGGTGGCGGTGATAATGAATTTATGTCCGTTGGAAGATGAAGGGTGGATTTTCCCAATGAGATCGAGCCCCCACTGCGAGAAGGGCCATGGTGTAATGAATGGCTGCAATTCGTGTGATGGTGCATGAATCTTGTTGCCATGCTGCTGGCAAGGGATGCATTTCTTCACATAGTTGTATGCATCTTCTTCCATTTTAGGCCAATAGTATCCTATTCTCAAAAGTTTTTTAGCCAATGTGAGTCCACTTGAGTGTTAGATGCCCTCATGTACTTTGTGTAATGCCCATTCGGCTTCTTGTTTATCTAAACACCTTAGGAGGGAACCATCAAAATGCCTTCTGAACAAGGTTTCTGCAAGGATGGTGTAACGGGCACATCGACGGATGAAAGTTTGTTGTTGGGTTTTGGTGAGATGTGGGGGAATGGTGTTGTCTTTGAGGAAAGAAAAGGTTTCTTGGTACCAAGGGGACTCGGGACCAATGAGAACACACACCATTTCAGACTCTGGTAGGTCGTATGCTGGTATAAATAATTGCTCGACCAAGAACTCGCACTTCTGACTGTGTGCTGGCATTTGAAGGAGGGAGACGATAGTGTCCATTGCATCTGCAGCCCTATTGTTTGTTCATGAGATTTGATCAAACTTGATTGCCATGAAATGTTGCTTAAGATCTTCAACCATGGTACGGTAGGGAAGTAGTTTATCATCTTTTGTCTGGTATTCATCATTGACTTGTTTTATGACGAGCTGGGAATCGCCATAGACTTGTAATTCCTTTATTTTCCAATGGATAGCTAAGCGTAAACCTGTGATGAGGGCCTTGTATTCTGCTATGTTATTATTACATGCAAAGGCTATCTTGTATGATTTGGGGATGTCATCTCCTTGAGGTGTGACCGATAATATTCCTGCCCCTTATCCATTTTGAGTGTAGGAGCCATCAAAATACAATTTCCATGTGGAGGATGTGGTAACAGTCATAATGAACTCATCTGGTAATTCTGTGAGAAGAGGATGGTCGCCTAGAAGTGGAGCTTTAGCCAATTGATCTGCAATGACTTGTCCCTTGATTGCCTTTCTATCCACATATTCAATGTCAAACTCACTTAAGAGCATGACCCATTTGGCGGTTCTGCCAGTGAGAGCAGCTTTGGACAAGAGATATTTAAGTGGATCAATTTTAGCAATTAATTTTGTCTTATTATTTAGCATATAGTGTCGTAGTTTCTATGTGCTGAACACTAATGCCAAACATGCTCTTTCAATGGGGGTGTAACTGAGTTCATATCCTACCAACGTCCGACTGATGTAGTAAATGGCGTGTTCCTTCCCTTGATCATCTGTTTGTGCCAGTAATGCCCCCAATGCCACTGTAGTAGCACATATGTACAAAATGAGGGGTTTTCCAGGGGTAGGTGGCATCAAAACTGGAGGTGATGCTAGATATTCTTTTAATTTTTCAAAGGCCTTTTGATAGAGGCAATCCCATTTGAATTTTGTGTCTTTACATAACAAGTGTGCAAATGGATGGCACTTGTCGGCTAGTTGTGAAATGAAACACCTGACATACTGGAGTTTTCCCTAGAGACTGCGTAGTTATCTGAGAGTTTTTGGTAGAGGCATTTCCATAATAGCTTTTACCTTTGCGGGATCAACCTTGATGCCTCTGCGGGAAACAATGAATCCTAATAGTTTTCCTGAAGTGACGCCAAACACATACTTTTTGGGATTTAGGCGCAACTTGTATTTTTTCAATCTTTCAAAGATCTGTTTTAGAATAGGGATGTGCTCTTGTCTTGTCTTGGATTTGCCTAGCAGATCATCCATGTAGTCCTCCATAATTTTGTGCAAGAGGTCATGAAAAATTGTTGTTATTGCTCATTGATATGTAGCTCCAGCATTTTTAAGGCCAAAAGGCATGACCCGATAACAAAAAGTGCCCCATGGTGTTGTAAATGCAGTTTTATGTTGATCCTCATCTGCTATCCTGATTTGGTTGTATCCAGAAAACCCATCCATTAGCGATAGCATTTCATGTCTTGCTGTAAGATCCACAATCATATCTATGTTTGGGAGTGGGAAATCATCTTTAGGACAAGCTATATTTAGATCTCAGAAATCTATGCAAATGCGGATGCCCCCAGCAGGTTTGCCGACAGGCACAATGTTGGAGACCCATTCAACGTAGTCTATGGGTTTGATAAATTCTGCATCTAACAACTTTTGAAGTTCTGCCTTGACCAAGAGAGAAATATGTGAGTGCATTTTGCGGAGTTTTTGTTTTACAGGTTTTGCATCTGGGCGGACGGCGAGATTGTGAACCACCAAGGCAGGATCCAACCCTAGCATATCAGAATAGGACCATGCAAAATTGATTTTAACTTCTGTAAGGAAGTTGATGAAGTCTTGTTTCTCAAATTTGGTGAGGGATTTTGCAATGAGCACATTTTTCGGAATGACTTCGGTGCCCATGTTGATGCTATCTGTTTCTTGTATCAACAAATTTGATTTGTCCTATGGAAGATAACCAATGGTAGGGAGGTCAAATCCCTCATCGTCAAGTGCCTTTTCCAAGTTTTCACTTTCAGATATGCCCTTTGTTTTTATTTCTTGTTCATCCAAAGGCGCCTTAGGGAGGTTTTCACCTAGGAAATCATATCTTTTTCTTTTATTATCTTTTTTGTGGATAAGGGCATTGACTTGACTACCAAAGTATCCCTTTTCATGTAGTTGAATACCCTCAATTCTATTATAGTCTTCCATATTTTGTGTTGTTAAGAGAGCAATGAGAGCATTATCGTCGACGCAGATATCTAAATTGGGTTTGTCTCATTGGCCCCAGTCAATGAGTTCAGGATGGACAAGATGTAGCTCATGTGAAGTGGGAGGGGTTACGGGGGTGATGGTATTGATCTAAGCATCGAAGAAGGTATCTTTCTCGTATTCATAAGGCATTTCATGGAATTCCTCTTCGTCAGTGCTTTCAATATCCGAAGAAGGATTAGAAGGGGCACCGACGATAGTAATCTTAGGCACCGGGGTGTACCCCAAGCCTCTGTTGTATCTGTAGGAGATAGGATTTATGGGTGCTTTTCTTCCTTTCTCCTCTAGTCCCAAACCGTGTCCTTTGTAACCCATTTTTTCAACTTTTTGGGTACATTTCTTTGGATATTCTTGTTGGATCATCGTCCTCTTCCCGGTACAACAATGAAGAGATATCTGCTTCGAGGTTCTCATTATCAAGTGGGCCCCATTGCTAGAAGGTGGTGTTTTGGCATTGCATGACTAGTTTTGGGTCCTTTTTTAGCTCTTTTGGTTTACCAAATGACTTAGGAGAGAGAGGGAGGTTGCCTATTAATAAGACGTCCTCCAATTTGTATTCTCCATAGCCATTGTCCAAGATCTTGATTTGATTATTTGGTTGGGATGATGTGGAGGCAACATTTGATGTGTCAGATGGAGGCATTGGCAAAGGTCTATTTAGTGGGCAATGATATGGATGCTTCCCCTCTAATAGTTTGCAATATTGAAAAGGTTGGGGATCACCTTTGACAGTGATCACTTTTCCATTATAGGGGAATTTGATGCATTGGTGATAGGTGGAGGGTACGGCCTGCAAGGAATGAATCCATGGCCTCCCGAGGAGAATGTTGTAGGGAGATCAAGATTGAGTACTTGGCAAGGGGTTTCAATTGTAATGGGGCCCACTTGAAGAGGTAAGGTGATCACGCCCTTTGAAATTATTTCCACATCATCATATGCCTTTATTGTGATCCTTCCTGGTGTGTCTATCAGATCCTCAGAAAGCCCCAATTGGTTTATTAATTTGTATGTACACAGATTAAGCCCAGATCCACCATCTATTAGGATACGTTTGACCTTATGCTTGTGGATGAGAGCTTCGATGTGAAAAGGTTTGTTATGGTCCTCATCTGCGGGAGCATCTTGGGAGTTAAATGCAATGTGCTGCTGGGCAACAAGGTTTCCAATGAGGGTTTGAAATTGGGTGACATTGATGTTATCAGGAACGCATGATTGGAGAAGGGCTTGTTCCAAAATTTATTTATGGACCGGAGAAGTCTTGAGAAGTTCCAAAATGGAGATCTGCGTGGGTGTCTTCCCAAGTTGATCAAGGAGGTCATATCGGCGGGTGGAAGACATGGGTGGGGGGTTTGGTGGTGGAGGAACTCCTTGGATGGTGACTCTTCCTCGATGTGTAGTTGCATTACAGTCATTCTGGAAATGGGAGGTGGAAGGTGTGGCACCTTGAATGACTATTCTAGCCGGATTTGGTCTGCTTTGGGAAGAAGGAGGATTAACTCCTTGGATGGTTATGACATTGACATGATTTTCTGCAGGTTCAATGCGACTTACTAAAAAATCAAAACCGGTTACGTGATTAGCGTAGTCATAATCCATTGCGTTAGATGATGAGCATTTTCCTTTATCATGCTTTGGGAAGGGTTCCTGGTACATTTTGAGTTTGTCATTGTTATTACCAGGTTTTGCATTTGCTACCTCAATCTCACCTCTATCAATGAGATCTTGTATGTAGATCTTCAGTTTCATACACTTTCGTGTATCATGTCCCTTGATACGATGGTATTCACAATACTCATTTTCATTATACCATCTTGGTTTAGGTTGATTGGGATCAAACGGGCAAGTGATTGGAAAAACCATTATACCTGCTTAAACAAGTTTTTGAAACACCACTTCAGTAGGCTCAGCAAGAGGAGTGAATATCTTGGAGTCTTGTTATTCGATCGGGGTGGTCATCCTTGGATTGAGACATTGTTGTGAGGTTTTTGAGATTGATTTGAATTGTTTTGATTGTTGAATTGATGAATATTGGTGGTGGATTTTGGGGGAGCGGCCACGAACTGGACCCGCTTTGCATCAGTTACACCATCATTGACCACATTTTTATTTTTAGCCCATAATTTTGGCTTGTCGTTATGATAAGAGGAAGAACTTTGTGATGACTTTTGGTAATGTTTCAAGGTTCCTTCCTCCAACAAGACATGTTCGAGGGCGAGGCCCTTATCAGTCAATTTTTGGAAGAATTTGATACATTGAGATATTAAAGGTTTTGAAAGTTTAGGCACCAAGTTCTTTTGAAATAGTTCAATTTGATGTTGTTCTGGCATGTCCCACTAGAATTTTTTGATAAGATGTCGCCATCTTTGTAGGAAATTGGTGAAGGTTTCTCCAGGCCTTTGTTTTGTATTACATAGGTCCATCATAGAAACATCATTACCCATGTTGTATGCATAGTGGGCCACAAATTTTTCTGCCATGTCTGGAAAAGAGACAATGGAACCTCATGGTAAAGATGAGAACCATGCCAGGGTGTCTCCCGTGAGACTCTTGGGAAAGAGTCTGCGAAGATAAAGGTCACTATAGGAGACTTCTTGGCATAAGATGTGGAATTCTTGGACATGGTCGCGGGGGTCTCCTTTGCCTTCATACTTGGTGAATTTAGGGATCTCAAATCCCGAGGGATATGGTGCAACTGATATAGATGGGTCGTAAGGACAAGGGAAAAACTCTTTGAATGAGTAAGCTTTCCTTTTATTAGTCTTTTCTTTCATTTTTTTGATGATATTCTTCATGTCTTGAATTTCCTCGATGAGGTCTTGTTGTGGAATTTGATATTGATGAATTGTATCTGCCCCAAGAATTGGATGAACTAAAGAAGGTGCACCACCACCAATATATTGATATGATGAGGAGGTGGGAACATGGGATGTGATGACCGATGTCGCTGGGGTTCGTGTGATAGTTGGTTGCGGTCTGCCAACTATTGTGATGGAATTGAATGCAGTCTGGATAAAATTTGCGACATTGTTGGGAGAAAGGGAAGTTTGTGGAATAGATGGTGTTGTTCACCAAAAGTGATAACCCAAGAGCACCTGCAAATCTTTCTATGAAATGGCCAATTTCAGTCTACAAAACACATCAGGGCTTGGACAACATAACATAGGACCCTAATTGATCCTCCTGCACTTCAGGTTCTGCTAGGCCTAGGGGGGGACACCCTTTTGATGCACTAAATACAACAATTACAGACACATAACTGCATCAACATTAAGCAGATAGATCATTTCACAAGCTCAATAGGTTAGGAAACATTACAGATTGGCTAGATCTGTACAAACAATAGGATGAAACAGAGCTTGGAAAGAATGGAACACACAACCCTAAACATAAAGGGAAATAGATTTGTCTTTTAAAATGTTGATCTGAAACCATCCCCAAATCTGTCAAAGACCAGTGCCTTATTCATTGGGCAGGAGTCACACACACAAAACTACAAAATGTTAATCACAGCTGCAAATTGGTTTTCCTTACAACATATCCCTGCATTAATACCTTGTACTGATGCATTACTCAATCCATTCATAAAATTATCAGATCTGGGACACATTCCATTGTTTATGACTGATTATAGAATTTAAACTCTTCAGTAAAGAATGCCTACAAACAGTCATACAATCTCCTTGAGATGACAAATTATAAGCCTCCTTGAAGATTCAATTCATAACAATTAAATGCATACACAGAGACAATATCATGGGAAATTTACTCATGCCTGACACAAGTAAGACCTACAACTAGAAAACAATCTGTCATCCTGCAATGTAGCCTCTATACCCTGAATAGATCCATAGAACTTTACAAGTTTGGGTCAAGAATTTTAGAAAATGGAAGCCATGAAAACTAGAGCACTTCCTCACAGAATTCTGGAACCCTTACAACTGAGAAGAATTCGGAATAAAAAGAGGAGAGAAGAAAATCAAATCTGCAACTGAATTGCCAAGTGTCTCCTCTCTAACTGAATTTTGTTCCCGTGGAAACTGCTTCTAAAATATCTCACATTTGTCAAAATCAACTTCATAATCGGATTCCTCACTCCGAGAGCTTTCCGAAAACATATAACACTTTATACTTTGGCAAAAAATTGAGCCCTGGGCGAATTAATCCTCAACATGGACCCATCATTTAAATTTTTCGAATTTCTCTATAGTTTAAACTATATCATTTAATCATTTTAAATTTGATTTTTGCCTCCATTTGTGCTCTGACGCCTTGCCACGTGGCAGGGTTTGATTGGCTGATGGGGTCTACTGGGCGCCACCTGGGATGACACCTCATCTTTTGCCACTTGTCGGCCACGTCACCACCACTGGGCTGCTTGCTTGTATGCCACGTCATCGCCACTGGGTGCCACGTGGACAGCTCTCGTTCACTTTCGCTATTTCGCGGGGTTTAAACTACATGCATCTTCCTTCGTGAAATAGCGCGAGCCGTTGATCTCTCTCGACCTTCGTCTACAAAATTTCGCCTGTTTGCCTCAGGAAGCATGCCCGCGTGGGGTCCACTTGGTCTTCATCCAGTCAACTCCTCTGTCGCCTCGAGAAGCATGCTCACGCGTGGGCCCGTCTTGGGTGCCATCAAGCACCATCCGTCAAAAGCCTTTATGGCTTAGACATTATACTACAGCAAGGATTTGCATATAAACATTTAAATAAAACACTTCCCAGTGCATGTGGGATAATGCGATTAAGCCTGGGACTGTGTATTTTGAAGATTTCTGAGTTTTTAATGGCAATTTTCAGATTGTTTGTTTTAATACCTTGGGGTTTAACTCCTTTTCCATATGCCACATGTGGGAGGAGGTTGATCTACAACCATTAACTGCATTAGCTTGAAGATTTTTTTACCACGTAGGGAATAATGGCTGTGAGCTTGCCAATGCATTTGGTTCTATTTTAACATGGCCTCCAAACAGCCATGTGAGGGAGGAGAGACTACAGCAATTGTTGTGGAGTTTGTTGTTGCTGTTATAAGTTGCATTTCAAATGCCCTTCTCCAGCTACCACGTGCCATAAACAAGGAGGAGCTGCCAATGTATTTGGTTGATCTCTCTGCAACTTCACACAGGGCCATGCACAGGAGGAAACAAATTCAAACTTTGGCATTTGCTTGATGGTTTTCATTTTTTGTTGCTTTCAATTGCTATGTGGGGGAGATGATGGGATGGTTGGAGTCTTGCTTGCTGCACATTGCATTTGTCTGATTTGCTTTTGTTTGGGAGTTTTAAATTGCCCTCCCAGCCATCACACATAGCAAAGAGGATAAAAAGGCACATGAGGGAGGGAAGACACAATCTGATTTGCATTTGTTGTGAATGTATTTTGCAACCCCCTTCACATGAAGTGAAGCAAAAATAAAATCCTTCCAACTCCCATTTGCAAATGAAAACTATGCCACATCACATCATTGATTTGCATAAAGATCTTCTTCCAGCAAATCAGATTGAAAAATTTGAAGTTCTGGCACATTACTAAGTTGAAAACCTATTGATCTTCATTTTGGCTTATATGTTGTTGTTCAGCATCATTATCTCTTGTTGGCTGGACGGACACAAATACTCTAGCTCTTATCTTATTCTCACAATTGAAGTCACTTAGTGGCATTTTAATCACCTCAAGACAAAATGGATTTGGTCTTCATTTGTTTGGAAATTTAAATGACTTCTCACATTTTCCACTTACCAACTTGCACTTGATTTTGAACTTTCTCTGCTCTCTCACTGTCCAACTGGCGAATCGCAGTCGAGCCAGGTCGGGCTCCAAAGTGGGTCCGACTAAAAAAAATTTCGTTTTCATGCAACTGACCCCTGGAATGCTTCACGGACCTCAAACATACCTCTGGAATCAATCAGCACCATATTCGGATCATAAAATTGCATTTTACATCCTTCAGGCAATTACGCCACAATTTTCGCATTTAATCGTGAAGACGTAATTTTCAAACCTGTCAAAACACCTTTTTGGAGCTCACCATCTGACAGGCATGTACTTTGATATACAAGGATGATATCTACCAAACGGTTTCTCAAGATGAGTCCCGAGCGAAGAGATATTAATTTCCGAAAACGGCCAACTGGCTTTGTCGACACCTCGGACCTGATGAAGTCAATGTTCTGGCAACACATGATGCCTTTCTCAAAAATATCAAACGACCTCCATAGGCTCTCAAATTTGGAACATAGGTACCTTTAAGTACATATTAAATCTTTGAATTCTCAGTTCGATCACCCGATTGACAGGATGCAAACGGCGCGTTCACCAAAATGGCTACATTAACTGATATAACACTGGAAGTGCGGATAACTGAATTTGATGGCAAAATGAGTCCTTTTGAAAACCGATCAAACGGATTGATAAAAGATTGAAATTTGAAATGTAGCTCACCATTTATACCAACATTATCCTGGAACAAACATTCTGACATGACATTCACCGGGACATTTTTACACTTTTGCAAACCTCACAAACTACAAATGGATTTGGCTATGAAAATGGAGCAAACTGATTCCTTAGGACTTGAAATTTTGTAGGTTGACTCACATTTATGCATAGAATTGAATCCACTTTTAATTTCTTTATGATGATCAACAGGGCAAAAGATATAATCGCTCAAAGCAGGCTACTTAATAAAATTTGCACTTGTGCCTAGAATGCACTTTCAGCTCACCCCTCAAAACGGGTACTTGATAAACTTCTCCAAACTGAATTCTGAAAGTTGCAACACACTAAATAGGCCAAATGAAAGGTGTAGTACATGAATCCTGAGCCTTACCCTCTGAAAATCAACTAGCTCCATTTTACCCCCTTGCTAACTAGGTCATTCAAACTGACTCGTTTAGGTGCCTTTCTAACATACTGAGCAAAATTTTGAAATAGGCCTATAAACTCGACTCAGTTTTAATCAGTCCCAATAGATGGTAAGGAGGAAGAAGGCGGGATGGAGATCGTGGTGGGAGGTGTCGCGGGTGGCATTGATTGGGCTTGGATGATTGATGGGGCTGCAATTGATTGAGTTTGAATAGTAGGTGCAGCACTTTGTGTGGGAGCGAGGTCTCCTTGTGGTTTTTGGATGAGAGCGGATCTATTAAATTCAGGTGGAAGTTGAGCTCCACATTCAAGAAGAGTTTTCAGAAGTGCAGTAGGATTGTGTTTAATAAACTTTTCTATCATCTCTTGGTTATAAGAATCCGCTAGGAAAGTTTGCACTTCCGGACAAAGTTCATCTTGGTTAACCATGTCAAGATTTTGGCTTTGATCTTGATCGCTTGGTTGCCCACTTTGTGTATGATCTTGCGTGGGATCTTCATATAGGACACCAATTTCTGGCATGCCATATTGTTGATCAGCCATCTTTTTCTTTTGGGACCGAGTTGCGACCATACACGATATTTGTGATGAAAAGACTTAGGATAATTGTGATGAAATGACTTAGAAAATTTGTGATGGAAGGATTTTAGAAATTTGTGATAAAAGGACTTAAGAAATTTGAGGATGAAAGGACTTAAGAAATTTGTGGATGAAAGGATTTAAGAAATTTGAGGATGAAAGGATTTAAGAAATTTGAGTGTGAAAGGACTTAAGAAATTTGAGGATGAAAGGACTTAAGAAATTTGTGATGAAAGGACTTAAGAAATTTGAGGATGGAAGGACTTAAGAAATTTGAGGATGGAAGGACTTAAGAAATTTGTGATGAAAGGACTTAAGAAATTTGAGGATGAAAGGACTTAAAAAATTTGAGGATGAAAGGACTAAAGAAATTTGAGGATGGAAGGACTTAAGAAATTTGAGGATGATTGATGAAGAAGGTATGGTAGTGATGGTTTAGAAGAAAACTTGATGACTAGGTTGTCTTTGGCATGAACATGAAGGATCTATTTAAATGGCAAGTTGTATGAAGGGATATGACCACCCTGATTTGGACGATAGTAGGTGTTTCAAAGGACAAACTTGAATGTTGATGTAGAGGATAAACTCTTAGCTTCTCTCTTAGGCTTATGAAAAATGGGACGGACGGAGTTTTGACGCAATTTTGGACTTGGTGTGGGTAATGACTTGGACAATTTGTTTGTGTCTTGACAAATATTTTTGCAAAGTGTTTGGGGATAGTGATGTGTTTTTAGTCTACTCTTGGCAAGTATGTATCAAACAAAGAAAACACAATGATTAAATGCATATTATCTCAAAAACACTCATGCTCATATACAACATTCTTAAGGCTAGCAAGGACAATAGTCATTGAATCCCAATTGGTTTCCCATCTACGCTTACCCAGAGCGGACACTTAGATGCTTGACCCCACTGGCTCCCCTCCACGACACTCACTTCTCGGGGTAGCCAAGCATCAATTCCCATGAAAACTCCTCATGGCGAACTTTGTGTCTCTACTAAGGGCCGTAAGAATATGGGCCACTTCAGAGGTCCGACCTCCTGCACCAATGACTAGAGGGTTTTTGGCCACTATGAACAAGGTGTTTAGTAAGTCTTCCCGTTAGGGGCTACCCTTCGAAGTTGCACAAGCGCAATTGAGGCCTATAGCCCAACAAAACACCAAGAACTTAGTAGTCACGCAAGCATGATTGAGATCTCTAGGATCCTACTAAGCACCCAATGTGAGAGTGAACTCTCATATAGCCCCAACCATTAACCCTTTCATAATCAATGGCCTATTTATTATAGTGAGTTGGGAACCCCAGGTCCGAGTGTACTCACTTGGGTTGTTCCCCTCTTACCTTCTCAAAGAACAAGTTGGGAGGGCATGCCCACTAGAGTTAAACACAATCAAACAAGAAAAGGTTGGAGGGTCTAGATTTCTGATCGTCTAGTAAGATGAGAGCATACTTTCCTACCTTTACGCTTTTCTTAAAGACACATAAGACAATGGTTCATTCCATTTTAATTAATATCTAGGTGCCTAATTTAAATAAATGCACAATATTTGGTTGAATCAGCTAGGCAACCTGTAAAACCACTTGATTAATAGTTTGAAAAATGGAGTCTTCAAAAAGCATCCTGCAAAACAACTTGATTAGTAGTTTAGAAAAATAGTCTTCAACAAGCGTCCTGCAAAAATCAACAAAATGACAAAAATATTAATTTTTTTTTTTTGGGGGGAATGAATAGAAAAACATGAATAAAAACTTTTTTACTAATGACAAATGTGGATTTGAAGAAAGCTTTGATGGGTAAATGGGGTTTGACTAGGTTTTTACCACTTTTTAAGGGATAGGCAAGCGAAAAATGGGGATTTTGGAGGAGAGATGAAGGAATGGGAAAATTTGTCCAAGAGGGACAAAGAAGCAAAAGTTGAAGATCGATAATATGGGAAAAATTTGGAAGTGATTGGATGAAAAGGGAAGAAGTTATGGCAAACCCTAAAAAGAGAAAAATATGGGATTTTGGGCTTCAAAAAGTGGATTTTTGAGATAAGGCCTCAAAGGAAGAAAATGTGGAAAATGGCAATGCGGAGAATCTGGTGAAATTTGGAGGAAAATGAAGTCAAGATAAAGAAGATATGGTGAAAAAACAGAAAAAATTTTACCAGAACAAACCCTAAATTTAACAGAACAAAAACCCTAAATTTAACAAAATAGAAACCCTAGATTTAACATAGCAGACAGAAACCCTAGATTTAACAGAGCAAATTGTCGCACTAAACAAAATAAAATAAAAATGTCAAAGGTCCGGATTTTTGATTGTCTAGATAGACAAGAGCATACTCTCCTACTTTCACACTTTCCTGCGGACGGACAGATTATATTTAAACAGAGCAGATAACAAGAAATAAATAAATTAAATGCAGACTACAGTTAGCGCCTAAAATTTTCAGAAGGATTAAAAGAGTAGACAGTAGCACTACACAGATAGAAAAGTGTCAAAGGTCTGGATTTCTGATTGTCTAGATAGACAAGAGCATACTCTCCTATTTTCACACTTTCCTATGGTCAGAGCATACAGTTGTGCTAAACAGAATAGAAAAGTGAGAGGTCTGGATTTCTGATTGTCTATATAGACAATAGCATACTCTCCTACTTTCACACAGATTATACTAAAATAGAGTAGATAACAAATCAAATAACAAATTAGATAATAGAGCTATCGTGATGCAACAGAAACAGAACAGAATAAGGAGGAGTTGTGGCACAGAAATGCAGAGCCGCGATTCTGGAACCTGCGAAAAAGATATATATATATATATATATATATATATATTATTTTTTATTTTTTTTTATTTTTTATTTTTTTTTTCTGCAGTCCTGCGTCTCACAACTCACAAAAAACCTAAAAAAAAACATTAGTTCTCAGGGACGTGAGTCCCACCGGGTGTGCCAAAATGAAGAGGGGAAAACAGATTTGAAAGGTAAACTGATCAAAACATAATGAAATAAACATGTAAAATGTTAAAATATCATTAAAAGACCATTTCACCTTGCTATTTTACCTTCTCCTTCAGATTGAGCTTGATGAAGTGAAGGTGCCCCTTGATAATGTTCCACTTGATGTGCTCCTTTGATTGCTGGATGTGGATGGCTCTCTAATATTGTGCACAAATGATAAGGATGAATGATAAGGATGAGATGATCAAGTTGCCAAGATGATTTCCGGGGCTCAAAAGGGCAGCATAAGCTTATTGGATTTCAAGATGTTCTGAATGAAGGGATGGAGCCCTATTTTATAGGAAGAGGAGAGGAAAATGAATGGCTAGGATGAATTCGAGATGAAGGGCTACAATTTACTTGTGAGCTCACACAAGCTCCAAGAGAGGGTGTGGAGACCAAGAAATATGCCCTAAAAGCATTTCGTATCTCCACACTCTACAAGATGCATTGGAGGAATTAAAAATTCTCCAAAAATGGATATTATGGGGATTAGAAGAATAAAAAGGAATTAAAAATTCCTTGGGAGAAGGAAATGTCTAGAGGAATGTGAGATTTTGAAAATCTTACATTCATCTAGAAAAAGAGCATTTAAAGCTAGTGGCTAGATGAAAGGACAACGAGTTGACTTTTTGGCTAATCATGATGATTAGCCATTAACGACTCATTAGGAGGGGGATTAGAGGAAATGTTAGGTGGGATTTATATTTGTAGGAGAATTTGACTAGGAGAGAGAATGAGTGGAGGGAACAAAACATTAGAAGAATAATGTTAAATGAGTTTAGGGAGTTTCTAGAAGAATTTATTAGGTTAATGATGAATTAAGAAAATGATTTGTAGGAATCATGTAGGTTAACTAATTAATTGAAATTAATTAGCTAAGAGGAAGATTTGTGAGGATTTGATTTTTTAGAAGAATAAAGAAAGGGATTGATTTATTAAATAAATCATATGCTATAGTGACAATATTAATTATATTTAATTAATATTGAGAAGAATTTTAATTAACATAATTAATTAGTTAATTATGTGAGGAATTAAAAATAATTAAAATAATTATTTTTAAGTGTCTACAATGCTCTTGTATAGTTGGTTTGATCATCTATGGCTTTAGCTTTTCCCTTGTCATTCTTTGGGAATGGTTCTTTAAACATCTCATTTTCTTGATTGGATGAGTGTCCTTCAATCTCAATGTCACCTCTATCAATGAGATCTTGTCTGATGTTCTTCAGTCGATGACAATTTCCTATTTTATGACCCTTTCTCTTATTGAATTCACAATACTCATCATCATTCCACCAATTTGGTTTGACCTTTGGCTCATATGGAGAAAAATCTGGAATTGTGATTACTTTGTTTGCCACTAGCTTCTTGAAAACTAACTCTAGTGGTTCTCCTAATGGAGTGTACTTCCTTTGTGACTTGGAAGTTGTTTGAGTATTCACTTGATTGTTTGTAGAACTTGATCCAGAAAAAACAATTTTGGGTCATACTGTATTGGCATCCACAACACCATCATTGACTGTGTTCTTGTTTTTGTTCCAAAATCTTGGCTTATCTTTTCCTTTAAAGTCATCTTTGTTTTCCTTGAATATCTTAATGACTCCTTGTTCAATTAGGACCTTCTCTGTCGCTGATCCTTTTTCAATGACGTCCTTGAAGGTGGACAAACAAGCTTTTCTTAGGTCATAACCAATGTCTTTGTTAACATTTTGGGTGAACATTTCTACCATTTATTTTTGTGGAATTTCACAAGAGCATCTGTTGGCTAGGTTCCTCCATCTTTGTAAGAATGATGAAAAAGACTCTCCATCTTTTTGCTTGGTGTTGCACAAAGTAGTGACTGATATGTCTGTCTCTATGTTGTATGAGAAATGTTGGATAAATGCCTCTACTAGATCACCCCATGACTTAATACCAGGTGGAAGTTGGGAGAACCATTCCATAGCTCGATCACCTAATCTTTGTGGGAATAATCTCATCAAATATGTCTCTTCTGCTGCTACTTCAATGCAAGCCATGAAAAATTGTCTTATGTGTGCCTTAGGATCTCCTTTGCCTCTATACTTATCAAACTTAGGTGTCACAAAGTGTGTAGGAAATGGAGGCATTGGAATACTCTTGTCAAATGGATAAGGACATATGTCTCTCATTATGTAAGTTGGCTTAAAAAAATCCTTGATTTGCTATTCCAAATTGTTCTTAGGTGGATATCGACTTCTTGGACCATATCCCATTCCTAAACCACTGGGTAGAGGAGGAGCATGTTGCATATATGGATGGTATTGATCATACACATGTTCATATGGAGGAGGTCTATAATGATGCTACGTATAAGGACCACTTGGTATAGAGTCATGATGAGGAATGGAATATCTGCTTTGTCCATGTATGCTATACTCTATAGGCATGTCATGAGTTTGTTCTAGTGTGTTGCCCCTAAATTTGATGCGGGGTTTCCTTGTGTCCAAATTTTGAGCATGCCTTTGAATATCCAATTGTTTTGGTGGTTGATCCTTAGCATTGGTATGTGATTGAGCATATTTTTCTGCATAAGACCTCCATAATGGTCTGCGAAGGTGAGTATCATATTCTTGACCATGTCTGTAAGGGACCTCTGGTTTTTGAAACAAAGATGATGGTGATTTAGGAACCATATGTGGTCCTCTAGTGCCTCCACTATTAGGCCTCCTTTGATCCATGTTGGAGTGAGTTTGTTGCATAGGTCGATTTTCCATTATTTGAGACATGTCAAAATCATGAGGGATCTTGGCTCCACTTTGTGCCATCAATTGTAGAAAGTATTATCTATCTCTCCTCATTATTTCCTCAACCAATCGATTGAAATGGGGATTCATAATGGTGTCTTCCACTTCTGCTGAATGTACGGAGAAGTTGTCCATATTGTCATTGTGTGTATCATTGTTGTTTGTAGTGTCCATGTTCTCAATATTTGGAACGTTTCTATAAGCATCCATGTCGGGTAATGTAGTATGATCAGAATTGAAAAAGATATCATTGTCATATTCATAGGAACTCATGTTTACAGACCCTTGAGCCTCTTTAGCTTCTCTCCTATATTTTTGGGAACAAGTTTCAACCATGAACTAGGTCTTGACCAAGATGTGTGAGACTAGATGAAAATGGAAAGATATGAAAGACCGAGAGTTGGATGAAATGTAAATAAATCTGAAGTGTACTTGCAATGTCCAAAGTGTAAGACCAAGTATGTATGTAGTAGAGTAGGTGTGGCTTCCAAAGAGATGATAGTTTCTCTTGATGAGGTAAGTTGACCTTGACTCTAAGTAAGACCAAATGAGACCCAAAGGTGATAGACCTTGATGAGGGACCACTTAGCAAAATGTTGTTGTATGTAATGTGTTGACAAAGCAAGATAACGACAAGCAAGTGACCTTTTGACTCAAGTTTAGACAAATGTGAATGTAATGTAAGGTGTAAAGCAATGATGGACTTTGTGAGACCCAAAGACAAGTTGAATTCTAGATGAAAACCTGAAAAGATAACCTAGGAAGCTCAAGAATGCTGAAACTGATTGCTCTTATTTGTTGAATTATGAAAGTCTTCAATCCTGAACATAGACGTGCCTGTATACTTCACAGACGCACTTAAAGGACACAGATTCTATTTTGTCAGACACAGACGTGGTTTTGTCAGACACAGACACATTTCTGAGATGTTGTAAATGCAATGTTGCTCAAAAGACATAGACGGGTTTCTGCCCTTCACAGATGCATTTAGATGACACAGACGCGAGTCTGTCAGACAGAAATGCGTTTCTGCAAACTTTGTGCAATTTTTCCAATCTATGAAGTTGTTTTGTTGTGACCAAATCTGAATGTTTGACTATTTTTTCGTGACAAGAGAACACAATGTTGATGAGGACTCAATGTTTGCAAGTGTTTAGACTCCAAAATGACTCAAAGACAAGTGTGTTGTTTGATGTAAAATTGTTTTGCATACACTTGAAGACACAAAAGACACAATGTTTTAATGTTTGGTCTTGAATGTTTGATTGTTCAAAATAAGTCAAGCACAATTCTTATGGCTGGCCAAGACAATAGTTGTTGATCCCACATGGAGTTTCCCCTAAGGTTACGCTATTCAAAGCAGATACTTAGATGCTTTACCCCACTGGCTACACCCTCGGCACTCACTTCTTGGGTTAGCCAAGCAGCAATCCCCACGAAAACTCCTCGTGGTGAACTTTGTATCTCTACTAAGAACCGTATGTGTGTGGGCCACTACTAGAGGTCCGACCTCGTGCCCCAACAACTAGAAGGATTTTGGCTTCTAAAACAAAAAGGTGCTAGTAAGGGCATCCACTCATGTGGCCATACATGCGACACTTTCAGCTCTATAAATACAGACAGCTCCCAGCCAGTAGGGGTTACGCCCTACAAATGATCAAATAAATTTGATCAAACGGATTTATGGGGAGACATAGTGTTGGTATGAACTAATCAACACACACTATCCATAGTTTTCACCATGGATACAGTTATTAATAGTGGTTTGGAAGAAGATGGATTTTCTTTTGCTACCACTTGGGTCATTCTCTCCTCACTAGTAGTCCTAATGACCACATGGGGAGACAGGCCCTCTAGAGATTAAACAAAAAGAGCCTATTGCTCAAGACACAAAAGACAATGGTTCAATTTTAGTGCACCAATTGAAGTGTTTGCTAGTCTATGAAAACAAGGCACACAATAAAAATAAAAAACCCTTGCCAAGGACCTACAACAAAGATCTATTAGTAGTTTGGATTGTTTGAAATAATCACCCCTTCCTGCAAGCACACAAGTTAGGTAAATTTTAGATCCAAAAGACTTTGTAAAATAGGGGCCTTCAACAAAATGATTTTGCTTCCAAGATAAGCTGCACCACTTTTGTTAGCTAGATCTGAAAATGTTAGCCCAAAATAAATCAGATCTGAAATCTGAATGATGAAAAGCTGAATCAATGAAATAAAAAATGCAACAACCGAACACAAACACATTTGTCATAGACACAGGCACTACTAGAACACATAGACGCATCTCCCGAACGCAGACGTGCCTAAAGACTAAATGAATTCAACCACAAAACCCTAGCCTAACAACAACAAATATCCACCATAACATATGAAGATTACCTAAGACAATGGAAATCAAATGAAATCACAAATATTATACCATCACATGTCCAATAGGGTCTGGATCTCCATTCTTCCTATCTCCATTGATCTTGCTTGATATATTTGCTCTCAGATTTTATGTGCACAAGAGCTCAACAAAGAATGGAAATATGGTTGCAAGTAGGATCGCATGTAAAAGGCGTAGTGTCGTCAATTGATCAAGTAGTCAGTTAGGGTTGATAATGAAGGAAGCATCTCCTTATATAGAAGACACTATATGAAATAGAGGGATAAGATTGAGAGGTGTAAAAGATAAATGGTCGGCTATGATTAAAGGGTAGGTAAAGAAAATAAGAAAATAATGAGAGGGTAGATAGGTATGAATTAAGAGATGAATGACATGTGTCATGGGTGGAAAGGTTAATGAATTAATTAAATAAATAAAGATTTATTTAATTAATAGAAGTGGGATCAATTAAATAAATAAGATATTTATTTAATTTAGGAAAAGGATAATTTAAATAAATTAATTTATTTATTTAAATGAGAAATAAGGATAGAAGAGGATAAATGAATTAATTAAATAAATAAAGATTTATTTAATTAATAGAAGAATTAGGCTTAAGATAATTAAATAAATAAAGATATTTATTTAATTAGACATCACAATTTTAGGTGTCTACAGTATCAACTCCAATATTTTGGAATAACGTATTTAAATTTACCTAAGGCGATTCAAACTTGTTGCTCCTTCCAAGTTTAATTTCATGTTCTTTAAATTCATTTAGGCACTGTTCATCTTTTTTTGATATAGAATCTTGAAAGACCTCATGATAAGAGTCAATGATACTCTCAATCTCACCATCTTCAAGTGTCTCTTCATTGATTTCATTCTCCTTCTCCTGTGTCTATAGAGCCTCAAAGGTATTGACTGTTTTGATCTCAAACTCCCTGACTTCATTCTTTTTATTCTCCTTCATAGGGGGATTCTTAGGAAGGTCAATTCTATTTCCTTCTGATGGTTCTAAAATATTGACAGAGCTTCCGCTTTTTCCTTCTAACTTGTTACCTTCTTTGTTATTATTCTTTTCTTTCTAGACCTGTTTGTGGATATTTGTTATCATAGGTTTTTTAGGATTGCTGGGACAAGCCTTAGCCCAGTGACCAACTTTTTTGCAAGAAAAGCACACAAAGGGGAGTGATTCGAACTCTATTGACTGTTCCCATAATCCAATTTTGGAGCTTATATCAATAGTGCTAGGAAGGTCCATATTCTGCAAAATGTTGACACATATACGTGCATAAACCAATCTCTTGTGAGCTGTTGTTATTGGATCTATCGCAACAAGCTCCCCAAAGGAGTTAGTGATTCCTGAGAAAACGTTCTCCACACAGTATTCCAACGGCAACCCTGGTAGTCTTACCCAAACCAGAGCAGTTTCAAAGAAAGAGTCATTGAGTTCCATGTTAGGAGACCATTTTCTCACAGATAAAGAGGATTTACCAAACATCCAGGGGCCACCACTTAAAGCAGCTTCCATATCTTCCCCACAAGAGAATGAGAAAATAAAAAAGCCCCTAGGCAGGGTAGAGACATCAACCTGACCTTTCATTCTCCATTTTCTCTTAACAAAAGACCTAACATCCTCAATATTAGGTCAAGGTCCAACAAACTTCCCCACCAGAGAAAAAGACATTAAAAAGATGCTATGATCGATAACTAAATCAGGAATCTCAATAGTAAGTTTACCCGTTTTATTATCTGATATATCTTTCACGAAGGGGAAAGATGATTTGCCAGTCAGTTTTCCAGATGCTTTCCTTGCAAAAAGACTACTCCAGGGTTTGGAAGCTTGCCCCTTGATATTTTCTGAGTCAACTTTCACTGCCTCGGGGCTCGATTCTTGGGAATCTTTCAACTTTTTATGGTTAGGAGGAGGGTCTCGTAGCCATGGGTCCCCATCCTTTCTCCCATCCTCATCATCCATTGCTTGTCCTTGAGTTGCAGTGGATTCAAAACTAGAGGATCTAGCCTCACTATTCCCTCCAATTCCCGATTTCAAATTTCCACATGCAAACGATGTTCCCTCCATTTCCTTTTTTTAATAGTTGGTCAAGAGTGGGATGCACTAAATTTTGTATGTTGCAAACAATCTTGATTCGATGATGGTATCGATTCAACGATGTCAGCAATCTAGTCACACATTAACATGGGAAGATGTGGCTTCATTGGTTAAAGAAGCTCACTGTAATGGAGATTCCAGCATTACACAAAGAGAAATTGATTTAGCATATGGTTTAAGAGATAAACATGTACGTATACATATATTAATCACCCATATTATTTAATTTTCCTCCAATTGTAATGATGTACATATTATATATGTTTGAGATTTTGTGGGTGAAGCACCACAAGGCTATGTGGTGCAATGGTCATAAATTTCACATCAAAAAGTTGGATGACATGATGAAAACTTGTGATTATGGAATAAGTGCAGTATTTCAGGTTACTAATGTTTTGTCTAGAAGGGACATACATCCTCGAGTCTCAAAAAATTGATACTATGGGATTTTAGATGATATACTTGAGTGTGATTTTAGGTCCTTCAAATTAGTTATTTTCGCCATCCAATGGTACAGGCTACGATTGAATGAAAATGATCATGGCAGAACTATTATTGAACATGATAATGTATTTACAATGGTTAATACAAGGTCGTTTGAGCAAGTTGGAAATGAGCCCTATGTTCTTCCAAGCCAATGTGAGTAGGTATTTTACTCAGAGGCTCCTCATAAACTGAGTTGGTCATTTGTTGTTAGACGTGATCTAAGAGGAAGGTCGATAAAGTATAACGTGATGGAAGAAGAAGATACCGAAGAAGTAGAATATGATGTAGATATGATCACGATCGACAATTAGTTGATGATGTTCCTAATGGAAATGTTCATGAAGAAGAACAAGATGATGATGATGATGATGATGATGATGATGATGATGATGATGATGATGATGATGACGATGATGGCGATGATGATGATGGCAATGATGATGATGATGGCGATGATGATGATGATGATGATGATGATGATGATGATGATGATGATGATGATGATGATGATGATGATGATGATGATGATGATGATGATGAGGATGATGATGATGATGACGATGAGGATGCTGATGCTGATGGTGATGGTGATGATGATGATGATGATGATGATGATGATGATGATGATGATGATGAGTTGGATGAAGAAGAAGATCAATGACATGAATGAAATGTATTGGTATGCGATTAGAATATTATCTATTTGATGGTCATGATGATGAGTTGGATGAAGAAGAAGATCAATGACATGAATGAAATGTATTGGTATGCGATTAGAATATTATCTATTTGATATTGATTTCTTGATAGAAATATATTTCACTTATATATATGGTCACATAATTAATTCATTGTGTTTTAAATTCTAATGTCATTACATAATTTATTCATGATGTCCTAATAGTAGAACCATGCCACCCGTAGGAGATGGAGACATATAGAGTGTCAGATAGCCCTCATTTTATTTTAGAGCATGTAGACCATGGTGAGAAAGTTGAGCATGATTCAGGTAGACAACATCACGAATGTGATGGGGCCCCACTAGGTAAAGATGACCATTGTTATTCCTTTAAATGAATTTAATTGCAGTTGGTGTATTGATTAATGTAACCTTTCGCATTTCAATTGCAGAGAATTTAGAGGGTGTTCAAGATGTTGAGGATGAGGCTAGACAAAATGATCAAGAACATGATAATGCCCCATCAGGTAAAGAGCACTCCTGTAACTTTATTTTAATTAATGGAATACTTGTAACAATAATAATAAAAATCATGAATTTAACCTATTTCTTTGTTATTGCAGAACCCCCCCTTTGCATACGCGTCCTCGTATTGAGTACAGGACTAAGCATACATTAACTAGATCATGAGCATAGGGCAAAAGAACTGAAGAGGGGACAAATGATGATGACAATGATGGTCCAATTAGTCTTTACCTCCAAGCTTCAAAAAGAAAGAAAAATAAAATGATTGTAATCTTATTATATGTTAACAACTGGATTTTATGTGTTAATGAATTTAATTATGTGTTAATGAATGTGATATGTGTTAATGAATGTTACTTGTTAATGAATGTTGATGAATGCTACGCGTTAATGAATATTAATGAATGTTATGTGTTAATGAATTTTCCGTGATAATGAATGAATGTTATGTTTCATTAATGGATGAAAGAATTTTAGATGTTAACAGGGAATTTAGAGTGATTTTAGGGGGGGGGAGGGGCCAAATGAGCTTCCACCTTCGCGTGCTTGGCCCTATTAAGCAGATAATATTAAACTATTCTTGAAACAAAGAGAAGCTCAATAAAGTAACATACTTTTCAATATTTCATTATACTCCATTGTTAATCTTATTGATGCTAAGCATCTTGTTTGCAGGCTACATATACAATGTTGTAGGTTGTGAACATGCTTCTATGAGACAATTCCCAATTACAAGTGAATGCATGCCTCATTGGTTTTGTGAGTTTATTTTGTTCTAGGATAGACATACTTTCTTTGTTCATTCCTTAACATTTGCTCATTTTGTTTTAGAATATACACACTACCTCATTTTGTTCATTCATTGTTCATTTTGAGTTTGTTTTGGGTCAAATTTGAAGAAAGAACATGCATAAAAGGAGGTGGAACTGTTGGAAACTGACTGTTAAACTAGTTACTGATTCTTCACTAAAAATCCTAGATCCTGATTCTAATTCTGCCTCGGTCCTAGTCCGAGCCTGATTCCCCTTGGACCCCTCCAAGGTCCTTCTTAGGTGGCTGGGTCCTCAATGATTATTCATCATCTGTTGTGCCTAATTTTGGAGCAAATTAATAAAGTAGTGTTGGCTGCAAAGTGTACAATTTAAATTGCTATCTCATATATGTTGCAACCTTTTGTAAGGGGTGTGATCTGACCCAAATTGCTATTCAAATTGTAATTATCATAAATACATGACCTTTCATCATGGGTGCAATATGATCTTTATTTCTATTTTTGTTGATTTCTTCATACTATCATAAGGACGTGTAACTGCTATTAGTGATTTCTTATTGGTCAACTAGTTATCATATTGATTAGTAATCAGCTTTGAGATCTTCCAATAGTTATAGTGGCATTATTTATCACTAGATTTTGTCATCCTACTATATTGATGACTATATCTAGTATTGTGAATATTTTTCTAAGGGTTTCAAGACCTAATTGAGCATAATTAATCAAATCAGTTTCTGCATCTATGCAATTCACTGTATGAGTGTTTACTTTGATTTCATTTCAGTTTGTCATAAACTAAATAAATTCAAGATTACATTTGCTCTCAGCTGCTTTTATATCATTGGAGTAGATTTTATGTCATGTGTGTGTGTGTGTGTGTGTGTACAGACGTACCCATACCCATACCCAAGGATTTTTTTTTGCCAATTTTGTGAATCCATACCCGATTTTGTATATGTATGCATGCCCGAATCGATAACTTAGTTGTTAAATTATCTAAAAGTCATCTTGTCTCATTTATGACCTATGAAGGGCTTCTAACTAATGTAGAACTAATGAAATTATCCTCAAACTCCACCTTTTTCAGGCCTCAAACTGATGATGAACTTAGAAATCCATATTTTCTCTAAAAACTAATGCCTAAACTGATGAATGATACTAAGAACTTGGATTATAACTTGAAGTTCACTTAACTGAAACTCCCACCCTTTAGTCACTTCCATGTGCATGTTTATGGTAGTCCAATCTACTAAAAAATACTATCATGACTACACTTTCATTTCTCATAGAAGGTGATCATATCTCCATGTTGCATTGTCTAATCTCAAACTTATTGTCAGGTGCGTCTATATTTAGAAGCTGATTTATATCCCAATCCTTATTCTTCACTCCTCATTACTGGTTTGCAACATTGTATCACCATTGTACTGAGCCTTTGTGCATGCCTTATGACTATTACATCTTTGAATTCCTTTGAGTTCTTTTTTTTCTTTGATAGACTTGATCTTCTTATCTCTCTATGATTGTACTTTGTCTTTGATTTGGTTTGCGACAAGGCTTTTATGGACTACAATTGGCATTGATGGAATCTCCTTGTATTTCCACTAAGTTTGGGGCCTTGAAATGGAGTGTGCGCCTTATGATGGAATTGTCTACTTTGTGTTCTACAATATTCTCTTGTCTCCAACTCAAATGATTATCTTTTATGACTAGATATATCTTTGTAAGTGATTTCTTTGTTAATCATTATCTCCTTGAGTTGTGTATGTCTAAGACTAAAATATTGTTCTTGATAGTCTTGATGCTCACTATTTTGTAGAGATTTCCTTAGGCACATGAACTATCATATGTTGCCCTTTAAACAAGGTCTAGGACTATACCTAACCCTACATTGTTATCCATGACTGCATATTGAGTTCTAGGTCTCTATCTTTATAATATCCTCCTTTGATAGTATTTTTAAACAACAATATGACTATCTGTATGACTATTTATGAATGCTTTATGTACTAGATACAAGACATTTTTGACATTTACTATTATGATTCATTATGATAAGTCTTCTCATGCATTCTTGTAGCTATTTCATCTTTATCTTCCTGATAATGAAGTACCTACTGCGCTTAATCCTTTGTAAGCTCACTGATATTAATGTTGTTGATATTAATCCTTTGTAATCGGCAAAAGTCAACCCAATGGTAACACCAACAAGTAGAAGCATGTGATTGGGATAGCATACACTGTTTAAGTCCATTGACAGAACACATACTAGCGACAATGGAGAAATCTTGTCTTGTCGATAGCCAATGAGGCTATCAGTACAACTTATCTCGATGGACACTAGCAAAAAGTAAAATGCATCGGCAAAGGTTACGATGATAAAGGGTCATTGGTGTAGACAAAAGCAGTTGGGATATTTTTTTTTAAATGTTGGGGAAAGTTGGAATTCCAATGAACACCTCAAGACAAATGACGATGTTGCCATACGTGTGATGACAAAAATGTCACAAGATGCAGCCTTCTCCATCATCTTAATCGTCAAAATTCTGACATCTCCTTGAAGATGGTCCATCGACAAAACACACACTAGTGGCAATGGAGAAATCATGTCTTGTTGATAGCCAATGAGGCTATTGGTAAGACTTATCCTGATGGAAATTGGCAAAAGTAAAATGCATCGGCAAAGGTTACAACGTTAAAGGGTCATCGGCAAAGGTTACAACGTTAAAGGATGCAACGAGGTCAAAATTTTGACGTCTCCTCGTCAAACAAACATGCCACCTAGAGACAATGGAGAAATCTTGTCTTGTCGATAGCCGATGAGGCTGTCGGTAAGACCTATCTCGATGGACACTTCCAAAGTTAAAATGCATCGGCAAAGGTTATGACAATATATAAAGGGTCATTGGCAGAGGTCACGATGATAAAGGATGCAACAAGGTCAGAATTTCGACGTCTCCTTGTCAAAAAAACATACTGCGGGTGCAAAGAAATTTTTGACGTGGTGTTGTCTGAATTTTGATGTGAATCCTGTCGTCAAAATCAGCGACAAACAAATATGTCAGAATTCTAACATTTAGTTGTCTAAGTTCCAACAAACGGTCATCGAAAATTTGCTCCAAATGTAGTAGTGTCAACACCTGAACTACTAAGGACCTAAAAACATAATAGTGGACCATCCATAGAACATAGACATCAAATCTAGAACCAAAAGCTATCATCTTCAAAGGTGGAAGAGTGCATATCATTCTCCCATAAATACTTAAAATAATCCTTCCTACATATTTCAACTTCCACTACTATTAGTTTTCACAAACACCACATACTCACTCGATATCACCACCAAACAATATACCAACATCTAAACACTCATTTCCAAATCTTTACATGTTAGGAAGCATATCAAGTTGACATCAATGATAACACTGAACACACAATGCTAACATATTCATCACTATTGGAATTGCACTAGTTCCCCACCCACTCTTAACTATTCATCACAGTTGGAATACCATTAGAATTGACTTCATATTTGATGTAGGAGCATCCCTGGTTCATGGCAATCTTGCATCAACTAAAAACATTTTCTTTTCAGTTTGTTTCCTGTTTTGCAATTTTAACATTTTTTTCTGTGTTTCTTTTCATTTGCTCATTGGATCTTGTAGGGATGGACTTTTTTCATGGACATGTTCATCTACCTTATCCCAAGTCCATGGGACGTTTGGATCTTTTTTCGGCAAGTTATCGCTTCTGGAACCTACGACAGTTTGCTGGCTTAGAATATTGGAACCACTTGGACCTATGTGCTATTGGCGAATCTAGCTGATCAAATATGTAGTTTGTGGAGCTTCAGTTTGTTGTTTCCAATATTCCTTGCATGTGGCCAACCTTCACTTGGGTTCGCACTTCATTCTATGTATTTTCTAGAAGGATCTCTTTGGTGGAGGCCAACCTTGTTGTTTTACACATTTCATCTTGTTCATCGATGTTTTTTTCATCTTGGGCCGACACGGATCATTATTGATCATATAAATCAATGTAAATTTGCATTTAGAAATCAGTTATGAGAATATAGAAGAATAATCATAAGTTTAGGAGGTTTGGATTTGACTCGCATTCTTGCTAGAGCCCCGATATTGTAATGAGCATGTATGTTATCAAGCCCGTGTGTTGAATCTTGTAAGCTTGCATGTTGTCAACATATTTTAATTGATTTTCATGATATAATTCAGTCTTTTCTGCATTTCCTCCATCACATTGTATTTCTTTTTTTGTGTTAACTCTTGATGCACGATCCGAACTATTCTCTTTGAGGA
The DNA here is from genome assembly GCF_030272615.1 of Cryptomeria japonica. NCBI lineage: Eukaryota > Viridiplantae > Streptophyta > Pinopsida > Cupressales > Cupressaceae > Cryptomeria > Cryptomeria japonica. Next base: position 465,190,005 of record NC_081405.1, on the reverse strand, counting down.
CCCTCTCTGCCATGACTGCACCAAGTGGTATCAGAGAAAGTTTTTGTTCTAGAGATTGTGGAGTCCTGTAAGATTTTGTTATAGGGTGGTGAATTGAGAATCCGACCTATAGTTGTAGAGGACTGGTGTAAAGATGGCATGAAGAGGAAATGTTAGAGGTGGTGGAGTGTGTGGAAATGCAAACCCTATTGTGATGGAGATGTTGAGAGGAATTGCAGCCCGATTGGAAGCTGTTGAAACGACCCAGAGAAGAGGTTGACATGTTGAAGATGTGAGTGATGATGATGAAGAAGAAGTAGTAGTTGGAGAACAAGGAGAAAATCCACCGGTGAATGATCCAGATGAAGAGATGTTTATAAGAGCATTGTCAAGAGTGAATAATAGACCATATTTTACACCACCGAATTATGATGGCAAGTTGGATTTAGATGAATTGTTGATTGGATCAAGAAGATGGAAATGTATTTTGGTTTTGAAGGTACCGTGGAAGATAAGAAGGTAAGATATGCTTGCACTAAGTTGAAAGGTCATGCATCTCTTTGGTGGGAACATTTGCAAGTTGATATACAAAGAAGAGGTAAAGAGAAGATCAAATATTGGGAGCGGATGGTCAACAAGTTGAAATCAAAGTTTATGTCTGTCGATTATCAAGTGAATCTATTCTGGAAGTTGCAGAACCTAAGGTAGAAGGAATCTAGTGTGAAGGAGTATACCGAAGCATTCTACAAGTTGAATATCAGATCTAGACATATTGATGATGAGATCAAACAAGTTGCTAGGTACCTGAATGGGTTGTGGATGTCTATACAAGATGAACTTAGTCTAATAAAGTTGTAGAGTATTGAAGAAGCTTATCAGAATGCCCTAAAAGCATAAGAGAAGTTGAACAAAAGACATGAGAAAAAGAAGAGAGGTAGAGGTGGAAGGTTTTCTGGAGGAATATTTCAAGGTGGAAGAGACTATTTTGGAGGAAGAGGACCTTGTACGGATCAGAATAAAGACAAGGAAGCTAGAAAAGATGGAAGTTCATACTGAAAGGATGATAGAAAATTTTATCGGATGAGAGAACCTGATGGCTATAGAAATGAGGGTTACAGAAAAGAAGGCAAAAGACAAGATAAAAGGGTGTTTAGAGGAACTTGATTTAAGTGTGGAGGAGAAGGACATTGTGCTTTTGAATGTAAGAAGACCAAGAACACTAGAAGGAAATCATTGGTGGAAGAAGACCATATAAAATCAGCTAATAAATTGGAAGATGGAGAATTGTTGGTCATGAGGACAACTTTGTGTCATGTACCAGAGATGATGAGGAGCCCTTGCAGAGGGGGAATTTGTTCAAGACCAGATGTAAGGTACCCGATAAGTATTGTAAAGTTATTATTAACAGTGGTAGTTTAGATAATCTTGTTTCAGAAGAGATGGTGAATAAGTTGAAGATGGAAAGATCGAAGCACCCCAAACCCTATTAGATAGTGTGGACTCAAGATGATCATAAGATACTAGTAAGTGAACAATGTTTGGTGAAACTGAAAATTGGATCTTATCATGATGAATTTTTGTGTGATATTATGCATATGGATATTTATTATATCTTGTTGGGTAGACCTTGGCAGTTTGATAGGCGAGCAATACATGATGGGAAAAAGAACATATGCATTATTGTTGCAAATGGGATGAAGAAGACCTTGTTGCCCTTGGAGGAGCCTTTGAAGAGTGAAGTTTGTACAAGTGCTAGAATTTGTTTGGTGGATGGAAGGAAAATCCTGGATGCAATGAGACATGAGAGTGCATGTTTTTTTATAGTTCCTAAGAAGACAAGATCCAGAGCATGAAGAAGAAGAACCAAAAAAGATAAAGGAGTTGCTGACAGAATATGGAGATATCATTTCAGATTATGTACTTGATGGATTACCCCCTGTAAGAAGTATTAGTCATTGCATGGACCTGATTCCCAGAGCTATTTTGCCTAATAAAGCAACACATCAGATGACATTGACAAAAAATGAAGAGTTGAATAGACAAGTGCATGAATTGTTGAGGAAAGGTTTGATCAAAGAAAGTTTGAGCCCTTGTGCAGTACCAACAGTGTTATCACCTAAGAAGAATGGAGAATGGAGGATGTGTACTGACTCTAGAGAATAAACAAGATCACAGTAAAATACAAGTTTCCTTTGCCTAGGATGGATGCCATAATGAATTATTTGAGTGGAGCCAGATACTACACAAAGATAGACTTGAAGAGTAGATACCATCAGATCAGAATCAAAGAAGGGGATGAGTGCAAGACAACATTCAAGACAAATGAAGAACTATATGAATGATTGGTGGTGCCTTTTGGATTGCCTAATGCACAGAGTATTTTCATGAGGTTGTTGAATGAGAGGTTGAGAGAAGAGAAGTTGTTGATAAACATTAAGAAGTGCAGTTTCATGAAAGAAGAGTTAGCCTATTTGGGATTTGTGATATCTGCAAATGAATTGAAGGTGGATCCAAAGAAGGTAAGAAATTTTTGAATGGCCTACACTAGAAAGAATTGGAGAAGTAAGATCATTCCATGGATTGGCTAGTTTCTACCAGAAGTTTATCAAAAAATCCAGTTCAGTTTGTAGCCCTATGATAGAAGAAATAAGAAGAGATAGGAAGGATTTCAAGTGGACAACCAGAGAAAATATTAGTTTTGAATTGTTGAAGTAGAAGGTGATTGATCATCCTTTTTTGGCTTTACTGGATTTTGGAAAAGTATATCAAGTGGACTATGATGCAAGTGGGAATGCACTTGGAGTAGTGTTAAGTCAAGAAGGAAGATCAGTAGCATATTTCAGTGAGAAGTTTTATGATGCAAGAGGAAGATATTATGTGTATGATCAGGAGTTTTATGCCATAATTCAAGCATTGAAGAAGTGGAGACATTATTTGTTGCCTAAGGAGTTTGTGTTGTATACTGATCACCAAGATTTGTAGTACTTGAATAGTCAGAGTAAGATGAATCAGAGACATATGAGATGGGTGGAATTATTGCAGGGTTATACCTTTGTGTTGAAACATAGAAGTGGGAAATCAAATAGAGTTGTTGATGCTTGAAGTAGAAGGATGAATTTACTGACAGAGATGAGAGTGGAGGTATTAGGTTTTGAGGAATTGAAGAACTTGTATGCGGATGACCTAGATTTTGCAAAACCTTGGAAAGCTTGTAAGGGACCTGTTACGGTGGATAGAAGTAAGTGGTTGGACTATTTTATTCAAGATGAGATATTGTTTAGGGGAGTTCATTTGTGTATACTTAGGAGTTATATGAGAGAGTTTGATAAAGGAGTAGCATAGTGGAGGATTAGCTAGACACTTTGGTGTTGATAAGACAATAGCCTTGATTAGTGAGAATTAATTTTGGCCTTAGATTCATAAGGATGTTAGGAAATTTGTTTAGAGTTGTAGAGTTTGTCAACTTGCAAAAGGTAGTAGTCAGAATGTTGGATTGCATAATCCTTTGACAGTTCCTAGAGAGACCTTGAGAGGACATAAGCATGAACTTTACACTTGGATTGCCTAAGACACAAAGAGGAAACGATTCTATATTTGTGGTGGTAGATAAATTCTCAAATATGACACATTTCATACCCTATAAGAAGACAATAGATGTAGTGCATGTTGTTGATCTATTTTTCAAGGAGGTGGTGAGATTACATGGATTACCTAAGAGCATAGTTTCTGATAGAGATACTAAGTTTTTTGGACATTAAATTTGGAGAACACTTTGGAAGAAGATGAAGACAGAATTGAAATTCAATTCTACTTTTTACCCGCAAGCTGATGGACATACAGAAGTGGTAAGTAGAAGTTTGGGAAATTTGTTGAGATGCTTAGTTGGAGAGAAAATACGAAATTGAGACTTGATCCTTGCACAAGCAAAATTTGGCAACAATAATTGAGTGAACAGGAGTACCAAAAGAAAACCTTTTGAGATTGTTATTGGAGCACACCCTAGAGGTATATTAGATTTGAGGGATATCAATAATGAAGACAAGAGGAGTGTTGAACCAGAAGCATTTGTAGTACATATGCAAACTATGCATACTCAAGTTGAACAACATTTGGAGGATATGAACAGTAAGTATAAAGAGAAAGTAGATTAGAAGAGGAGACATAAGGAATTTGAATTTAGCGATGAAGTGATGGTATATCTGAGAAAAGAGAGATTCCCAATTAGAACCTATAATAAGTTACAGGTGAGGAAGTTTGGACCTTGTAAGATCTTGAGGAAATTCAATTTCAGAAATGTATATGAAGTGGATTTACTAGATAGTTTGGGTATTTCACCTATATTCAAAATTGTAGATCTACATCAGTACCATGAGGCAGAATTTAGTGAGAACAATGTAGTAGACTTGGAGAAATAGATACCCCAGAGGGAACCAGATCATATTGAAGATATTTTGGATAGTAGGATTGGGCGTAGCACCCAGAGCAACCAATACAAAGAGTATCTTGTGAACTAGAAAGGCAAACCAGTTGAAGATTCATCATGGATTTCTCAAGAAGAGGTAGACCATCTTGGTTTTCCTCTAATCCCAACAAAGTGAGGGAATCATGTTTTCAACAACCCCAGATGTCTAATGTAGGAGCATCCTCGGTTCATGGCAATCTTGCATCAACCAAAATCATATTCTTTTTAGTTTGTTTCTTGTTTTGCAGTTTCAACATTTCTTTCTATGTTTCTTTTCATTTGCTCACTGGATCTTATGGAGCTAGATTTTGTTCATGGACATGTTCATCTACCTTATCCAAATTCCACAAGATGTTTGGATCTTTTTCTAGTAAGTTATCGCTTCCAGAATCTGGGACATTTTTTTGGCTTAGAATACGAGAACCACTTGGACCTATTTGCTATTGGCAAATCTTGTGAATCATTTCTATAGCTTGCGGAGCTTTAGGTAATTGTTTCCAACATTCCTTGGAGTGTGTCTGAACTTCCCTTGGGTTCACACTTCATTCTATGGATTTTACAGATTGATCTCTTTGGTGGAGGCCGACCTTGTTGTTTTATACATTTCATCTTCTATCGATGTTTGTTTCATCTTAGGTTGACACGGATCATTCTTGATCATATAAATCGATGCAATTTTACATTTAGAAATCAGTTATGAGAATAGAAGAATAATCATAAGGTTAGGAGGTCTGGAGTTGGCTCACATTCTTGCTTGAGCCCAAATATTGTAATGAGCATGTATGTTGTCAAGCCCGTGTGTCGAATCTTGTAAGCCCGCATGTTGTCGACAGATTGTAATTAATTTTTATGATATAATTCAGTGTTTTTTGCATTGCCTCCATCACATTGTGTTTCTTCTATTGTATTAACTCTTGATGCATGGTCCAAATTGTTCTCTTTGAGGACCCTCTCCTATTGTCGCTGCACCAATATTCCAACAATCTCACACTTAAAGTCAAATTTTTCTCTTATAAATAATTCCTCTACTAAAAATCCAATGTTAATGCCACCTATCATCAAGTAATATGCAATCCTAGAGAATTTTTTCTCCGAATGAACTTCTCTCTACCTATAAGGTTTGTCATAATATTTGTTGGATTTATATAAGTGTGTATCTTGTCAAAAGATATCTATCCTCCCACCACCTCACATACAAAGAGATACTGAATATCAATATGCATTTTTATGGAATGGTAAGTGGAGTTATGTGCTAAGTGTAAAGCACTTTGACTGTCACAATGCAACACAATTTTATCATGTTTTAATTATAATTCACCCAAAAGTCTATGAATCCAGATTGTCTCCTTGCTAGCCTATGTGCTGCCATATATTCTTCTTCAGTAGTAGACAATGCTACCACTATCTGAAAAAGTTGATACCCAACTAACAAAACCTCTAGCTAAGGAGAAAACAAAACCTATACTTGACTTTCTCTTATCTTTGTCTCCTTCAAAATTTGCATTCACATACCCATTAATCTGAAGGCTACTCTCACTACAACATATAGCAGCATTTGAAATACCCCGCAAATATCTAAGAATCCACTTCACAATTTTCCAATGATCAATACTTGGATTTACCATGTGAGGACTAACAACTCCCACTTCTCGCACAATGTATGGTCTTGCGCACACCAGGGCAAACATAATACTACCTACTGCTAATGAGTATGGTACATGAGATATCTATGTCTTCTTTGCTTCTATGCTAGGGCACTATTCTAAAAACAATTTAATATGAACAATAAATAGAGTACTAACTGCTTATGCATTCTTCATATTGAAGCGCTACAAAAACTTCTACACATAAGTTTTGTGTGACAAACACATTTTCTTGTTATTTTTGTTTCTATGTATCCTCATTCCAAGAATTTGATTACCACCAACATATCATCAACATATGGTAGTAGAATAATAAAATTTTCATCATCATACCTTTGAACATAGGCACAATGATCAACCTCATGTTTACTAAAACTCAAACTCACCATGAAGGAATCAAACCACTTGTACTGACACCTTGGTGCCTATTTCAAACCATACAACTATTTTTTCAGCCTAAAAACAAGATTTTCTTTATTTTTTTCCTCAAAACCTTATAGTTGTTTCATATAAATCTCCCCAAAGAGATCACCATTTAGGAAGGTTGTTTTAACATCTAATTGTTCTAAATCCAAATCAAGACTAGCAACAATAGCTAAAATAACTCTAAAAATACTTAACCATATAACAGGTAAAAAAATTTCATCAAAATCAATACCAAACTTCTATGCATACCCCTTGGCCACCAACCGAGCTTTATATCTCTCCAAATTTTCATTTATATCCCTCTTCAATTCAAAGACCCACTTGTTCCCAATATATTTTCTCCCCTTAGGCAATGGCACATGCTCCCATGTATTGTTGTTATGTAGAGCTTCCATCACCTCTTACATATATAGAAAATCTTCATTTGCTTGCACATTCAACTTCATAAGCCTCCTGATATGAACTAGGTTCACTTACATCAATTAGTAATGCATAAGAAGAATTACAAGGAGAGTACCTTCCTAGTGATTTGGATAATATAATGGACCTCCTTACAATGGGTAATATTTTACCCTATGAATTTGTCTGTTCATCTTGTTGATTTTCATTTGGCACCTCTGAATTATCTTCATATTTTTCCATCTCTACTGGAATAACTTTTGTACCTTGTTTCTATGTACCTCTTTTAATTAATTTTTTATTAAAACAAACATCTCGGCTAATAAAAATCTTGTGGGCTATAGTATCCCACAACATGTACCCCTTTGTACCTTCTACATAGCCAAGAAAAACATATTGTGTGGACCTCATGTCCAACTTAGTTCCATTGTCTCTAAGATGTATGAGCATAAGTAACATAACCAAAAATGTGAAGAAATGAATAATAAATAGGTTTAGCATTTCATACTTCATAGGTTTACCTTCCCCCCCATACCTACACCTATAAGATGTCTACATGTCTATATTATCAACACAAGATTAGAGGATAGTTAGATACATGATCATCATGATAAATCATACCCTTACTTTATCTAGATCAATCACATAGTAATCACCTACTAAATTTTCATAGTTGAACAAGGTGTGCATAATATTCTAAAAGGAGAGCAATGATCATTTCAAACCCAAAAGAGAAAGACCTAAGGGTTAGACCTAATGTCTCGGGGGCTCATCACAGATGACCTTTCCTACATGAAATCGTAGAGATTTTGTAGTTTGAAAAATAATTTAAAAAAAAAAAATCGGAAGAGAAAGACCTAAGAGCCAGACCTAATGTCTTAGGGGCTCATCACAGATGGCCTTGCTTATGTGAAAGCGCAGAGATTTCATAGTTCAAAAAATAATTTAAAGAAATATACGCTATAACGTAGGCAAGGCCATCTGTATTGAGCCCCCGAGACATTAGGTTTGGCCCTTAGGTCTTGCTCTTCTGGGTTTGAAATGATCATGCCTCTCCTTTCAGAATCTTATGCACACCTTGTTCATCTATACAAATTTAGTAGGTGATTACTATATGATTGATCCAAATAAAGTAAGGGTGTGATTTATCATGATTATCATGTATCTAACTATCCTTTGATCTTGTGTTGATCATCTAGACATGTTGACATCTGACAGGTGCAAGTATGAGGGGGAAGCCAATTACATTGTCATGGAATGCGAGAGCGAATTGGGTAAGAAAGAGGTACGTTATGATGTAAAGTAAAAGAAGCTTTATGTTATTGTTTTAACATTTATTCTTGGTTGGAAAGGTTGCATGTTTATTGATACTATCACTTTTAGTTTTTCAAATAAATTTGGTGATGATTTAAAAAAGAAAAAAAAAATTATTGCAAAATACATAAGTTTGGAGTGGGATAAATAGGTTGTGTAATGTACATTTAGCATGTAAATTTTGGGCATTGCATTGTGGGCTATAGTATCCCACAACTTGTACCCCTTTGTACCTTCTACATAGCCAAGAAAAATATATTTTGTGGACTTCAAGCCCAACCTAGTTCTATTCTCTTCTAGGAACATGAGCATAAGCATCATAACCAAAAATGCAAAGAAAAGAATAATCAATAGGTTTACCATTCCATAATTCTTCAAAAAAATTTATCATCAAGAGTTGTTGTGGGTGATCTATTGATCAAGAAACAAGTTGTAGAAATAGCCTCATCCCCAAAAAAATTCTCCAAACCAGTAGTACTTAGCATGCATCTAGCTCACTCCATAATTGTATAGTTCATGTGTTCAAAAACACCATTTTGTTGTGGTGTCCTAACGACTATCAATAACCTTGAAATTCCATGCTCACTAAAAACTAGTTAAAATCCCCTCAAGAAAATTCACCTTTCTTGTCTATTCTTAGATATTTTATAGTGTTGGTGTAAATAATTATTCATGTTGGATATTATTACACCTTACTTAAGTTTACTTAGGAAATGCATTTCATAGTAGTTTGGGTATGAGAAACTTGGGTGTTTGTGCCACATTGGGATAGTGTGTGTAGGAGAATTTCTACCTTTTATGGTGTTGATCTTGTTACTACTTTATTATATCCACTTATTTTGGAGTGATAATTCCACCTTCGGTGGGTGATCCACCTCACTTGGAATACTTTATTGTTTCTCCTACCTACCACACCTATTTCCTACCTACCCTTGTTTCTTATTTAGCCACATGTCATGTTTGTGTGCTCACATATCCATATTGCCTTGACTATATATACAGGCTCATCTACATTATGTAATTGATTATGTAATGATCTAGTTGATCAGTATTTTCTTGATAGAATATAGTTTTTTTCTATCATCTATTTTGTTCTCTCTTATTTGTGCTTTCCATTGCCTCCAGATCTTGGCAAAATCTCACATGGTATCAGAGCCATTAGAGTGTCATTGGTTTGCTAATTGAGAGAAATTTGATGCTATTTGGGGTTTGCATTTTGGAGCTTTCTATTGCAAGTTATTATTGAAGCTTGATGGGTCAAATCTGAGGTCACCATTGGATTGAGGAGGTCCAAGAAAGTCAGTTTTGCCTTTGTTTCATCCAAATCAGACTTCAGAGGCCAAATCTAGAGGCATTTGAAGTTTGAAGTTGTAACGGAAATGTTCCAGAAATTATAATTTTGCAAGCAATTTTCAAATAGCGACATCTCACTCATCTAGACTCCCTTTTTCAAGATTTTTTTTTTGTTTTGAGGTAGAATTTTGTGATCTGTACAGTGGTGTAGGATTTTTCTGATTTTAGGATACATATTTCTTCTAAAACCGTGAAATCTCGATCTTTACAACTTTGGAGGCTTCGTTCAGGCTCATATGGACACTTTTTCAGGTGTTGTTTTTTTTTAAAGTGCATTTTTTGTTGTCTACTTTCATAATATGCTATTTTTTTGCATTGATTTTGAGTAGAAATTGTACTTTTAGTATTTGGTCATTTTTTGGCCTATTTGGTACTTGTATTTTGTTTGGATCTTAGTTTAGATCACTAATAGTATTTGTTGAAGTCTCTTATATCTCATTTTGAGAAGTTGTAAAATTGAAATCAAAAGTCCACCTTGCCTTGTTTTGCAAGTGGCCTATTGTACACGCACTAAGTATAAAGTGCCAAATCATGATTTTTTGGGGGGGGTTTCTTGATTGAGTAATTTGGGGGGGGGGGGGGGGGGGTGTCTTGTGTGATTGTGCCTCTCTCTATCTTGTGTTTTTTCATTTTGGTGCTATGGGTTCTCCTAAGTTTCCTCTCTTAACTCCTCATAATTATGCTACTTGGAAAATTGATGCATGGATTAAACTTATGAAAAAGGACTAACTCGTTATATTGATGGAACTATTGTTGCTCCTGCTGATCCTAAGGTTGATCCTGTTGGTCACTTGGATTGGCTCACTAAAAATATCATGGCAATTAGTACCTTAAGAAAGTATGTATCAAAGGATCTCATTTTTTATATTGAGAAATGTACTCTAATTAAGGATTCTTGGCGAAAGTTTCAAGACTTGTATGGTCAAGTTGATGAGATTAGGGGATATCAGATTGATAGTGATCTCACCATGTTAGATCCCAAGAACTTTGATACTATACAAGATTATGTCACTAAGGCAAAAGAGTTGATGGCACAACTCAAGGATTGTGGCATTGATAATAAGGATACTCAATTGATCTTCAATTTGATGAGAAAGCTTCCACAAGAATATGCAGCATTTGTTTCTAGTTTCCAAACCCATAGGATGACAATGGGTTCAAGCTACACAATGCCTACATTTGATGCTTTCACTAAAATGTTGATGATGGAACAAACTAAGTTGATGAGCATGGGAATTCTTAAGACTTCTAAGTCTCTACCATTAGTGGCAAATCAAGGAAAGGACAACTCCAACAAGAAGAAATGGCAATCAAAGCCTAAGGAAAAAGCATCACCTTCTCCACAACAAGGAGATTCATCCTCTTCCAAGAGGGACAATTCACCTAAGAGGGAGAGACCTACTTGTGCCTATTGTAAAAAGTGGTCATGAGGAGCGTTGTTGCCATTCTAAGAAGATTGATGAGCTCACACATATCCTCAAAAAGCATAACATTGATTTGCCTAATGTCTACAAGAAGGATGATTCATCAACTTCCACTTCCTCACATTCAAAAGGAAAAGGGAAAGCATTCATGGCTTCTACAAGTGGGAAGACTCACTCTTTTGGGACAAGAAAAGGAAAAGATCTTTGTTCTACTACAAGTCATAATTCAAGGAGATGGCTTCTAGATTCAAGGGCTTCTCATCATATGACATCTGCATAGTCTATGTTCTCTTCATTTGAGCCTTGCACCATGCCGCAGATTTTGATGGGCAATCATACATACATGGATGTGATTGGGAAAGGATCTATTGCCATTGGGGATAAATCCTTCAATAATGTGTTGTGTGTACCCCAGTTGACAAACAATCTTCTTTCCATCTATCAAATCACACATGGCACAACTAAGAGAATTGTGGAGTTCACACTTGAGTCATTTTTCATTAGAGACTTGGAGACTAGAGCTATCATTGTGACTGGGGTGGTTGATCATGCATATTGGTTATACTCCTTTTCAGATTTTGTTGATGATAATGATTTCACATATGATGATTCTACACATGATGATCATACTTCTTGTGATGGTTCAGATTTTGAGAACTTTGGGTACTTAAACTTTGGGATTCTCACATGTGACCCCGTTCTTGAGCCTTGCATTTCATCTCCTCCTATTGATATCACATCCCCTATTGCACCTGATGATGCAAATAGAGAGACAATTTTGCCTTCATGTGATTCAGTGCAGCAGGATATTTTATGTCTTCCAGCTTCAGTTTCATGGGATGACTACTTGACAGACATTGCAGGTTTGTTTGTGGAATCCTACAATGCATATTTTGGGGACATCATTGATGATATTTATCTTCTCTTTGATGAAGAAGATCCTTCTTTGATTGTTGCGAGGGAACACTTCGACCCTCTTGTTCATTCTCTATATGATCATTCTTTCAAGCTTGACATGATTGTGGATACTTATTTACAATAGTTGGAGGAGGTCTCTTTATGTTTAGAGGAGACATGTGAGTCTTTGGACATTGTTCTACATCAATCTCCACTAGATCTCAGAGTGCCTTTTTCAGTAGTGTGGAGTAGTTTACCACCTTTGGAAGGGGTATCCTTCAACATCGACATGGGGACACTTGAGTAGTTTTCAAAGATTCCATTTATCATGAGTTTTTTTCATACATCTTCCCTTCATGATTGGGGCAACTTCATGGATAAACCTTTGGTTTTGTTTCTTCCTAAGGGGAGGAATGTTGTTCAATGTTCATGGAGCAATTTCTTCATACATCATCGAGCTTCTATCATTGGTGCAGATTCTACATTGAGAGGGGGCTTCCTATCTTCTCTTCTTCTCTCATATGGGGGGACGTTTTCTTCACATAGGGTTTTGTTCCTCACACTCTTCTATGAGAGTTATCTTGTATATCTTTCATCTCTCTTTTGGGGGAGGGTTTTTTCCCATTGGTTTTTTCTCTTTTTCCCCGCTTTGTGAGAGATTTCATTGCATTGGTTTGAATGCATTTGCTTTTGTACATGGGTACCTAACATGGCCTTGTAGTCAGGACCCATCTTGCATTTCTTAGTTGCATTGTAGACTTAAGTGCATTCCCCTAAGTTGCACTTAAGGGGGGGTGTTGGTGTAAATAATTATTCATGTTGGATATTTTTACACCTTACTTAAGTTTACTTAGGAAATGCATTTCATAGTAGTTTGGGTATGAGACACTTGGGTGTTTGTCCCACATTGGGATAGTGTGTGTAGGAGAATTTCCACCTTTTATGGTATTGATCTTGTTACTACTCTATCATATCCACTTATTGTGGAGTGATAATTCCACCTTTGGTGGGTGATCCACTTCATGTGGAATATTTTATTGTTTCTCCTACCTACCACATCTATTTCCTACCTACCCTTGTTTCTTATTGAGCCACATGTCATGTTTGTGTGCTCACATATCCATACTGCCTTGCTTATATATGTAGGCTCATCTACATTGTATGTAATTGATTATGTAATGATCCAGTTGATCAGTATTTTCTTGATAGAATACAATTTATTTCTATCATCTATTTTGTTCTCTCTTATTTGTGCTTTTCATTGCCTCTAGATCTTGGCAAAATCTCACATATAGTCTTACCCTTCTAATTCTCTACTAGGGCTCTAAAGTTTTTAAAATAACAAAAAAATTTTGATTTCCTCTTTAGAAGGTAAATCCACACCTTATTAGAATAGTCATCTATAAATGAAATGAAATATGATGAACCTCCAATACATGTTACGGGAGCTTCCCAATTATCTGAACGAATTAAATCTAAAACTTATTTTCTTCTAGTAGAACTTTAGAAAAACTTAGTCTATTCTACTTTCCAAAAACCAATGTTTTCAAAAATTTAAATCTCTAGATTTGGCACTTAGGAGAGGATTTCTATCTAGTAGTACCTTGAGGCCACACTCATATGGCCTAGCCATTGATGCAAGGTAAATACTAATTCCACTTCTACATCAGATACCATTCATACCTCTCCACTGCTAGTTTCTCCATCTAGTCCATAGATATTGCACACTTTTTCTCCCTTTAGCACAAACAATACACCCTTTGTTACTTTGAGACAATTGTTTTCTCCACTAAATTGGTAACCTTGTTCATCAAAAATTTAAAGTGATAGTAGATTTTTGTTTAATCCTAGTACATGTTGAAATGCATAAAAGTTCTTACTATTCCATCAAACATCTTGATTCTTACCTCACCTTCACCAATAGCTTGACATGGGTTATCATTTCCCATGTAAACCATACCTCCATCACAAGACCGATAAGTAGAAAACTAGTCTCTATGTGGAGTCATATCAAAGGACACAACAAAATGAAGAATTACAATATGAAGTAAAGAGCCTCTCAACAACTTTGTTGTGTTTGCCTCAATTGTTTGTGATCTAGGATTCTCTTTTCTTTCTTCTGGTAGTCTAAAATCCTTTTTGATGTGTCCATTTTTGCCATAGTTCCAACATTTTACTATTTTCATGTCCTTGGATTTGGACCCAGTTTGTTTGCGCTCAATATTGTCGCTTTCCTAAGTTTTGCCTCTTGTAATTAGGGATTCTTTTGAAGAAGATCCTTGAGATGTCTTTCACCTTGAATCTTAAAGAATTACTATAGATACCACATATTCAAAGACCATCTTCCCAATTGGTGATGAGTTACTAAGAGCCATAACTAATTGATCCCGGGATTTTGGCAATGAGCATAATGATATTATTTTCTTATCTTCTTCTTCAATTTTCACTCCCACTGAAGCCAAATTGCTTATTAGTGTTTGAAATCATTCGTATGAACTGGGATTTATGAATTGTCACACGTCCTCAAATTATATAATTGCCTTAATAACAAAATTTTATTTGCCAATGACTCAATCTCATACATCTTTGCGAGCTTATTCCACAAGTCATCTGTAGTTTTCTCCTCTACAACATTGAACAAAACTGAATCTGCTAGAGATAATTGGATTTTTTCTTTAGCCGTGCTATCCTTTTTAGTCCAATCTGTCAAGGTCATGACTGCACATTTTGATGCTATCCCTTTTAGAGCTAGGGCAAATCCATACTTCACCAATAAATCTTGAATCTTTAGCTCCCATAGAGAAAACTTAGAACCATCAAACATTTGCACCTCAAATCTAGTAACAATGTTTCCTGTCATTATTTTCTTCTTGATAGATATAGCTTCTACACAAAAAACCAAGCTCTGATACCAATTGTTGTGAAAATATATGTTTTCAAATTATATAGAGAATCAATAAACCATAAACACATATATTTACATGAAAAGCCTTGGTAAAAGTATACTAGGAAAAAAACTACGAGAAAATATCTTTCATGTTAGTTAGAAATTTTCACAATTACAAAAATCTTCAAAAGTGTCAAAAAAACATGACTTCTCGTAGCATTTTACATCCAAGTTGTAGAGTCCTAATTGAAGACAAATTTCCAAAAATAGAAAGTACGACTCATGCAACTACATGTTAGACAAATGTCAAAATGGTTAAAATAATAAGTCCCAAAAATTTTGAACACCTTTTGTGTGGCAGGGGGGCTACAGCCAGCCCGACTACAGCCATGGTACTCCATGATGACTATTCACCACTGATAGAATAACACTAGCACCCTTCCCACTCTTGACTATTCATCACCACTGGAATAACACTAGAACTGACTTCATATTCTATTAGAAACCCATACCATTAATTCCATTGTTAGTGAAAATATTAATTTCCCTTTTAAAAACTTGGAAAAATTTGTTAAAAGTCTCTTTGATCCTAAGTCTTCTCTAGGATAATTTGCAACAAAATTACAAATCAATTCTAGGGAATCTATGGGCATTAGGTTGTGGAAGTGCCTCTTTTGTAGGCTTGAGTTTCAAGACAACATTACTAGAGCTAATGTTCATCTCCTTTGTATTCAAAGGAAAGGTGTATAAGTATGTGAGATGTTGAAATAAAATCTAAACTATTAGTTTGAGTTATATAATTTTTTGGAGTGGTCCAAGTAGTTGAGATAATGCACTTGCATATGCTTGTTTTTTCTCTAAGGTCAAGGGTTGCCAGAGACATGGTTCTATGTCTACTACTTTACATAGGTCATTTGCACATATGTCAAGTTATTCTACTTCAAGGGTAGAAGAGGCTATGGGGAAACACA
This sequence comes from Cryptomeria japonica, assembly GCF_030272615.1. NCBI lineage: Eukaryota > Viridiplantae > Streptophyta > Pinopsida > Cupressales > Cupressaceae > Cryptomeria > Cryptomeria japonica. Next base: position 465,174,250 of record NC_081405.1, on the reverse strand, counting down.
AGATGACACATGATGCTTCTAACCCACTAGTAGAATTATTCAATGCACAATTGAAGGATGAGGAATATGATGCCATTGGAAAATTTTATTTTACTAATGTATTCCATTCCATCTAGCTTACTCTCATTATATAAGGAGGTGGTGGAAAAGATAGAAAGGGTAGGACCATCATATGTGCCACCAAGGGAGATGAGATTGAGGATCACAATCTTGGATAAGGACTATGTTAGACTTGTGTGAATACTATCATTGTTGTCATTGATGTCAAACCTGGTTATCTAGTTAGGACCAGATTGTGTATGTTGTTAAAGTAGTTTTGGTATTGCTATTCGAGTATCAATGGAAGAAAGGTATGCGATATGATGTAAAGCATAAATGATCTACTGGAGTTATCTCAGAAAGATTCTCATCTTCGAAATTATAGGTTGTGCCTATTTTGGTTTTTATTTTGTTCTGGTATCAGTTGTGTATGTTCCAGTATGTATGTTCCAGTATCAATGGTATCAGTGGTATTTGTATTTTGGAGTTAGGAGTTGTTGTGCTTATGGGTTTGTATCTATGGGTCCAGTTGACCCTTGTTATGTTCCAGTAATTAAGGTGTATGTTTCGATAGATGAATTGAGTGAAGTAAGCATGTAGGAGATCAAGTGGAGGTCGAATTTGTTATCATGTTTTCAGTTAAGGATTTATTGGATAACGTGTTGATCCAAGCAACATATTATTTGTGCTTGGCTGACATATTACCTTGGTGTATGTGCTTACCGATATGCATATATATTCAACATTATGTGTGTGTGGTGATAAGGATGTGGAGAAAAATGTGAGTGCATTGAATAGCGGAGTAGGAGTGTGCAAGTAATAGAGCTGTGGACAAAAGAGAAGTTGGTTAGTAGAGTGAAGATACCGTGGTGCTGTAATCCCTTACAAAATTTGCTACTAGTGATTGTGGATAATGTAATAGTAATCCTTTACCAGATATGTTGTGTGTTTTGTGAGTTGTTATTTGAGATTAATCTGGAACTGATCTCATGCATTAGGAGATGCATTTTTTCTTAGTTCAACTATTTTTCTATTGTAGTGAGCATTTCAATAGTGAGACGCTTTTGTAATCTAGCAGTGAGCCACCCCTTTTGCAAACACCATATAGCTAGTTATATTATCTTGAGAGATAACACTCTCTATGGTTTTTCCCATTTGGGTTTTCCATGTATAAAATTTGGTGTTTCTTTTGTGGTTGTGTTATTTGTTTATTCTTCATTTTGGTATTTCATGTTGATGAGTTTAATTGATGAAATTAATATATCAGTAAAAGCTTAAAAAGTGTGGAAAGTTTTAGATTTTGTGGGAATACTGATTCACCCCCCCTCTTAGTATTCTAGTCCATTCAACTATTTCAACAATCGATATTAGAGCTTTGTTCACTTGCTTGAAAGCTTAACCGCTTGAGGGAGATCCTTATTGGTTGAATTATGGCACTGATGAGTATGACTAGAGAATATCAGTTGGATGAAGAATTGTAGATAGCGCTTGGAGATCTGGAAAGTGTTGAATATGAGAATGAGGAGTTGAAAGAGAATGTGAAGGTAGTGAATGAATGTGTGCAGAAGTTGAGAGAACAAATTCAAAAATTCAAATTGATACATAAGGAAGTTAACAATTAGTTGAAGCAAGTGAATGAAATAGGTAAATATCAAATGCAAAATATTGAGGAGAAGAACAAGATAGAGGAAACCCTGAAAGAATCAATCAAGCTGAAGACTAAAGAATGTGAGAAGTTAGAAAAAGAAGTGAAGAATTTGAAGGCAGAAAATAAGGTTCTTGAGAGTAGTAAGCTCTTGACAGAATTGATCAACATGCAGAAAGCTCATTTAGACAAGACTGTACTTGGATTTTAGACCGATGAATGTTCAAAGTAGAATGACAAAGACAAAATAAAAAAGGTTAAGGCAAAAGCAGAAAATAAATTAGAAGATGCAAGCAAGACCTAAAATCAGAGTACTAATGCAAGAAGACTATCAGTTCGTCAACCAAATGCACAAAGGTACCCATAATTTAATGGTTATTGTTTTCAATGCAATACATCTGGTCATAAGGCTGTAAACTGTGGAAGCATTTAGTGTTACAATTGCAAGAGGTTTAGTCATAAAGAAAATTACTATCGAAATCATGTTATGAGTCAGAATCTTAATCCGGTTGGAGCATATAAGGTGGATAATAAATTTCATGGACATTGTCATACATGCAATGGTTATGGTCACAAAGCTAATTAGTGTAGATCTAGATCACACTTAGTAAATTCAGTGCAAAAAAACAATAGTTGTTATAAGTGCAAGCAATCCGGACATTATGCTAATTAGCATAGAAATAGAAATTTGGAGAAGTCTACTAAGAAGAATGTAATGAAGGATAATGGATCAAAGAAAAAAGAAGTTTTGGTTTGGAGAAAGGAGGTAAGTAATGGAAGCGAGCTTGGTGTACTAGAAACCGACGCATGCACCTCTTCATTCGGTAATTGAGCACATTGCTTCAACTTAGAGGGAGTATTCAAAGAAAATATTTTGATCCCCCCTTTTGAGTGGTTCATGTTGTCAGTCCGGAATGACTGTGTTGGAGAGGCTATCTAATAATTCAATGTGTTTCGCTAACATCATCAACATGACACCTTTTGGCCGCAAAACTATGAAAAGATATTTTTGGGAAGATAAGTATTGATGCTTGAGATCATTTTTTTTTATCATGGTAATAGTGCTTAAAGAGATTGTGAGTAGTTGAAGAGAAAAGAACAGAGAAGTGGAGTGAACAGTCATGGAAGCCAAGATGATCATCGAAGAATCGAGAAGTGGAGACTTTCAGATTGTAGAGAAGGTATGTCTAGATGAATTTAACCCTGAAAAGATCAGAAAGTTGGAAAAGAGCTTAAGTGACACATATTTGCAGAAGATTTAGGAATTTGAGCATAAAGGATTGAATCTATGGAGTGGGCTTCCTTGGTTTGATGATGAAGAGGTGATCAGAATAATTTTTAGTCGTGTGCAGAATGATTGCATCGTACTGGATAAACCTTATCCAATCATGAAGGAAATTATTTTGGCCATTACTAGTTTATGTGATAGTGAATCTATTCTAGTTAAGAAATCTATAAAGAATAAGGAAGTTGAAACCCTAACCAATGTAACGGGTGATAAAAGAGAGTTGATTGTCAACAAAATCATCAATCCTGTTGTGAGGTCTATGTTTTGTATGGCATTGCTTACAAAATTTATTTTAAAAATAGGGAAGGTTCCACTTCAGCTATTGTTATATACATGGTGCAAATGCTTGTTATGGAAGATAGAGTGTTCTAATTGTGTGAATTGCTAAGGGATTTATTGCTAGAAAATATCAAGATGTCAAAAGAGCAAGGCTACCCCTTCCAATTTGGATCATTGCTTGTGTGTTTAGCTATGTATTATTTGGGATATGTTCTGGCTAAGGAGAATGTGATATGGGAATCTAGAGTCCCAATTGCTAGGCAAATCTTTCGATATTTAAATGGATTAGACAAGAAAGAGGATACATGCAATGCCTATTTCAAATATTTTATGGATATGAAGAGTGATGCCTTGCAAAGTGGACAAGGTTAGTCTAAGAGACAAACAACACAAGACACAAAGAAAATTGTTAGTGTTATTCAATCAAAAACTAATCTAAACAGGCATACCAAGAGAGACACTAAAATCATGCTAATATATCTAACTAATGAAACAAAGATAATGAAGCATCTCCAAATGCCTCTTAGCATGTTCTTAGCTCCTTCTCCCTTGTTCCTCTCCTCTCCAAGTTCCAAAATAGTGTAGCTCTCAGCAGCTTTTTGCACTATGGATGCTTATGGAGGATTGAGATTGAAATGTTGCTCTAAATGTAAATAAAGAAGCAAATATTAAGCTATTGATACTAAAATGATTGATTTTATCCAAAATGACAATATATGAGTTAATTATGCTAAAATGCTCTCTTAAAATGCCTATAGCTTAAATGCATACAAGTTTTCAGGATCTGGATTATGAAGAAATGGGCTCTATTTATAGGAAAAATGGAGCAATGGATGGTTAAGATTGAGTAATCTCAACAAGGGTCAGGATTGAATGATTTCAAATCCATGTGAGGGCTTTCAACCCAATCCCAGGATGACAAGTGTCAATGCGAGATAGGTTGAGAGGAGAGGGAATAAGCTTTAAATGCTTGATATGACCTTGAGATTTAGAGTCAAGGTTGGTTGAATGAATAAACTCTTTATTCAAAGAATAAAGCTTTTATCCAATGGATAAACTCTTGTGCAAATGTGAAATGGATGAATATGGTCAAAACAATAAATGTTTGGGGAGACAAGTTTGAAATAACCATAAATGGTTATGTAAGAGCCATAAATGGTCATGTAAGAGCCATTAATGGTCTTGGAAGACTTTGGGGGTTAATTTGTTGAACACACAAAGCATTAAATGCTTTTCAAAGACTTTGGAGTCTTTGAGAAGTGACTCCATTTTGCTTAGGAATGTGACAATAATTAGGAGATGGATTAGGCTAATTAGGAAGGGGTTAGAAGAATCTAGAAGGGGATTAGATTTTTGCAAGTGGATTTGGTGGGTGAGGGAAAATAGGATTTTATTAAAATAAAAATTCATTTATTTCAATAAATGTGTGCAAGTTGCATTTGTAGGAAAATGCAAGTGGGGTGGGGATAATGATTTAAATAAATGTTTTATTTAATTTATTTAAAAGAGGAATAGGGGGATTTAATTAAATAAATAGATTTTATTTATTTAATTGATTTGTATTTGGTTTAATGAATTAATTAAAATAAATTGAATACTTTATTTAATTAATAGAAGAATGTTTGGAGATGAATTAATTAAATATTAATTTAATTAACTGATGGCTAGTGGATTTTTAATCAAATAAATAGCGAATATTTATTTAATTAAGCTAGACAGATTTGTGTGACTACAAAGAGTATTGGTCTGGTATCCCCTGCTACAGGTTTTGCTAGAGAAGGTTCTTCCTCTAAAAACAGGAAAAGGAGAGAGTCAATGCCTACAAGTGTTTGGGAATATAAAAAGAAAAAGAAGGATCAAAACGAGAAGGACATTGTTGTAATTGAAGATTTGAAATCTCCTATGGTTAAGGGAGAAGTGGTTATTGCAGAGCAAAGAGAAAAGGCATCTAAATTTGATGATGAATCTAATTTTCTGGAAATCATTATCAGTGCAGATGGAATAAGGAAGATTGGAAAGATGTGGCTTACTTCTGTAGAGGCAGATAGGATTGAGAGCGTCCTGATGGATTATTTGCTCTGGAACAATATCAGTATTGAAGATGTTGGCGCTGATATGTTTCCAAAATCCCTATCTGAGATTATCAAAGAGAAATTGATTGTGTAACCTATTAATGTAGAAGATTCAGAAGAAGGAGATGATGATATGCAGAGTATGTTGGAGAACTGCAATGATGCATAGAGGGCTCTATCACTATGCATAAATGAAATGAGAGATTGCATCGACAGTGCTAGTAGAGTTTACAGGTATTGTCTTTCATGGCCAGCTACTGTAGTGAAGCATAAAGCTAAAATTGATGTTGTTGAAGAAGAATTGTGTTCCTTGGGCAAATCATTTGATTTTCTGAGTGGCAAGGATGGAGAGTAGAGGAAAAAGGTAAATTATCTTAAATCTTAATTGTTGTTGTTGCAAAGGAAAAGAGAAGATTATGTGAGTGTTTTCTAGAAGGTGAAGGAGATTATTGAAGCAAAATTGGAACATTTCTCAGTAATGCTTAGTAGTGTGGTTGAGTATGAGAAAAATCCATTTGCTCTAGGCAATTTTTCCCATGTTGTTGATTTGTTGGTGGAATGCAGAAGTTTGTTAGTTAGTATTAAATTGGTTGTGCATTCTTGGGAAGTTCTTCTTCTGGAACTGAAGGAAAAATACAAGCAGATATTTCAGAAGAAGAGCAGTTAAGGAATTCTTTTTCTTGGTTACATTTTTTGACCTTTTCTTTTTGTTGGCACCTTTTGTCATTGTTGTTAAAGGGGGAAAGGAATGGAGAAGAATATAGAGATAGGTAGAGTATCAGAGATATCAATCATATGAGTAAGGGGGAGTTTTGAGTTTCATGCATTACTCTTTTTGAGATGTTTGCCATCAATGACAAAGGGGGAGATTGTTAGACTTGTGTGAATATTGTCATTGTTGTCAAATGTGGTTATCCGGTTATGACTAAATGGTGTATGCTATTAAAGAAGTTTTGGTATTGTTGGTCGAGCATCAAAGGAAGAAAAGTATGAGATAGGATGCAAGGCATAAATGATCTACTGGAGTTATTTCTGAAAGATCCTCATCTCCAGAATTTTGAGTTGTGCCTATTTTAGTTTGTATCCTATTTAGGTATCAATTGTGTATGTTCTGGTATCAGTGGTATCTATATTTTGGAGTTAGGAGTTGTTGTTCTTGGAGTTTTGTGCTTATGGGTCCGTATCTATGGGTCTCATTGACCCTATTTTGTTCTGATAGTTAAGGTGTATGTTTCAGTAAATGAATTGAGTGAAGGAAGCATGTAGGAGATCAAGTGGAGGCCAACTTTGTTATCATGTTTTCAGCTAAGGCTTTATTGGATAATGTTTTGATCCGAGCAACATGTTATTTGTGTTTGGTTGACATATTACCTTGGTGTATGTGCTTACCGATATGTATATATATTAGGCATTGTGTGTGTGTGGTGATAAGGATGTGGAGAAAAATGTAAGTGCAATGAATAGCAGAGTAGGAGTGTGTGAGTAACAGAGTTGTGGATAAAAGAGCAGTTGGTTAGCAGAGTGAAGACATAGTGGTGCAGTAATCACTTACTGGTTTTGTTGCTGGTGATTGTGGACAGTGTAATAGTAATCCTTTACCAGATCTATTGTGTGTTTTGTGAGTTGTAATTTGAGCTTAATCTGAAACTAACCTCATGCATTAGGAGATGCAATTTTCCTCAGTTCAACTATTTTTCTATTGCAGTGAGCATTCCGGTAGTGAGCCGCTTTTGTAATTTGGTAGTGAGTCATCCAATAGTGAGCCACCCCTTTTGTAAACACCATATAACTAGTTATATTATCTTGAAAGCTAACACTCTCTATGGTTTTTCCCATTTGGGTTTTCCACGTATAAAATTCAGTGTTTCTTTTGTGGTTGTGTTATTTGTTTATTATACATTTTGATATTTCATGTTGATGAGTTTAATTGATGAAATTAGCATATCAGTAAAAGCTTAAAGTATGGAAAGTTTTAGATTATGTGGGAATACTAATCCACCCCCCCCCCCCCCCCCCCCCGCCTCCCCTTCTCGGTATTTTGATCCATTCAACCATTTCAACAATCTATTATGAGATAAATATGTTAATGGAGAAAATGAAGGAATCTAATGTCACAAGTGGATGCAACATAGTCATGGATAGATGATAAATATTAGGCACTATCCATTCATCAATATCATGGTGATATGTTCAAAGGGCCATTCTAAAGGCAATTGGTTGTTTAAGGCATCACAAGGATGTCAATTTTTAGTTTAAGATCTTAAAAATGTTATAGAAAAGGTTGGGCCACGGAATGTGGTCCAAGTAATGATGTAAGTGCATCCCATGTGTGCAAAGTTATAGGGGACAATTTATAGAAATATTTGGTCGACTCCTTGTTGTGTACAAGACATGGGAAGTATTAATTAAATCAAATCAATTGTCAATTATGTTTGAGACATGTAGATGTGTATCTACAACCACCAGACTTTACATGCACTCTTCAAATGCTTCTTTAAGAAATATTTCTTGAAACTTGTAGAGACCGAATATGCATCATATTGTATTCTCTTGGAGAGGATGCTCAAGCTGCAAGAGCCATTGCAACTAATAATTATGACTATAAAATGGAATCAATTCCTTAGGTCCAAGATAGAGTAGGGTAAGAGGGTGGAGGGTGTGATGAAGAGTGATGTTTATTTTGGGGTGATGCAAAATATATTGTCTTCATCATTACTCCAATATTCCAAGTGATTAGATATGGGGATGCTATTGCATCTAGTCTTGGAGAGTTGTATGAGTGCATTAATTCTAAGTTTGACCAAATGAAGGCTACCTTGGAGAGGACCCCACATTGCCATTTTACAATGAATTATTTGGTAAATCATTCATCTTTGCACTTGGCTACCTATGCATTGAACCCAAAGTACATTTAGAGTATTGGTAGAGTGATACCTACACAAGTTTATGAGGTGAAGGAAAGGTTCATGATGGTCATCCAAAAGATGTATGATTGTATAGAATTAGGCATCATTTGTATTGATTGCACCCACTCTTAGGGGTTATTTTGAGGAGGCCAATATGGATAGGAAAATTATGGCACAAAAGGACCCAATTCTATGGTGGACTAAGCATGGGTCGATATATTTGACTACCTCTCTAGCCATTTGTTTGTCATCTCAAATTTCTAGTTATTTTGTTGCTAAGAGGAACTTGTTTACTTATAGTTCATCCACTCCCTTAATAGGAACACATTTACATCTAAGGGAGTAGAGAAGCTTGTGGTTGTAAATAGTGTCTTGCATCTTATTGACCACAAGAAACTTATGTGCAAAGAGAGTCAACCATCATGGTGGGATGTAGAGCTAGACGAACCAACACATGTTGACGATGATGCTACACAACCAATACTAATTGATATTAATTTGAAGGAGCTTGATCATGTGGAGTCCATTAGTTCTATTGATGGGGAGTTTGGGGGATTAGAGCCCTCATTTCACTCCATTTTGTCACTTTGAACATTTGTCATTGTAATCGTCATTATAAAATTTTGATTACAACATTTTTATTGTTGATTTTCACTTCAAAATTCAAATGTTTAATGGAATCATTGCAATGTGCTTAAGTATAAAACTTCACTATTTAGTAGTTTTACTAGTTTGTCAAAATTTCCTTTCTAATCTTATACATATTCTTTATACATCTTTTTATAACTATTCTTCCAAGTATTGTCAACCCACCACCCACTCCTCTTCCCCAAAATTAGGCCCTTGGTCTCTCTGTCCTTGAAATTCGTCCCTACATCCCCCCCCTACCTAAAAAAACTCCATGGAACCAAGCTACTTGGAGACAATAAGAATCAAGTCTTAATTACTAGGTCATAAGAAATGTATTTCATACTATCCTCTAGTGTAACTATCCAACCATCCTAGAGGAGTAAGTGTTTTATTTTGTTAGGATATTGGATGTCTCAACATTGTTATAATATATTTTTTCATTTTAAAGATGAGATCATTAAATCTCAATATTATGCTAAGTTTCAATTGTTGTATAGTTTGAGGGTTTCCTTTGTACAATTCAAATTCTATGTATACTCCTTTTATACTGAGATTGATTACCATATTTCTCAAGAACACTATATTTATAAGATTTGTTTGATGGAACCTAAAATCAAAGATCATTTTCTTTTCAAATGCTCTCCTTATTATAAGATTAGATAGCGATTATTTTGCCTCTTCGGAGACTCATATAACTCTTTCCATATTTTCATGGCATGCAAAGACTAGAGATGCTTAGCTCTTTTTTAGAGATGTTAAATCTTTGTCACATCTAACTAAAGATTTTGCTTCCATGATACTCTCGCTTGGAGGATTGCTTTTTTCTTAACATTCTTTACTTTTCAAGATTATATAGAAAGCAATCTCATGAGACACTTTAAAATATGACATGACATGTAAAATATTAAAAGATACGGTTCACTTTTATTTCATGTCTCTTTAATACTTATTTTTATTCTATTTTTAAATTTGTTGGAATTACACTAACTCTTTTTTTTAAGATTATATTTTTTATATATAAAATATAATATATTAATATTAATAATCTAATAATATAATACTATATAATTATAATTCAATTTATTTAATGTTTTCGAAATATTTTAGATTATTAAATACACTAGCATTTTTAAATCCCATGACCCAATTTTAACGTTCTATTAAAGTTAGTAACGTTATCTGATCTTGATTACAACAATCCCCACATTTTTAAAAACTCTGTTCTTGAAATCCATGAAGCCCTTTTCAACTCTTCAAAGATTTTGTAATCAACAATCTTACAAATAAACATGATGGCATTGTGACAATCCCCA